>NC_134955.1:45452688-45755718 GCF_965638725.1 Aptenodytes patagonicus | reverse complement strand
TCTGAACCTAGCCCCCTTTAGTTTAAAGCCATTCCCCCTTGTCCTGTCACAACAGGCCCTGCTAAAAAGTCTGCCCCCATCTTTTATTAAGCCCCCTTTAAGTACTGATAGGCTGCAAGAAGGTCTCCCCAAAGCCTTCTCTTCTCTAGGCTGAACAACCCCAACTCTCTCAGCCTTTCTTCACAGGAGAGGTGTTCCATCCCCCCGATCATTTTTGTGGCCCTCTTCTGGACCCACTCCAACAGGTCCGTGTCTTTCTTATGCTGAGGGCTCCAGAGCTGGACGCAGTACTCCAGGTGGGGTCTCACCAGAGCAGAGTAGAGGGGCAGAATCACCTCCCTCGACCTGCTGGCCATGCTTCTTTTGATGCAGCCCAGGATACGACTGGCCTTCTGGGCTGCAAGCGCACATTGCTGACTCATGTCCAGCTTTTCATCCACCAGTACCCCCCCAAGTCCTTCTCCCCAGGGGCTGCTCTCAATCCCTTCATCCCCCAGCCTGTGTTGATACCGGGGGTTGCCCCGACCCAGGTGCAGGACCTTGCACTTGGCCTTGTTAAACCTCATGAGGTTCACACAGGCCCACTTCTCAAGCTTGTCCAGGTCCCTCTGGATGGCATCCCGTCCCTCTGGCATGTCGACCACACCACTCAGCTTGGTGTCATCTGCAAACTTGCTGAGGGTGCCCTCGATCCCACTGCCTATGTCATTGATGAAGATATTAAACAGTACCGGTCCCAATATGGACCCCTGAGGGACGCCACTCATCAACCTCCATCTGGACATTGAGCTGTTGACCACTACCCTCTGGATGTGACCATCTAACCAATTCCTCACCCACCAGACAGTCCACCCATCAAATCCATACCTCTCCAGTTTAGAGAGAAGGATGTTGTGGGGACCGTGTCAAAGGCCTTACAGAGGTCCAGATAGGTGACATCCATAGCTCTTCCCATGTCCACTGATGTAGTCATTCCATCATAGAAGGCCACTAGGTTAGTCAGGCAGGACTTGCCCTTGGTGAAGCCATGCTGGCCGTCTCGAATCACCTCCCTGTCCTCCATGTGCCTTAGCATAGCTTCCAGGAGGATCTGTTCCATGAACTTCCCAGGCACAGAGGTGAGACTGACTGGCCTGTAGCTCCCTGGGTCTTCCTTTTTTCCCTTTTTAAAAAAGGGGGTTATGTTTCCCCTTTTCCAGGCAGTGGGAACTTCACTGGCCTGCCACGACTTCTCAAATACAATGGATAGTGGCTTAGCAACTTCATCTGCCAGTTCCTTCAGGACCCTCGGATGCATCTCATCGGGTCCCATGGACTTGTGCACCTTCAGGTGCCTTAGATGGTCTCAAACCTGATCTTCTCCCACAGTGGGCGGCTCTTCATTCTCCCAGTCCCCACCTTTGCCTTCTGCGGCTTGGGCGGTGAGGCTCGAGCACTTGCTGGTGAAGACCGAGGCAAAAAAGTCATTGAGTACCTCTGCCTTCTCCGTGTCACGGGTAACCAGGTCTCCTGTTTCGTTCCGGAGAGGGCCCACATTTTCCCTCATCTTTCTTTTATCCCTGACGTACCTATAGAATCTTTTCTTGTTGCCCTTGATGTCCCTGGCCAGATTTAATTCTGTCAGGGCTTTAGCTTTCCTAACCTGATCCCTGGCTGCTTGGACAATTTCTCTGTATTCCTCCCAGGCTACCTGTCCTTCCTTCCACCCTCTGTAGGCTTCCTTTTTGTGTTTGAGTTTGTCCAGGAGCTCCTTGTTCATCCACGCAGGCCTCCTGGCATTTTTGCCTGACTTCCTCTTTGTTGGGATGCATCGCTCCTGAGCTTGGAGGAGGTGATCCTTGAATATTACCCAGCTTTCTTGGGCCCCTCTTCCCTCCAGGGCTTTGTCCCATGGCACTCTACAAGCAGACCCCTGAAGAGGCCCAAGTCTGCTCTCCTGAAGTCCAGGGTAGTGAGCCTGCGGTCATCCTAGAGAACAGTTCCCAAAATAAATACTGAAAGATGTGTAGATAGTTGTGAGTTATTAATGGGTACGTGGTTTCTTCACAGATAGAGTATATTAAACTTAATTCCCTCTTCAGGGGATTCCCTTTCCCCTTCAGGGAACTCAGCTTCAGCTGCTCAGCAAGTTGCCCAGCCGGCTGGGATGCAGGCTCTCCCGCTGGTGTACAGCTAGCAGTGTAGGCAGCAGTAGGAAAATTTCTGTGCTCTGGCAAGTCTCGGCTAATTCACAGTCCTGCAACCCTTTCTTCTTAGAGCACAATGGCTTTTGGATCACAAGCTAAATCATTTTTGGCTTTATTACTTCTTAACATTACACGTGTTAGCTATTCATACTTTGTTGCAGTGTCTTTTGAGGTATTCTTTGTGACTCTGAGTATCATTTGTGCCTTCACATATTTTCATATGCAATGAAAACTCATTAAAGAACAAATTCAGACACAACCTCTCATTTTTATATGCTTTCCAGGTCCATTGCAATTGCATTCTCTATTAAGTTGTTACTATTCTTGCCTACTCTTCATAAAAATACATCAGTATTATTAAAATTTAGTGTACCAGAATTACTATGAAGTGCCTTGGACTTTTATTATCATGCTTTCTCATTTCAAAAACTTTTTTAAAAAGCCTCAATGTAAGACTCAGTCTGGGGAACTGTGATATAACAAAACTTGGTTCACCAAGCGATTTCTCATAGCTCCTGCCTTTCTATAACGCTTTTCCAAATTTCAGTTAGAGGTCTAGTCAGTGGTGCTAAGGGAACATTTTTTCATTTCCATTTCCAATGACAGTATTTGAAAAGCTCATATAAACCCCTGCCCTCACAGCTTCCTTCCAAAACAACTGATATGTGGATGTAGTAGACCAAACAGATACTACTGCCCAGACAATAGTATCTATGAAAGTTTGTGGGAGACTATGGTCTGAGTATTATTCAGTGTAAGTGCAGATACTGCTTTATAGAAAATTAGTCTAAACTAACTAACTTCCTAAAATATTTATTTCAGATACTTTGGCCAGAACACTGAATCTGAGCTCACATTACTCAGTCAAACCAGATCTATATCTTTCTGTTGTCCCAGAAGTCTTCCTCGTAGATGTAATCTAATGCCCCAAATGTGTAAGCATTGAGAAGGATCAGGAGGTTTCATTTGGAGCTAACTCTAAAGATTAACTAAGGGTCTATTGTATTAGTTCAAATACTAGAACTTTATTATTTGTAATTCTATTCAGTAATATGTTGGGATTCACCCAAAAAAACCCTCAGATTAGCCATTTTTAAGCAATAAACATTCTGGACCCTTTCATCAGTAGTTTGCATTATTAACTTAGAACTTAACTTACTTTTTGTTCATCAATGTTCCTGGATATGAAGAATTTTCAAGAAGAAGATAGTTGATCCAACGCAGCTAAATCATTTTAATTCATGCTTATCCGGAATACCAGTGTGGAAAACTGTAAGTAGGAGTTAAGTGACAAGTGCATAATTAGGTGCAAATTGCTTGCACATTTATACGAAGTAAAACAGTCAAATATCAAATAATGAAATAAAAGAGCTTTTAAGGAAGACTATCAATATTTAAATGCCATGACTGCCAAATAATAGTTAGTCATTTCTGTCAGCTAAAGTATAGGAGTGAATTTTTGACAGTGCCTCTTGGATTAATTTAGATTTAGCCAGGATGTGAAAGTAATATTTCATGAAGACTACAAGCAGCTTTTTCACAGAGTTGTACCCATGGGTACAATAAAATGGGGTCTAGGGAGAACAAAAACTGTCTTCCAGAAGTTCCGTGTTTTGGGATAAAGCCAGAAGGAGCTAAGAGCCTTATGAAATACTGTGCCTAGGCACATAACGCAGTGCTGTAAATTACACTATGGGGGCTAGACACATACGTTAGGTTGAGCAGTGCTGAGCTTTTCTGTGCCTAAATCCCAGGTCTCAATCTATCAGCTTAACAAAGTTGACTTTGAATGCCTCAAAATAGCTTTGAAAATGGAAGGAATCATTAGAACATCACCTGCATAGGAATGAATATATCTCTGGGACAGTTTATTAAACAGATGCCAACTTCTGCTAGTGAACAAAAAAATTATTCTAATCCACCATGAAATTGAAAACACATAAGTAAAATGCTATGGCATAATAACACAGAAAAGGCAATCAATCATTGCAGCTATCTAAATTCATGTTCTTTTCATGATGAAACAAACAATCTAGAAGAAGACATTAAAAATACAGTAGATAAGTGTCCAGTGAAGATGGTTTCTAAAGTGTGTAGGGCATATAAGATAAAAAGGAAAGGTAATGACCCTGCAGCAAAGCCTTCATGTGGTAGAAGGATGATAGAAGGATAACAGAAACCTTTGCTCACTGAGTCACCTCTCTGAAGTTCAGGGGTCTGTTTCTTTGCAAGCTTCATTAGGACTGACAACAGTGAGTGAGTGTTTTCTGTTTTGATTTAAATCAGCAATTAAATCCATCCAATGCCTTTCAATTGACAAGCAGCAATTTCATGTGGTGTAATAAAGGAACAATTTCATGTGGTGTAATAAAGAAACAATGACAAGACAAAGGACATGACAACCAGCTAGCAGTCACCACAGTAGCAACAGAAACATCATGGTATTTGTGGGGAAGGCAAAGTGGAGGCTCTTACTTCCAAAGTTGAAGGTATTATCCTCTCACAGTGCTTCATTTTAATGTCAGACCAACAATAAGTTAATATAACTATGTGGCAATCCACCAGCTCATCCACAAAATCATATTGTCAGTGAGTAAATAGGAAAATGATATGCTGTGTTGTCAGTGAAGAGTTGAATTTATCGAGGAGAAATTAAGGACATGCTTTTGCTAATCACAATTCATACCCATAAATATTTGCTACTGTTCTTCAGCAGCTCTAAATATATCTCCCTGAGTGAATATGTTCTATTAGCTGGAATTTTATTCTCCACTTCTATCCCCAGAGAACGTTATCCTCATTCGCTTATCTGACTTGAAAAATAAAATCTTTAAGCTTTGCCTCTTCTATAAATGCCTTTGCTTCTCCTTGGCATTTCCTGCCACAGTGCTCTATCACAGCACTCTCCACTGCTGACACTACCCCTTGAGCTCTCAGGGGCACAAACTGATGGTGTGGTTATATGTCTAGTTAAGCAGACTTTATTGTTCTTAACTTTTCTTCAACAAAGCATCAAAAAACCTGTTATATAGAGAAGAAAACAAAAATGAATACAGCAATTCGTTCCCACCGAGGCCTATTCTCACTGCCAGTGCCTGGCATAAAGGCTTCTCAGGTGATATCACCTCTGATGCATGAAGCAACACTGTGCTGGCTTCTGAGTTCAAGGATGCAGCCAGTGTATCAAGCCATGTGAGAAAAATCCCAGGCTAAGGGTGCAGCAGGTGAGTATGGTCATGAACAGGGCTTTTCTGAGCGCAAGATACAGCCAGGCGGTGAACCCTTGATGGACAAGGTCTGGCACATTTGGTCACGGGGGTGAGAAGAGACTGAGACAGTGCTGCAAATGCATGAGAGGGAGCTTCAACTGTGTGGCAGCAGAAGTCAGGGGTTAGTTATGTGAGATCGCTTGCTAGACTTGGTGTAATAGGGAACACAAAGACATATGTAGCGACATACATAGCAGACTAGAAAGATCATTACATTACCCTCCCTTCCCCAGCCATTACCTCCTCTTCATCCTCTTATTTCACAATGCCTACTCAGCACCTTTATAATTAATGTTTATTAATCAGTCTGCCAGAATCGAAGTAGATTAAGGAAGATTTAAACTACACACTGTAATAGCTTTGAAGGAAACCAGAGGGCAAATAAATGCTTTCAGAAGCTAAATCTGGGTGTTCATTAGTTATCTGTGTGACCAAGAGGCTGCAAAAAAATTAACCTTGTAAAAGTGGAGAATATGAAATTATTTTCTGAAAGTTCACATCTAAATTACTACAAAACACTCTGATTCATTTTGAAGTGAATTTTAGAATTTATAGTGCACTCTTTGTTGGCTTGAGCACCTAGAGTGTTGTTTATCTCCACCTGTATGGAGCATCTTTGATCTGGATCTGTGCCTTGATCTTTTTTGCGTTCCTACAATCACAAGAAGTGATTCAGATCCCAGAGCCTGTTCTGAGTACTTATTGCATGCCACATTTCCATGCCTTCCCAGTACAGAAGTTGAAATGGATTCACACCCGTCTCTGGGAATCTTAACATTGCACTGTGCCAGTCTGTGCAGAGATTGTTCTATTACAATAAAGATGTGGGGTCAGCTCATCAGCTGGTATCAATTGGCATAAATCCAACATCTTCACAGAAGGAACCAGATACATTTTTGTGTAACAATGGTAGAAATCAAGCAATTCAAAACAAGAGATAAGCCCTCCCACTACAGACTTCCATGCAACTCATTCTTTCAGTAACCGAGAATTTCATCCACAGGATCTGTGAGAAGAAATTGCATTAGAAAGGGACTAGCTATTTAAATAGCCAGCATTAATGATACACACAGGGCCTAATAATCATAGGGAAATCGCGAGTGCTAGAGGCAGAAAAGAGTGTTCTCACAACCAAGAAAATGGAAAGAAGTTTATGAAGTTTATAGGTTGGGCTTTTGAAGGTGAAAATTGCTAGGTTACTTGATTAAAGGCTCATCTCCATGAACATGAAAGAGGACAGAGGCACCACGAAAGGGGGGAACCCCAATAAAAGTCTCATGATCTGATGGTGACACCCATCACCATGGCTCCATGGGAGGGGCTCTGTGGAGCACCTTTCAGACTAAGAGGGGTTATTGCCTGCAGGGGTATGACACTCCATATGGGATATGGGAAGAGCATTTTAGGATTGTACAAGACATTACAGGAAGTTTAGGGGCGGAACCAGAGGGATCCAGGTAGATTGAGGAGGAACAAGTAAGGGAAAACAAATGGATAAAAGGGTCCGGTTGCATGTAACTAGGCTATTGGTCAATATGCTTGTCTGGCCATTCCTGTCAGCTGATCAGTGCAGTCTGTCCTCTCTTCTTATTAAACTCAATTTCTAGCCATTTTTCTGAGTGAGGGACTATTCTGTGTGCCTGTGTGTGTACGCAGGTCTAAGTGCAGCAGCTGGAGCCAGACCAGAGGTCAGAGGGGCTGTGTGCCTGGGGTGCCAGCAACTGGAGAGACCAGAGTCTGTGCATACTGTGTGGGTGCATGTGCCAGTGTGTGATCACTACCAAATATCCAGCTGGACTAGCCAGCAAGTAGGGTAGAGGCTTGGGAGCCAGACACCAAAGCAGCAGAAAGTCTGGGCTGGATAGTGGAAAGACCAGAGGGTCGGCACGTTGGCTACTAGAGGGACCAGGAGGTCCAAGCCAGCTCCTGGGGGTCAACTGAGAGACATGTTTGCATGTGTGTGTTTGTGCATGAGGCAACAGGAGACCAGGGAACCCAGGGCCAGCTACTGGGCAAACTGGGTGTCTAAGGCCAGTTACTGGAGGATTCAAAATGTGTGCGTGTCTCTGTGTGTGTAGGTCTCAGCACCAGCAGATGGACTTGGGCTGCTGGCCACAGGGGCTTGCATGTGCAGGTGCCAGCAACTGGGGAAACTGGGGGTCCGGGGGCCAGCTAGTGCAGGGATCCATGTCATATATACGTATACCTTTCCCACTAACAGACCTTCATCCTGAACTGTCAGAGAGGGGAACAGGATTAGGCAGTCTGTGTTTGCATGAGTGTTTCTGTCTGTGTTAATTTGTGTGGCTGTCCATGTATATATGTGTATATCGTGTATGTGCATGTGTGCCCACGAGGAATACGTGCCACTGGCTGGACCAAGGAACATGGAGCTGCTGCAGCTCTGCCTCTCTCAGGCTACTGGATTCAGTGGCTCCTAACAAAGGTGACCAACACGACATGTGTATAGGAACCAGGCAATTTATCCATATATTAAGGCATCTATACATTATCTATATGTTTGAAATATGTCTGCATGGTTAGAAACGGCACTTATACTCAACAAGACTTTTCCAAGATTAAGTCAATTTGAAAAATGACTGTGACAGAGAGGTTTGTGTCGCCAACACAAATTCCTTTTTTAAGACCATAACTGCTAAAACACATCCTTGTGACCACTAAAATTATTTTGCGTCACCTAACCCAGATAGTCACTTCCAAATACTGGAAATCACACAAATGTCTCTCTTTTGCTAATAGGAAGAGAACCCACCAATGTGGGAATGTTTGGGAGCCATCCTGTTCTGCACAAAGCAAGCCAGAGTCCTTGGAAAATGTTACCTGTCGTGCCCAGTAAGGTGCTTTTATGTCTCAGTTATATATGCCAATAACCGTGGCAACAGTAGATTGAAACGTGGACCTTGGCTTCTGGGTTTTCGTTTCATTTTGTTTATAAACTGGAACCCAGGTGGGTCTATCTGGGCATTTATTTTTAATATCACAAGACAGTTCTCTCTAGAAATTTTCAACTACTAGGCAATATGCGATGAGAGACAAAGGCTCTCAGTGTGAAAAAAATCAGACATACCCCAAGACGATGATCTTCAAAAACACAGGTTTAACTAACTGGCTTTTTAAAATCTTCTTATAGGAACTCAGCCTTAAGAGCAATACGATACCAATGTTATTCCTATCCTTAAGGAATCTAGACATCACCACATATGTTTTATTTTTCAGCACTCACACGAAAAACTTACCCCGCTTATCAACACTGCATATGGCCCAGAATTACATGTATTCATGGGAAGCTGTCTAGTTTTTGGCCATCTGGTTCATCCTTTTGACAGTGCAGGATTGTTTCCAGTACTGTATCTAAGGCATTAAGCAAGTAACATTAAACATCTTAATAGAAACCTGAAATGAAACCAAGTCTGATAATCTACTAAGACTTTGAAATGATGAAGTGTAGCTTCTTCCTATTTTTAAAATTTTTGCAGAAAGTAAAACCTCAGGTTTAGACAAACCTGATTAGTTCTAATATAAACTTCAATCCTGTTGATTTGGGCTATAAAAATCATACCTCCAGAGGAACCATGTAAAGGCTATGACATAAACTCTGTGTATTTTTGCAGCCATGCAGCACTTGTGGCAACAGTGTAGAAAACACCCTCATCTTAGGGTGACATTAGTAAAGAGCAAAAGTGCTGTAGTCCTAGTGACCAGCTCATGTTACAATATAAATGGTGACTGTTATAGTTCAGATCTTTTCAAACTCAGGGAAACAGATTGGTTTGCCTGCTAACCTCCCTGTAACAATAAGACTAAGGTCTTCAATACCAATACACATTTGAAATCAGATTTCAAAGTACTAGTTGAAAGTGGTCTACTCTAATGTTGTTTAACAGATGCAGAAACTGAGACAGCAGGAGGAAAAAGTATTTGCTATAGTCACTATGCAGATCTGCATCAGAACTGGAAACAGACTCCTGTTCTCCCAAGTCCCAGCCCAAAACCCTATCTTGTAGGTCATATTACTAAATTTATAGCAAATTATTTTATATAAAAGTCATACTTAGCAATGTAATTGGAGTCACCAAAAGTGCTACTTTCCATGCAGTCCCATTAGTTGCCTAGGTGAACATCTCTGCCAATAACGTCTGAACTCACCACCTAATTCCCCTCACATTTGGCACAAATGCTGCGTTAATTAAGTTCCTATTAGCATTACACACACGGGTGATGAATGGGTGAGAGATACGTTGTAATTGCTCTGAATGAAGGAAAAGTTCAAGTCTGGCCTTATACTTTGAGACCAGAGACCCCTTCAACGTGCTCCTACCATCAGAGACACGTTTTTTTGGAGCTTGTCCTTCCTTGAAAGGAGTGGAGATGCTGAACACAAGGAAACCAGGCAGGGGACATTGTCTCTCCTTTGCACCACTCAGCAGCTTTCTGCACCACAGAGACAAGAAATTGGAGATGAGCCAGGTGTACGGCCAGGGGATTGCAGGGATCTACTGGAGCAACCAGCTGTGTGAGTTTAATTGCAAAGTGACTCCTTCAGCCAGACAAAAATTGTCATCCAGACCTCAGCTGTTCTGCTTAAGCTTCTTTTAACAGCTGGGTGAGGATCTAAGTATGTGAGAAATGCTATAAATGCTTTACTTTCTAATTACTTCTCCACTCTCTTCTGGACAACAGTTTTATTTTGACACCTTCACAAGTCATAGTGCAGGTTGCCAATGAGGAGACAAAGGCAGATATGTAATTGAGAAAATATATAAATTGTCTCTTAACCTTTTAGAGGTAAAAGGAAAGGTTAATAGAGTAAAAAATGCTTTCAGTAATCGAATACTTGTTCAAGTTTTCATTAGGCAAAGATCCAAACCAGTCGTTATAGTTTCAGTGAAGTGTTTTCAGCTTGACAGATATTTCTGAAAAATGTTCTTTCCATGCTGACCTGAAAGTTTGAAAAGGAATTCAGTTATTCAGGGACCTGAAAGGAACTATGGTGGGTTTGTGTTGTTTTTTGGATGGTTTTGGTGTGTTTGGGGTGGGTTTTTTTGGAACTTCAAGCAAAGCAGATACTGTCACAATAATCCTGACTAGCTGGGCTCAACCATATCCTTATCTCAGAGTTTACATACAGCATTAGGACTCCTTAAGGGGGATGCTGATGAACTGGGTTTCTGTGGCAAGGTTTTGTTAGTGGGGGGCAAGGGGGACTGCAGGGGCGGCCTCTGTGAGAAGGGACCAGGGGCTGCCCCATGCCAGGCGGAACTGGTTCCAGCTGACTCCAAACGAGACCCGCAGCTGCCCAAAGCTCAGCCCATCAGTCAGGCTGGTGGCATCTCTGTGAAAACATTTAAGAAAGGGTAAAAACCACTGCACAGCAGCTGTGAGAGAGGAGCAATAAAAATATGAGGGAAACAACCCTGTAGACATGAAGGTCATTCCTGCTCCCATGTTGGAGCAGTTCATGAAGGACTGCATCCCCCATGCTGGAGCTGGGGAAGATTGTGAGGAGGAAGGCGTGGCAGAGACAAAGCGCTATGAGCTGACTGCAACCCCCATTCCTAAAACCCTGCGCCGCTTGCAGGTGGGAGGAGGAGGAAGAAGAGTCAGGAACGAAGGAGTGAAGTTGAGCCTGCGATAAAGGGGAGGTGGGGAAAGGTAGTTTTAGTTTTGTCTTTGTGTCTCACTATCCTACTCTATTTTTAATTGGCAATAAATTAAATTAATTTTCCCCATGTTGAGTCTGTTTTGCCTGTGATGGTAATTGCTGAGTAATCTCCCTGCCTTTATCTTAACTCACAAGCTTTTCCACCTTACCTTCTCCCCCTGTCCTGCTGAGGAGGAGGAATGAGAGAGCGGCTGGGTGGGAGTCTGGCAGCCAGCCACGGTCAACCCATCACAGCTGGTATGGTGGGACATCAGAGAATCAAGCACAGGGGACATAAAACTACAGTAACAAAAAGTCTTCTCTTGTCATTGGTTATATCTTCTCTCATACACATATTTCAGTTTCTTGGAGCAATAAAAGTAACATTTGGAAATAAATACTAGAAGAAATAGGGAGGTTCGGGAGCTGACAGTTGCTGCATACCTGTCTCATTTTATTACCCAAAACTATATGCTTTTGGCTGAGACCAGCTCCATCCTAACCCATCGCTTTCTGCCTGCAGTCTTCTGTATGTGAAGTCTAAGCATCTCAGCCAGATACCTGGCAGCAAACTGCCTCTTCAAAAGAGCATAAATATTTCCTAGCTCCTGTGTAATACCTGCAGCCCCATGTGGATGTCTCAGATACCCCAGGGATGTCTTGAATGGCACTTAAATTTAGGCAACAGAAGTAGACCTCATACCAAGGTCAAGTAGCCCAAGGAAGGAAGACTCTGGGAGGAGCCCCACTCCCCTTCTTCTATGTGATTAAGGTCTAATCCAACACATATAAATTGGAAAGGGGAAGCCATCAAGAAAAAAATTTACATTATTGTAAAATGCTGCTGCTATGATATGCTTCATCAAGACTCACATCTTATTACTATTAACTCAGTGTCACAGGCTTCCTATCCACCAGGATATTATGACTGAATTAATTTCATAATTGTTCACCAGTTTAGCAAAATGATATCCACTTATTTTCCCCTTAACCATAAATAAACACCATTCCCATCTTTTCTTCCTGTTCATCACTGCATTCTTGGCAAGCATTTTTTTTTCCTTTTTTCTCTGTTGGCAAGTTTTCAAGGGCAGTCGAAAACAATGTTGAGAAAAATCACGACTGAGCCACTCATGACTGCTATGACAAGAACTGCTGCATTATAATTGCACAGGGAGACAAAGGCTGACAGCCTTTTTATGTTTCAGCAGCCATTTAAAGCTACTAACCTTGAAGGCAATGGCAGCCGCTGACCCTAGGAGGCTGAATCTGGTTAGTGCTGAGCAAGAGGGCGAAGGGCTGAGCGGCTCTAACAGCCAGCCAGGTCAGGAGCAGCAGAAGGGCTCAGCACCCCAAGGGTTTGGCCCCTGACTGCTGATTTTTTAAAGCTGCCTGGGCTGAAATGCTGATTCTAGCAAGTTTACTTGTCCTTGCAGCTTGTTTCAGGTAGCAAAGTAAGGCACCCCATGACTGTACAGCTAATAACTCAATTTAGGATCTGGTCTTGAAGGGCACAAAGTACCTCAATTCCACGGGACCTCCCTGGGAGCTGATGACATTTGGCACTCTGTAGGGTCAAGCTCTAAGAGCAAATAGAAATGAAAGGCTCCTCAGTTGATTTCTCACAAAGCTATGCAGTGAAGATTGGCTAGAAGTATAATAGATTGAGTTTGGCTCAACAGATTGAAGTTAAAAGTTATGATGTAATACCGAGTATTTATGGACCTGCAGTGTGTTGTAGCTGCAATTACAAGGCATCTGGCAAAATTCTGTGGTGGGTAGGGACTAATCTATAAGGGCGATTAATTTCACTGGTAATTTGGCTGAAGTAAGGCCAGTAAAGTAAATTAATTCTGTTGCAAAGCTGTGAAGATACTCAGTTTTTAAGACTAAAAGGTTTAAGCTACAGTCTTCTGTCTTTAACAGATGATCAGTCCCTTAAACTAAACCTACTGCAAAAAACTTCAGTGTTACAATTATTGAAGCCTTTATAATCTGTTCTGAGTCTTTGTTATAGGCTGCCCTTGGTGCTTTCTTTACCTGATTTTAATTAGGAATATATCTGAGCTTGGGAAAGTAATACCTGAAACTGAAAAGAGGTTTGTAATGACAACAGTACTGGAAATATTCGTTTGTATTCAGAACATGGAAGTGATGTGGGTTACTGCTAGCTGGTACCCTTGACACCATAGCCATTTTGTTCAGCTCCGTACAATCCTAGTAGTTAAGCTCAAGTACTGTTGTTGTTGTTGTTGTTGTTGTTGTTGTTGTTGTTGTTGTTATTGTTGTTGTTGTTATTATTATTATTATTATTATTATTATTATTATTATTATTATTATTATTTGTATTTCTAGACAAATGCATTTCTGGGTTTTAAATCAGGTATGTGTTTGAAGGCTTTACTGTTTTGTTCTTTGCCTTCCCCCTCTTTCCCTTGCTCCTAGTGTGATTCCAATAATTTCAGGGGGAAAAAAGATTACTGGGAGGTTAGACACTGGCTCCAGGCCTCTCTGAGCTGGAATTGTCATCCTGCCAGTCCTGTGCAAAGAGGATTTTCATCGGCTGCTAACCAGCACAGGCAATTCAGAAGCCTGTTTTCAGTTCTCAATCCTGCAAAAGTCCCCTTTACACAACATAGCACCCCAAAACTGTTTTGCACATCACTGGGCCGGGATCTGGGTGGTCTGCCCAAGATTTCAAAGATGTTTTGTGGGAAGGGGGAAAAAAAGGAGGATGACTTTGTTCCTCATCTTGTTTTCAAGATAGCTTGTTCCTGAAACTGGCAGAGAAGAGGATGTGCTGAGTCTTGCACAGTGTCAAGTTCTGAACACCGCACTTCTCCCTCATTAATTTTACCTAGGACTTATATGTAGTCTAATCACGGAGTAAGTGAGCAGCCATTAAAAACATCTAGTTCTCCTTAAATTAAATATGTGTTATAAATGATGATTGCTTTTCTAAATGTTCCTGCGGTTATTAGTACAGCAAAGGAATTTGAAACAGTTACTGCAAAACAATATTAGTAGATTGCATTTACTGAGTAAAAAGGAGATTATTTTCTTAATTGTTTGTGCTGTAACATGAATGTTTAATATAACGTAAACTCTGGCATTTTTTAGCACAAACAAGAGTGGCAGTGTTCTTATATCCTCTTGCTCAGAAAATCTGTCAAATGAACAAGTGTTAACAAGCAGTTTGAAAACAGTCAATGCCTCCACTCACATGTTTTATTAATCACCATAAACAGAATTGAGATCAGATACTCTGCATGAAGTACATCAACACTATTTGAAGATACAAACTTGAAAAATTACATGTCCAGTTCTGATCTCACTCAATTTTTAATACAAATTATGGTCATAAAGAGCTTTGTTGCAGTGTGTTAAAATGCCACAGAGCCTACTTTGCTTATATCACTTGAAGTATTTGGTCTGGGAGACACACTTCAAAAACATGTGCTGACTCTGCTTCTGCCACAAATGGTGCCACAGGAGTCCCTCTGCGCCCAAGTCGCTGTGTCAGCCAGGGAATAGGAAACGGGCTCAGTTCCCTCTGAGGAGGGCACTCATCATCATATCTCTCCTGGCAGAGAAGCACAGCCTACCATCTGGCTACCAATTAAGCAAAACATAAGAAAGTGCTTTTGCTGCTTTCAGTTGAAGCTGATTTACTCTCCCTGCAGCACTCAAAGGTCTAAAGAGGAAGATGATGTCCAAGAGCTGAGCACAACACACCAGGCTGGAAGTTCAGGTGTTTATTTGAGAAGGAATAGCATTGGGAACTGACTTCTAAACCTGTTTGAGCATTACATTAAACAGTCATTTGGTAAAATACTGAAATGGTAGTTTCAAGCAAGGACTGGAAAAGAAATCTCCTCTCCCAGGAACCTGATTTCAGAAAAAGGTTAAGGGCAGTGACCTCCACCAGGAAAATGAAAGCCTCCTGCCAGGGCTATGTGAGCTACTGCTGCAGCTCCAGAAAGGGTCTGGATTTGACAGCAGCATGTCCAGCACTGCCTAGTGAGTAACGTGGAGCTATGTGCTAATCTCTGATCCTATGGTGTACAGGCAATCTCAGCATTTATTGGAGTCATGATTTATTGAGAATTGAAAGCATTTCTCCCCCCGCAAGATCAGCACCCTAGGCAGCAACACATTTTCTTGTTCACCAAGAAGCTCATCCACAGCTAAGAAATTAAAGAAGCAGGGAGAATTATTCAGCAGCACCAAAACCAACAAAAACTGTGTAAGCCTTTGCAAGGCATCTCTAAGCAGCACATTGAGCTTGTAGCACAGCCCAGCCATATTTCAGAAGCAAAGAGAGGATGTTTGTGCTCAGCCAAAGGGGAGCCGAGACCGGGACCCAGAAACTGCTGCAAATGCTCAATTCTGATAGCTGCATAAACCCACTGGGATCCTGGTGTGCTTGGGGGGAAAAGGAGGCTGAAGTGTAAGCAATGGCCAACATCCAGCTTTTGAAGGAGAAAGGATACATGAAGCCTACAATGAGCACGTCCTTCCCACTGTTTCCCCAATCTTGTCCCATGACATTAGGGAAGGAAAAGCAATAACAGAAACAGTAATAAAATTAAAAACTGTGAGGTCGAGCAGGTCCCCTTTCCTTTGCCTGCTCACCCAGGGCTCCAAAGGGAGCCAGCTAACGATGTGCAACAGGCTCATAGCAACCAGCTCGGGCAGGCTGTGCTGGTGCGATGGGAGGTGCAGGAGGCAGGGAAAGCTGCCTGCAAAGCCAAGCACAGGTGATACAGCCCACTGGGGAGGGAGCTGTGCCAGGGAGCAGAGCCTGGTGTCTACCTGGCCACACCACACCATCTCCAGAGCAGCTCTTGTTCCAGTATAGTTGGATTGTTAGAAAGCAATTTTGATAAGGTACCTGTGGTAACGTCATAATTAGATATTAGTAACATATACTTCATAAAGTATTACGCATGTATCTGCTCGTAAGCACTACTGTTGTGTAGAGTGAACTATCAAAGACTCGGAATAAAAATGTACGTAAAAGTGAACTGTAACAGGTTTCCTGAGACTATAAGCTGAAAGTACAGACACACGGTGACTCTGTGGGTTATACACTCAAATGGACAATTTCTTATATAGAATAATGTAACATTGAATAGAAGCTGCTGTGTTTCCCTGACCTGACCAGACCATCACAAACCCTTCTGTGAGTTTAGGTCACACAAACTGATTTTTAAGCTTCCCTTAGAGCAGCAAGTCTGAAACTTCAGCTGATTTTTCTTTAAATCTCTCAAGCTGTACTTTTCATGTCTGATACCTCAAAGCGAATGAACTGATCCTTCCGAAATTCTGCATTAATACTTGTTTCTAAGCTTGTCAAGCATGAGAAGACAGACAGACTTATCACTGGAGTAAGGCAGAGCCTTATCCCCCAGCTGTATCACTAGAACATGATGAATTGGTGTTTAACAAAATTCCTTAATGCTACAGGCAATGACCCAATGAAATCTTAGTCTTGCTTTTCCTTTTCTGTTTTACTGTACAAGTAAGAAACTTAGAAATAGCTATAACTGTCACGTTATCCCCAATCCCCAGTGGATGGATCCTTAGTGAGGTATGACTATATGTAAAATTTTATGTATTGAATTGTTCTGGGATAGTCTGAAGGTCTAAGAAGAAAAGCAAACTCTCCTGTTTTGAAGTAAATAATGCTTGAAGACATTAATTTTCCTTACATTCATTGCAACATAGAATGGTTCGGATTGAAAGGGACCTTGAAAGATAATCTACTCCAACCTCACATCATCTAGTCCAACTAGGCTATGCAGAAATCTCTTCAGTAGATTCACTAGTCTTTAATTCAAGGGTCTTTTTTTGTCCCTTTGAAGCATTTGGTATTGGCTGCTGTTGGAAATAGGATATTGAACTAGATGATCCACTTGGCTGAGCCACTATGGCAGTTTCTGTGTTCCTTTTTATGAGGGGGAAAAAAAAAAGATTTAGGGGGTTGGGTGTGACTTGTATTCAAATAAGTGTGACGTATCTGTCCTTATAGTAAATAACTTTTATTACATACAGCATAATAAAAATAATAAGCAAAAAATTGCTTGGGTGCTTCTGAATGTGTAGTTAAATGAAATGCTTGTCTCCAAAGAAAATAAACACTTCCAAGTGGTTTGATTTTGAAGAATATGAGAACAGTAATGAGTTACTAACCATAAAGTTTATTTTCACTATCTTCCTGGTTAAGAAATATTTGTTTGACAAAATTGTCCAATTGCGTGTAATTTCTAAAATTAAAACCATAGCTGAAATCAAATTAAAATATCATTAACCTGACACAGAGAAAAATAAAATGGCTCAGTATCAAATATATTACGTTAGCTAAAAATATGGAATAAACAACAATTCCTGCAAAATCCAAAGGCAGAATTCTCATTTATTTATCAGCTACAAAACCCAAGGCATTAGCAAATCTAGTACTAAAAGTTGTGTTTTCATATTCAGTCTACTAATGTGAGAAGGATCGCTGCACTTGTAGAGAGCAAACCAGGTTTAAGTAAAGTTTAATAACAACTGTATGCATTGCTGTAATTAAATAGACATTAATAACTGGCAGTCAAGAAAGTCACAAAGAATTACAACAGTGGGTTATTTGGCTCTGTTGTCTTCAGTTTTATAAGGATTCCTGCTAATTAGGGACAATATTTAGATAAACAGTTTAAGTGAAAGTGACGATTTTTCAGGACTGAAATCTGGTCCTCAGCCACTAATGTTTATGTGTTTGCAGCTCTGTCAGACAGAAAACCTGCATCAAGTGTTGGAGATGCCATCACCTACAGATTCTTTTCTGTGCTGGTGTTTCAGCCACAGGTCTATGTATGTGCATCTCCCTCTCTAATATCTATATACAGACTTTTTCAGGCCATGGAGGATTAAAAATAGGTTAAAATCCATTAGTGCAGGTGTACTGTTGCTGATCTGAAACAAAGTTTTCACTTCTGCAAGGCTATTGTCTCTTCTGTTTGGATTTTACATATTTTATGGGAAAGCCTCCAGGAGTATATTAAGCAACATGAAAATGATTTGTCACCCGTCCTACCCTGAGGAAGAAATTGTATGTTCAGTGCAGTGTTTTGTTCATTTAAAAAAATGTATGCCTATGCTCATGTTCATTGATTTTATTGTTATACAGTACTACATCGGTACGTCTGACAGGAAGGTTATGGAAGTCAGCGCTAAACTTTCAAGGTTCAGTCCTGAAGGTAAACCTCAATACATAGCTAGAAATTAGAAGGGGTTTCCTTCCTTCTTCAGCTTCTGAGGGTTTGAACATGGTTGTCTTCCTGCCCTTGGCAACCCCTTGTAAGGAGCTGTAGGACTCAGAATTGGCGGTACTTGGAGAACAAGTCTTATGAGGAGCGGCTGAGGGAACTGGGGTTGTTTAGCCTGGAGAAGAGGAGGCTGAGGGGAGACCTCATCGCTCTCTACAACTACCTGAAAGGAGGTTGTAGCGAGGTGGGTGTCGGTCTCTTCTCCCAAGTAACTAGTGACAGGACGAGAGGAAATGGCCTCAAGTTGCGCCAGGGGAGGTTTAGATTGGATGTAAGGAAAAATTTCTTTACTGAAAGAGTGGTTAAACATTGGAACAGGCTGCCCAGGGAAGTGGTGGAGTCCCCATCCCTGGAAGTATTTAAAAGACGTGTAGATGAGGCACTTAGGGACATGGTTTAGTGGACATGGTGGTGTTGGGTTGACGGTTGGACTCGATGATCTTAGAGGTCTTTTCCAACCTCAATGATTCTATGATTCTATGATTCTATGATTCTATGATTCTACTTCCCTTCCGCAGTCACCTGACAAATACGTGAAATCAGAGTACAGCCATTTCATGTAGCTGAAGTTTTCCCTGTTTATTTTAAAAGTTTTCTCAGGAAGTCACCCAATATAAGAAATTTTAAAAGTATCTGACTAAGCTTACCATAGCAATGAGGCATCTGAACTACGACTATTTTTTAACAGCCGGCCACTCAGGCTCCTTTTGGTCTTCAGTTCCCTCAAGACTCCATTTCACCCTGTAAAGCTGGTTTCAGATTTTTCTGTCTCCTCTCCATCCAATTAAGCTTCTAAACTTCTAGGTAGCACAAAGCCACGAATGGTATTCAATCCCTTCCCGACACTCAAGGATGAAACTTTTGAAGATTCATAACTGTCTGATTTAAAGAAAAACGCCGAAGTTCCATATTTTAAAGACAGTATTAACCAAATCAGGACGTCCAGTTTTATCCTGCTTCTAACAATATTGAGGAAAACCTTTCTCTCACCATCCTCCACCTGTCTGTTACTCCCCACAGCTTAAGTCTTCTCCCAAGGTAAAGTGACTTAATAAAAGTTTGCTTTAAAAGACAGGAAAATAAACCTAGAAATAAATTCTAGATTTTCTAGATTTCATGAATTTGGTTTACATTTTTATACAGTCTCTCCTGCTAATACAGAAAAATCTGAACTAATAATACTTTGACAGAATTTTAAATTGTCTGCTTTACATGTAGCAAGAGCTGTTGATCAGATACTGAATTTATAACACATTTATACTGTCAACTGGAATCTGTGGATTTTTGTCAGGATGCAAGGGAAGAGGATATTTCTAAAGAAAACCTTTAACATATTGGGTGTTTTAATCTTCTCTGTCTTCCTTCACTCCCACCACATCGCTGTTCCATCACCTGCTCTGATGTTAATCAGAATGACTGGGTCATCCTCTTTTATAAACTTGCTGGATTAATTCTTTTTCAAGGTCATCTGTGAATTGACTTTAGTAACCAATTATAAATTGGATGATATTTTAATATTCTACCCTCTCCCTGAGCTTTAATCTAGAAGTGATGAGAGACAAAAAGAAACCCAAAGGAGTTTGCATTTTAGGAAGCAAGATGATGAATGCCATTATCCAATACCCTTATAATTTCTCCTGCCCTGGACACCCTTATCTTTCCCACTGAGTTCAAAGGGAGTTGAAGGAAATTCAACATCTTCCAGAAACAGTGTTTTAGTCTTTTAGCTAATATAACTGCATATGATCTCTGGAGAAATCTGTCGATATTGGTATTTGAGGCACTTAAGCTTGACATTCAGAGTTCTGTACTATTATGAATGCATCTCTATTAAGGCAACAGAAGCAGCTCTCTCTCTCTTTGACCTTGCCTTTTGAAATTTAACATTAAAAAGAAATATTTTCCTTCATGGTATTTTTAAAAGACTTTGAAACAGTTTAGGAAACTGCGTTTGGGCCATCACCCGGCAATAAACTATTTCAATTGTGTAATCAAAGATTATTTCATTGATTTTTTTTTAAACCCTATTAGATACCTGCAGAACCTTGGATTCAAAGGGCACAGATTGCAAAGACCAGTTGAATAAGGATTGCAGATCTACTGGTTAAAGACCTTACAAGGATTTTCTAGAGGAACACTTACCGGATGGCTGTGTTTGGGCCCAACCACAATGTGTGCTCTTAAGCATCTTTTGACCTGACCATGCTAAAACAATGATTTTCCCCTGACTGCCTCTTTGGCATGCTTTCTAAGCATAGAAAGCAAGCTATGGCTTTTTCTTTGATCCCTCACAGACCAGCAGTACAGTTGCCTCAGTTCTCCCAGACCAGTGCCTCCAAAGACCTCCAAGATATCTCCCCCACCTTCTTTCTCCTACTCCATAATAATCAGCTCAGCTCAAGAATTTCCCCAAAGATTTAACCATATGCATACCCTCACTTAACTATTCACCTCTTCAGCTGAAGCAAGTAGTTGAAGCAAACAGACATGGGGATGTTGAAAGGCATCCACAATCACACTTTCTTCAGTCAGTGCAAGAAATAGATATCAGTTAAAATTAAATGTCTTCTTGTTGTTGTTGCTGTACCACCCTGCAGTATTCTTTAGGGTAAGTTCAGGAGCAAAACAAGGATCACAGGGTCCTTCCTTACTTGTTTTGAGATTTTATTCCAAAATATCAACGAATTTGTGAGTTATTCACAGTCTTTTTCAAGACCATGAGGAAAGGTAGACAGCAATTCTGTTGTTTTAAATTAAAAATTAAATGACAAATAGAATGAGAAACGGAGAACATGGTTGTGATAGAATTTGTTCCTCAAGGAGAATACTAATGTTTGTCCGTGAGGATTCTGCTAAGGATTTCAGACTGTGCTACGGAAAGAGGACATAACCCAAAACTTTTATGGTGCTATCAGCACACCTGACCTACAAAGCCAACAGAAAACCTGGAAGTAAAATTTGCCCCATTTGCCTCAGTATTCTGGGGAAGGAGTGAGTTTTGTTCAGATCAGGACAGGCTTGAATTATGGTTTTGATGTGGAACTATGTAAAATTCTGGGGTTTGCTGGACTTTTGTTCTAAGCCACAAACAGGAGGTGACAGTTGCTTAGTGTTTTAGTTTTGTATTCACAAGAATTGCAAACAAAGAACAAAATAAACAGCTTATACGATGAACCTTTGTTCGTGCTCTGTTTATGAGTGTTGATTTCACTGCCATTCAGTCCTGCCAAGGGCTCATCCATATAAAATCAAGATAATAAATTCAACTCTTGCCTGTATCCTTTCTTATCCTTTCTTTTTGAAAGTATGCGCCAAGCAGATAGTGGTGTAAAAATAACTGCTTGCTTTTTCTGCAGAATTTATACATCATTGGTAACTGCAGTGCATACTGCTCCACAGTCATCAAGGCTTCAGCCATTATCAGATAGATGACTGCAGGAATGAGAATTAGGCTTGACTCCTTGCCTAGACATGGGCGGGACATCCTGACGCTATTCAACTTAAGAATTAAGGCTTTAGGGCAATAAAGCAGAGGAGAGTCTTAGGCTATCATCAATATGTTGTACCAGTCTCTCTCCAGACTGTGTAAAGATTTTTTTTTTAAATGCTTGTAATCTGCATATGCTCATAATCTGAAGACAATAGGAAAGTTCCCTGTTATTTTATAGAACCGTAACAAATCTTTTTATCTTAAGAACAGAAATCAGGCTTAGTGTCAGGCATGCTGGAACGCTAAAGCCCCAGTAATTTCAGTAACCTACTTCTCTGTCACTGGATAATAGCCATTTTTCACTTCTGCTGTAGGTAGTAACAAGACAATGTCAAACTAAAATAGATCTTTTTAAAATGCATTCTTCTAAAATAGAAATGCTGTTTTCTCTTTTTGGAAAAAAAAAAAAAATTACGTTTCCATTTCAATGTTTTTTCCAGAAATCATTAATTTATACTCTCTGATGTGCTTTGGGTGGCATTCTACCCTTTCTGAATCTAGTGGTAAAATTCCCACAGCTTTAAATGGGAGTAAGGATTTTCTTTTCCACGTACCCATATTTATACAGTTGTTCTTATGTGCACACACTTGGGTAGACCACTTTAGTTCAGCTTCCAAGCATGTCTGTCTTTGTTTTGCTATGATCCCTGTTCACTCAGCCCCTTACCCTGCTTTTCAGGCACAGAGGATTGTTGTTTTAAGTGGTACAATTTACACACAGGGAGACCTTGTCCATTCAGGCAAAGGATCTACTGCTTGTATGCAACTAGGGATAATCTATAAACCACACCATGGAGTACGAGTTGGAGTCATATAGGTCACCTGAGAAAATATGGCACTATAGAGAGAGTAAGAATGGTACACGGCTCCAAAATACTTTCTTTCTCCATTCAGGGTTCAAAATGGAGCCATTTTACCCACACCTGCTCACTCTTTGAATTCACTTTCTGTCAGCGCAGGAGCAATTGAGTTTTACTCCTGCAAAGGTTAATTTTGTGCTCACATGCCTGACTATTTGAGGATGTATTACACATTGCATGTAGCAACGTGACACAGCCATGGGACAGCGCTTCCACCCCCTGAGCAGGCAGCCGTGCCTAACAGAGGAGCCACAGAAGTGAGCAGGCCGTGCCAGGTGCAGCTGTACCCTCAACTATGTTTACTAGTGACCACTGCAATGGCCAAGAAAGGCAAGAGAGAGAAAACCTGGATGCGACAGGGAGAAGACCAGCACCCCTTGATTTGTCCTGGCCTTCCATCTGAGGTTATTGCCCCCGGGCAGTGGGCAAAGGGGAGGATGTGCTTGGAAGGTGGTAACTTCTCAGGCCAACACAAGTTCAGGCTTCCCACAAGTCCATCTGCAAATGCCTTAACTTGCAAACATATGGACCAGGACAGGGGAAGCTGAGACTTATTCCCTGTCTCCCAGACACCCTGATGTTCTTCCAGCCCTGCAACCGACTTCCATCAGCCTCCTTTGTATCTTCTGGCCAGGGCTCTGGAGCACAGGGATAGATCCAGGCTGGCAAGCTTCTTCTCTTGTGGCTTTTCCTCCTGAGCACGAGGTGCACTATTGCTCCCAGCCACATGAAGGATGATTTCCAGTATCTCC
Organism: Aptenodytes patagonicus; assembly: GCF_965638725.1. Lineage (NCBI taxonomy): Eukaryota > Metazoa > Chordata > Aves > Sphenisciformes > Spheniscidae > Aptenodytes > Aptenodytes patagonicus. The sequence continues at coordinate 45,732,186 of NC_134955.1, read as the reverse complement.
ATGCCTCTCTTTTTCCCCATTTTTCTTTACCTATTACTGGAGTGACAGAATTCAAAATGAAGACTTGACTGGGAAGGTGCGTTTTCAGTCTGCTTGAGGTTTTTGTACGAGAGGTCTCTGTCAGTGATGCAGCTATGCTTCCCTGGACACAGTGTAATTCAGGGACCTGTCAGGAATACATTTTGCACTGCAAAATAACTTATTCTTACTTTCTAACATGGTGAAGAAGCCACGAAGCTGTAGAAGCTTACACCATGAACTGAGTGAGCACCAGAATATCAAAAGAGCAGAGAGGACTTACAAACTCATTTATTTTCCTGTGCCATTACCGGCCTCATGCAAATTAGGGCTACAAGTTTCACATTGGTATTCAGGATGTCATTTGCACACACAGAGAAATAAATTAGGGGGAACATTAATGGTAACAAGCATACAAGACTACTGAACAGTAGAAGCATTTCAGTCCCTTTGGGATGAGGAGAGCAAGGTTTCACGGCCCTCTAGTCCAGTTGCCATAAACCCAGCATATCAGCAATGAATGTATTCAAGCACACCTCTGAACTGGCATTGCATATATACATGCGATTAATATGTGTGACTATACAAGTTTAAACTTGAAGTCTAAAGTTAAAGGTCTGTATAAAGCCTACTTTTCAAGGAAGGATGTTTCATGTAACATTTGTTTGACCTAGAAAGAAAGTAATTTAAATTATTATAAGATTCCTTAATCCTGTTTAACTTATTTGCCTGAGAGAAACTGAAAATCCAGCGGCTCTTACAGACTTTTCTTGTGCTTATGGGATACTCCCCTCACATAAAAAAAAAAACCAAAAAACCCTGTGTATGTTGCATGACCAATTATAATTAAACTGGTAAGCTAATCTTTACAGTGTCAGAAGGACAGGATAAATTCTTTGTAGTGACTAATACGGCCAGTCTGGCAGGAGGATTCAGAGTCGGAAGCTTTATCTCATCTGTCTCCCTTGCCTGTCTCCCACCAAAGGAGTCTGACTAAATCAATAACACCGACCAAGCCCCTTTCCTGTTTCCCCTGGAAATGTTATCCATTGTGAGCAGTGGCTTGAAGTCACAATTACTTCAGCATCTTTATTAAAACATAATGTTGAGATTTAGCTAAGATTAAGTATATTCATTCCCCTAAGTTTTATTACACTGAAAGTCTTTGGGAATTATTGAAGGAAGTAATTTTTTTTTCTTTTTTTTTTTTAAATATTTAAATGCTAAAGAATAAAAATCCCTTTTTCATACACTGGCGCAAAGCACGGGTAAGACTAAAACCAATATATTTAAAAGTGGATGATTCTCACTGGCTTTACAGCAGCAAACACTGCCATCCTGATCCTGATGAGGCAGGAGACTAAGAGAACATTTCCACAAAAGCACTGTTTCTCTAGATATTTCTGCAAGAGCTCTTTCCTTTGTAACACAATCTGAATATTGTAGACAGGCCTCAATTTAGTATCGACTTCAAAGGAAACAATCTCTGTCAAATGCACCGTGTTCCTTGCTTGTTTGAAGATGGAGACACACTGAAGCCCTTTCTGTCAGGGAAGAAGGAAGGAAAAGAGGTTTGTTTGGTCCAAATCCCCACTCGTTGACTTCCAATATATCAGAAAACTGGTATGTAGTCAGTCTTTCTAAATAAGAAAAAGGAAAAAAAAAGACAGCTCAGTGATTAATATGCTTACTTGAATGTCAGAGATATATGTTCAAATGCTTCCTCTGTCGGACTATGGAACAGGGATGTGAAGCAAAACCCCATGCTTCAGTAGAAGATCAGGCAATCTTAGATGGGTTTCCGTATCAGTCTCTCCTGACAATTTTTTTTCAGTGGATATAAAATACAGAAGTAATCACTGCAGCAGAAGTAACTCTGCTTCTTCATGAAAAATGCCTTAACCTTCAGGCTACAGGATTTCCCTTAGCTGTCCTTTTACTATCTGACTGCATTTTGTGCAAGACTTTATGCCGTAGGTGTGTTTAACTGATTTGATTAATCTGAGATCAAAGAATAATACAGAAGGGACAATTCTTAACTTGTCAAGTGTAAAGTCAAGCTGTACACACGTGTCTAATGGTGGGAAAAATGTAGAGTACTTTACAGGAAGTAAAATGGGTATGTAGGGGAGCTGCCTCTAAAGGGTTAAATCATGGCATAACAGAGGCTTTGAAGATCCATTCCTGAACTGGAAATGGCAGCCTGATGCCTAGAGTCCTTTGTGGATCCAGTTGGGTGCTCTCAGGGTAAAATATGAAGGATGGACACCTCCCAGTCAGAATATATGCAGGGTGGAAAGTCTGTGTAGAGCAACTCCATTGCCTTCAAACCTTCCTTCCACCCCTCCATGTGGAGGCACAGCTGCAGTCCCATGAACCTACCACTTTACCCTTATACAGTCTCCTTGTACCTGACCTCTCCTCCCAAGAGAAGTCTCTTTGGCATGCCCAGACTGCCCTGAAGGAACGGGCAGAAGGAGAACGTGCTCTGCCAGATAAGCGTATCTTATTTGTAGCTGACACACAGTAACTATTGTTCTTGGGTTGTTTATGCTTTATTCCCTGTGGCATCTGCTAATATATTCTTGGTCTGATTCTTACCGTTTACTGACACACATCAGAAGTGTTTCTAGACCTCTGGGTGGGAAAGGGTTTGACATTTCTTTTCTAGTTCAGATTGATATCACATCAGCAGAGTCTTGCAGCTGTCATTCCTTTATTATTTATTAACATTCAATTGTCTCACCTCTTATTGACCTTTCCTATGCAACTAATATGAAACCAAGGCCCTTTGAACCCAAGTGCCAAGAGGTGCAGCTGGATTGTAGGCTATCCTCCTGAGTAATGAGCAGCTAAAGCAACAGCATGCAACATACGCTGCTATTGAGTGCCTTACCTGGGAAAATGCTACTGACTATGAACTTGGGAACAGGGAACTTGGCCTGCCTGTAGAGCTCATTGGTACCTAAAATAAATTCCCGCAGATTCTAGCCTTTTCCTCACCTTATACTGTATCTGATGAGCACTGAGGAACAAGTTACTGTGACTGTGTTTTTGTACCACATAAAATTAGACAAAGTATATGGTGGTTGAAATCTGAAACTAGTGGAGCAGTGATGACAGTCCCTCCCTTTAAGGAAATTCGCTGCACGCTGACAATCTTCAATGGCAGCCTCTGGCTGGCATGACTCTAAATGATGCTAGGAAGTGAGGCCACTTTTTGTTTTCACATGCTATTATTCATCGCTTATTTTAAATATGATTACATGGATTTGGATTGATTTTGTCTTCAGCTAAACAACAGTTAGGGCTTTATTTCACCATTTGAACAGACTGCATATCTTTCTCAAGGATTCCCAGAATATTAGGGGACGAATAATCACAAATGTTCAGATATGGGCAGAATGAGCATATGCATACCCATTGCATCTGGGTATGCAATTTGCCTGTGTGCACTTTTCCTTTTACATACCCCCCCCCCCCCCCAAACAGATTAGCTATAGACTCAGATGGGAGTCGTTCTGCACAGCTCTACTGGAGACACATGATGTTTACGTGCTGTTTGCAGCCCTGAGATATTAGTATCGGCAGTACAAGGACTGTATCTTTGCTGATATTATATGGTATAATCTAATGGAAATAATAATACAAGGAAACCAGGGCCTGACACACAACCATAATACAAAAATAACATGACAATAATCACAATAACAAAACCTGCTTGTGGATGAAAATGTAGATCAATTCTACCTTGTGGATGCATAATTGCTAATGCATGGAATATGTGACTGCGTGTTCGGAAATGAGTTTGCTTAGTAGAAGCTTGTTTTGTTCTTCGTGGAAACAGTTAGTCTTTGATGCCTTTAGCATTGATAGACCTTAATTTTTAAGACTTTGAAAAACAACATTCTCATATGTCGTAACAGAGATGTTTATTTCATTTAAATTGTGAAAAACCGTCAGAGCTGCTAGGATTTTAATCTTAGCATGAAAGAAATACAGGTATGACATGTCCACTACTTAGACCATAAGCCATTTCTGGAAAATAAGCGTTTCTTTAGTTAAAATATGATTTTAATTTTCCTGTTTTAATTAGACACAGACTAACACCCCAATTCTGAATATCCTGCATCCTGGAGTGTGGGAAGTCCATAGGCAGACACTAATTTTGTTTCCTAAGCCTATCTGCTTTCAAAATGGACTTCTTCCAGGCGTAAAGATAACTTCCTTGTGTAAAATTTCAGGATCCAAAAGCAAGTACTGCTGAACACACATTTAACATACAAGTGCAAAGAACAGCACTGTTGGCCTTTTTACCATGATAAACAGGAGAGGAAAACAGCTATGTGCAGTACAGCAAGATCCTCTAAAATCTCTCCCTGTTCTATAGTATACAAATAACCTAAAGTCTCTCCTTCCATCTTTTGCAGGCAAACAATGAGGAATATTTAACACATCAGAGTTTCTTGAGAAGGAAACGCTTCAAGAAAGGGCATTATTTAAAAAGGGAAAGGGGGAAAATGCATCAGTAAAGTGAACTGAAACCTTTTTAGTCTGGCCAGTCTCACAAAAAGAATGGCAATAAATATTTCTATAAAAGGCATGTTTACCTCCCATAACCTCCATGACAACAATTATTTCACTAGGCTCAGAATATTCTTCCTTCCTTTTATTTTTTTTCATTTTGAATTAACTGCTTGTGTAGACAAGCATCTGCTGCCTCTCCATCTCACAGCTGCTCTCTCTTGAATTTATTCTTACTAGTCTGTATCCCTTGCCCATTTTCAAGCAAATACTTCAAGACTCTCTCTTAAATGGTCAGTCTGGGCAAAAGGCCAGGAAGTGAAATAACCTCTTTACCACTAGATTTCCTTCTATTTTACTTTATTTCCCTAGGAAACTTTGCCTCATCCCAAAAAGTCTGCCAGTCCCAGAAGTTTGTTGTACAATTACAATTCTATAGGAAGTTACTAAAAATGTGGGGGTTTCTCACTTTAAAAGAAAATTCATTAATTTCCCAAAATGTTTTTATTTAGGTCTAAACCTGATAAAAGATTAGAAGCCTATAATAGGATATAGGTAAATTGGAATTATTCTCTCATTCTTCCCTTGGTTGTTTTTTTTCTAGGATGGGAGGACATCAGAACTGTGCACAACATTTTCCCAGATATCCAAAACCTATGGTTTACACAGGTTGCTAATAACATCCCTATAGACCAGAAAGAAAATGGCATAAAGAAGGTGTCAAACTCATTCTGACAATAGTGCTTTTTAAGGATGACCTTTGAGCACAAAGTAGCTTTAAGGCTACAAACTGTGTGGTGCGGTCAACACACTGGAGGGAAGGGATGCCATCCAGAGGAACCTTGACAGGCTTGAGAGGTGGGCCCGTGCGAACCTCATGAAATTCAACAAGGCCAAGTGTGAGGTCCTGCACATGGGCCAGGGCAATCCCAAGCACAAATACAGGCTGGGTGGAGAATGGATTGAGAGCAGCCCTGGGGAGAAGGACTTGAGGGTGTTGGTTGATGAGAAGCTCAACATAACCCAGCAATGTGTGCTTGCAGCCCAGAAGGCCAACCATATCCTGGGCTGCATCAAAAGAAGCGTGGCCAGCAGGTCAAGCGAGGTGATTCTCTCCCTCTGCTCTGCTCTGGTGAGACCCCACCTGGAGTACTGCGTTCAGGTCTGGGGCCCCCAGCTAAGAAGGACATGGACCTGTTGGAGCAAGTCCAGAGGAGGGCCACAAAGATGATCAGAGGGCTGGAGCACCTATCCTATGAAGACAGGCTGAGAGAATTGGGGTTGTTCAGCCTGGAGAAGAGAAGGCTCCGGGGAAACCTTATAGCAGCCTTCCAGTACCTGAAGGGGCCTACAGGAAAGCCGGAGAGGGACTTTTTACAAGGGTATGTAGCAACAGGACAAGGGGTAGTGGCTTTAAACTGAAAGAGGGTAGGTTTAGATTAGATGTAAGGAAGAAACTCTTCACTATGAGGGTGGTGAGGCACAGGTGGAACAGGTTGCCCAGAGAAGCTGTGGATGCCCCATCCCTGGAAGTGTTCAAGGCCAGGTTGGATGGGGCTTTGAGCAACCTGGTCTAGTGGAAGGTGTCCCTGCCCACGGCAGGGGGGTTGAAACTAGATGCTCTTTAAAAGTCCCTTCCAAGCCAAACCTTTCTGTGATTCTGTGATTCTATGACTCTATGAACATCCCTCAGTACACAGTGGGTCTCCTGCAGCTGCCCAAAGGAATATGTTTGAAGAACTGCATGCCACCTTTATGTGGTAACTGCCTTTCATTTTAGCTGTCACTGTCCTTTACTCCATGCTGACAGCCCTGCACTGCCTGGCATCAGGCTGCTGTGGGGGCTGCCCAGCTGTGCAAACACGCCTGCAGTCACCACCACCACCTCACACACCAGTACGTGTGCCACACTGGGCAGCGGCAGCAGGGACATGGCCCCTCAGCTCCCTCTGCCACTCTGGTACTTCTGCGATGGTGAATGATCTTACTTCTGTCTTTTGATTCCTTCCCTATCCTCTTCTTTTTGTGTCTACTCCCTCTTTTCCGGCTACTCATTTTTTTTCTGTGTTGCAGCTCTCCATTACCTCAACTTAACCCTGTGCTGCACTCTCAGCCTTACTCTATTCTATTCTATTCTATTCTATTCTATTCTATTCTATTCTATTCTATAGATATACATACAAACATCTAAATACAGGTACACACACATAAACACAACTGAAAGCTCAGATTCTGCAATATGAGGACACTTCATATGGACCACTAAAATATACCAAACCAGTCAAAGCTCTGACCACTGCTGGGTGTTGGTCATTCAAGGTACAGAAAAAAGAGAAGATGATGCAGGGAAGGTTGGTCATACCATGACACATTTCAGTGCTTTTGCTTTTTTTGACATTGTTAACTGCAAACTGTAACGTATGGCCATACCTTACCTCCAGTTCCTGTGGACCCCCTCACGCCAACATATACACAACATAAAGCTCAAATGGGGCAACCAGACAGTGCTGCGCAATACAGGAGATGTGAAGAATTTGGAGGCTGGGACAGAATGAGTATGAATTATCCAGTCAACAAAAGGAAGAAGAGTGGGCTAGAGTGAGAATAAAAAGTATTTATAGACTACAGTATTTTTGGAAAAGATTTAAAGTGTTTAATTTGAGAGTTCTGGAGTTCATTTCCCCTAGCTAATTACAGGATTGGAATCTTTCTTAATAACTCATTAAAGATGAATGGAAGTGTTAACAGAATATATTATTTTCTTGCATAATTAGTAATGGAAACATGAACATCTAAACTGAACAGGCTTTAAGGGGAACATATGCATATTGGGTAATGCTACAGCCACATCTTTTTATTTGTTTGTTTTGCCAATGCAGTCCATCTATTAAATGTCCCTTCAGCAGGTCAGCATTAGTTATATTTTATGTCCATGTCATAAACATAACAGATATACCACTGTGGTCACAACAGCAGCTAAATATTATTCCTTATTTTTAAAAAAGTCCCGTAGCTATGTAACAAAGTCATTGGAAATTTTTATTACAGTAGACAGGAACTTGCATGACCCCTGCTGGGTTATCTTTTCCAAACTGTGTAAGTGAACCTTGTTATCCAAGTAGTCCTTTTGAAAGATGAATAATTAAATTCTTACGATTGTGCAAGTTGTTACAATAAGACAGAAATTTTTATTTTCATTTCTTGTCCTGTTCCCCAGAAAAGTAACAAAAGCGTGCCAGATTCCATCTGGCATTTTTACTCCCTGTTACAAGTTGTTTGATTGAATGAAGGGAAATTCATGAGAAACCTTGGCACGCTGTTGAAATGAGACAGTTCTCATTGACTTCAAGAGGGTCTGATTTTTAACTTAGGTATTTTCTTAAAGAATATAACCCTTTAGTGAGAAAATACTTTTCTTTGCTTAAACACAACTTACATGTGAAATGTAGGGCTGCCTTATTATTTGATAAACCACTTCTTAAATACAGTATCAATTTCATGAAGCACTGAGTGAGGAAAGGAGGATTTAACTCACAATTTTTGAGGCATGCCATCAAACAATAGTGATCCTCACTTTTTCAAAATACCTGTTTCCACTGGCTTGTTTAAATTATTGTCTATCTCTTAGCAGAGCACTGAAAGATGGAAAATATGTTTCGACTTTACTCATGATAAATTCAGCAGAAGGATGTGTGGATCCAGTAGAGATATTGCTTGGGATGAGGGGGAAGGAGCGAGCTCACAGGGACAATGCAGCCTCTCCACTGCCAACCGGTGCAGACTCCGCAAGGTTGCAGCAAGCTAAAAGGCTGGAGCCATGCAAACAGGCAGTGCTGCCACAGACTATTGATCTTCTCCTGCGTTTCTTGCTTCCTCTCCAAAGTTTCCAATCCCAAAGAAATCTGTATCATGCAACAGACTGCAATAGGTTTCTTCACCTGTACAGGACAGGTGATAAAGGGAGGTGCACCTTAAGCAGCCTTCCTTTATGCTAGCAGAAAAGAGACGCTGTAGCTGCTTCTGTCGTTAGACACTGTTTCCAGGTTTGTGGCAGAATGGGTAGACAGATCCACTTCCAGACATTTTCCTGTATCCCCTTTGGGGATGAGAAGTGTCACCAGCCAGTTTAGTGAACTTACTCGTGCCTTATGCATGACAGTGTTACGCGATCGTTTTGCTTGTCCCCTTCACAGCCAGGTAGATCTCTTTTATTGTGCTGTCCATCTACCTCTGCAAAGCAAAATACAGCTCTTAGTAAGAACAGGATACTATATCTCTCTGTGAAACTACTTCTAATGTAAATATACCCCCTTAAGCCCTAGCAGTTGAATGCAAGAAAGAATCCACCCTAAAAGAGAAAAGTAGCTTTATTAATTCAGCCCTTCTCTCATTACTTCTTAGTCAAAATGTATGTATTATTATAAGACACATACGTTGACATAATGAAACAAAAAAACCTAATGGCTCTTAGTAAAATTACAATTAAAGCAAGCCACTGTTTTTTCAAAGGCTCAGATCTTACAGGCAGAAGACTAAGGAGTGACTACAGCTAAATAAGGCTTTTACTACTGAGCAAAACAGCTACATTAGGACTTATACATCAGTCAGTCATATAACATTCACATTCATATAATAAAGTCTTCTTTATATGTAGAAGTTTAGTTGCCTCACATGTTGACTGGCACCAGCATTTGTGTGTGAGTAGCTAATGCTCTCTTTCAAGAAAGGATGTCTTCAGCAAAAGCCCCATGAAGACACTTAATGAAAATGTTTTCTTATTTACTTAAAATGGAACCAGGAGAACATTTAGAACCAGAGGAAGAATGTTTTCTGGAGATCTAGTAGACCTGTTATTGTTTAAATATTTTGCAGGACTCTTGGAGGCAGCCATAGGAGAGAAGAGCAGGTATACAGGCAGACCAAGTAGCATACAGCTACCACCTCTACTTCCTGCTGGTGAAAGCCTTCGGCTTTGGCATGCAGTGTTTTCATCTTTCTGTGCAGTATGAGTTCCTCCGATGAGACTGGACTGCCTGGGGCACTGGTGGCTAACCTGTTGTTTCTAAATTGCTGGTTCAAATATAGCCTAGGAAATTAAAGTCATGGCCTGTGTGAAATGAGCTGGTAGTACCCATCAATTACCTGGCGGAGAGGCCATCCCAGGCGGCTCAAATCATGCCCTTGCTGACAGCCGAGAAGAGAAGCAAGGGCAAATGTTTTCACAGACTGAGCAGCATTCTCCTCCCCAGGGACAGAGCCTTAGGTTTGAAGTATAAAATGGAAATTTTGGGGCTTCTATATTATTCCTTCTATTTATAAAAGTTAGTTTCTCTTCAGCTGTAATAGATGAACTCAATTTTGAAAGAGAAAATAAACTGAAGCTGTAGGATTGCAGGGGCATATTAGGCAAAGCCTTGTCAGCATTCCCCAGCAAGACGGCAGTAGTAAAGCTGTAGCAACCCCTCTTCTCTCCCAAACCTATCAACCACATTTGGGGAAAATGGCTCAAGATACTAAGCTGACAGGTATTTGTAGAAGCGTAGCTTTCTGTACATCATCAAGAAGCATCAAACGGCTAAAGGAATGGTTCATTTAGTTTAGGTATATTTAAGGCTAGATCCAGTGAAGGACTAGAGATCTGAATACTCAACGATACAGCTTCCAGCTTCCTGATGCAAACTGAACCGCATCTTTCCAGCTCGGAACGTAGGCAGTGAGGATCTCCCCATGCTCACCCGCAGAGGCACGTGGTTCCGTGCCGCTGTCCTGATGCACCGTGGAGAAGAAGGAATGCGGGAGTGACAATTCCAGTAGGCAGCAGAGCTCTGAAAACATAGCTGCTACAACACCGTTGATTTTTACTTCGGTGGCTGTATCATCTCTACACCTTGATTAACCAAAATTCTGAATTCATCTAGAATTAAGCCAACAGGTTCTTGTTTTGTTATGAAAACCTATTTTCCATCAAATCTACTGGTACCCAAATTTAATTACATTCCCAGTTGTATGTAGCAAATTTAATGTAATTATTTTTACCAAAGCAGTTCAATAGCTCTTGAAATATAAAAATTGTAAGAATATAGGCAATATTTGATGTAGCTTCATTTTTGCTGAATACCAAGAGAAACAAAATACCAACTGAATGTAAAGATCTGCCTAAAAACAGTTATGAATGTGTGAATTCAGTTTACCCCAATCAACTTATTCTATTTCATGTATTTCAAGATGTTGCTTTGTTAACTCTTACAATTGTGATAAACAGAATTTCTGTATATGTGATATCCAGTGGGGCTGTACAAGCATTTAGCAAGATGTTTCCCCAAAGCAAAAATGAAGTAACTGATAGATGCATATTTTGGGGAGAGGCTGGTATTTCATTCTTGTATTTTTATATAGATCTGAAATAAGTGTTTAAATCATTCTACTTATCATAGAATCATAGGATCATACAACAGCCCAGGTTGGAAGGGACCCTGAAAGATCACCTGGTCCAACCTTTTGTGGGAGAGAGAGCCTAGATGAGATTATCTAGCACTCTGTCCCATCACATCTTGAAAACCTCCAGTGATGGGGACTCTATCACACCCCTGGGGAGGTTGTTCCAGTGAATGATTGTTCTGAGTGTAAAAAAAATTCTTTCTTATATCGAGATAAAACCTCTCCTGGTCTAGCTTGTACCTATTGCTCCTTGTCTTCTCCATGTGACTCTTTGTGAAGAGAGAACCTCCATCCTCTCTGTAGCCACCTTTTAAGTACTGGAACACTTGAAAAGCCATAAACAATGCTTGAAAGTCTACTTTGGGGGGGGGGGGGAGTGAGTTAATTATTGATAATTCACCAAATTGGACAATAAGGGAAACCAAAATTTACTCTTTTTTAGTATCTTATTTTTTGCTTTATTGCTACCTCTGTGCTCAGCTAGGAAATAGGAATGCCAAGGCTATCCAAAATATTGTCAGAAAATGAAGGTTAAAAGCAGCTTCCATCAAGCTGCAGTTTCTTGTCATCAAGTATTCAGGGAGAAGGCAGACAAAACCAGGAACGGCTTGCACATTGTCTCTAACTCTAAAGCATACCATACGTAGGAGATAGACCAGGTACCAGGGATGTACTTTGTATAGAACTTATACAGATGGTATTTTTCCCCTTTACACCTCTCCCTTCTTCTTTTAATAAAAACGAGGAATTTTGTGAATAGACACCACTGCATGCTTCCTGAGTTCTCTGCTGCCCAGGACACAGGGTCTGGGGCAAGTGGAGAAGTATAACTCTAAGCTTTTGTTTTTCTTCAGTATGGTTTACTGCAGTTCTGGCAATGCACTGGCAACAACAGCAGCTTTGTCCATCAAGACAATTTCCAGCTGGAAAACTTACAAAATTTACTGAATATTTAGAATCCATTATGAAAATAGGCTGTGCTTCAGAGCTTCATCACACGGTGTGTCTGTACGCATGTCTTTCTAATTCTTTGAGATGTCCAGAGAAAATGTTGTATCTCAGTGTAGGCCTAGAGTCAATGAGATCTGTGCAGGTCGGTCACAAGCTGGCTGAACGGGACTTGTCACACTTATTCCCTCCGAAGAGAAATTAAATTCTTAAGAAAGGGCTGAACAGACCCAGAGCCTACTAGCGTACTGGAGCAGTGAAGCACTTTGTGCAGGACTGAGTCCACCTGGAGCCTCGATCCAAGACTGTAGAACTCGTGCCTCCACAGACCGCAACTACTGATGAACCTTACTTTTTTTTAAATTCCAAATAGATTATTTATTTTCTGCTTTTTTCTCTGTTTTTTTCTGGGTATTCAAACAGTAGGAATTTGTATTATATCACACTCACAAAACCAAAAACATTGACAGGTGTTCTTCCAAAGTGAAAGCTGGAAAATGAAATGCACACATACGCACGTGGTTTTGTGCCACATAAAACGCCTGGGGAAGAGACCTGGATGTGTGCTGTACCTGAATGTACACGTGAGGTAACAGCAGATAGACATCACAGTAAGGAGTATGAAAATGAGGTGACACGTAGACTGCCTACGGAGGAACAGTTGCAGTGGATCAGTTAAACTTAAATTTAAGAACAACCTACTGGAAGTCAGTGCAGGCACCTAAAGTGTGATGCATTTAGGCCAACTTGCTTGTGAATTAGGGAACAAATGGGTAATTGTTAGCATAAACTATTGTAGCTAGCAACTCCGATAGCATAGATGCTGTTGCAAGCATAATAGAAAGTTTGGCAAAGACACTGTAACCCTATTGTTAGCAGAAGTTACAGAAGTTGGGCAGATAACAGGAACTTAAATGTATACACTCAGCGACCATCTGGTTGAAACCAGCCTTGCGGTCTGAAGCTCAGCCAACTCAGCATTCTGGGCCAAAGGTGAAGGCACACGGTGAAGAAGACTGTGAATCTTCCTCCAAAAGACCCCAATAGACGACCACCAGACGGCAGTACGCGTGCGCCAGGAGGAGGGAGCCTATGATAAGAGGTTCCTGGAAATAATTAAAATATCCCCGCCTTTTCTTAGAACTAGTTGTACTAACCCAGCCTATGGTAATGAATATGTACACCGCAGAACCATGTAAGGGACAGTTAATGCAACATATGGTGTGCAAGCTAGGAGGAGCTATCCGCCTTGCACCCGGCGCCGTAATAAACATACCTGCTTTATAACTCTTTTGAGTTGTGAAGTTTGATTCCGCACATCAGTTTTGGCACCCCAGATGGGACCTTCTCTGTCCAGCTGCGAGACCTGCTGAGGACAGGATTCCTCTGGGCGCCCCCGAGATTTCTCAGGAGGACTCCTCACTCACCCAGATCATCGCAGGGACAGACAAGGACCATTACCAGCGGACCAGGTATGTTATAATTAAGTAAGGGAGTAAGGGGATACCTGTAAGTCGTGAGGAGACGTCCTACACGAGGTAAAGAGCATTGGTGCTCGCCCCTGGAAGTTGGGGTTCAAGTCCCCATAAGGTGGTATCCTCAAGTGACTTGGGGTCTCCCGGCCGTGGGAACGGAGTAACGGGAGTTGGGGGTCTCCCAGCCATGGGAACGGAGTAACGGGAGTGGTCGACATTGCCATAATTATTGTCATCTATTGTAAGAATCCGGTACCATGTATCATGATTTAATTCGTGTGGACCTGTGGCAAACGATTAACGGTTTAACAATTTACGGTATGCGTGAGATTGACTATTATCTAATCGGTATAGTTTGTGATATGAGTTGAGAGTGCAATGGGCCCTTTTGTGTGATTGAATGTTTGTGTTGTAAGAGTGAGACACAGCACAGCTGCGAAACGAGTGCGGAGTTCTGATCCGCGGTTCCATATTCTCCGAGAGGAGGGCGGCCGGAGATGAACAAAGCGTATGATGAAATTTTGTATGTGTTAATAATTCCCGTTAACTAAGTGTTGCTTTCTATGTCAAAGGAAACGGGTATCATATCTAACAGGGGTCGGCTGTGAATGAAAGAAAAGGGAGGAAACCTCCCCCTCTCTGTGTAACAAGTGTAATAGTTGCCGACCCATTATAGTGACCTGGTGTTTGAAGTGCAAAAAAGTGATTAACATAGATTCGCGGGGCGAATCGGTTTACTGTTTTGGGTGGTGGGGATGGAGAAATTTCAGTGATCTTAAACCAAATTTTGACTACACTTTGTGTAGGCAAGCAGGATGGGAAGTCAACAGAGCGGGGGCATTTTGAAGAAAAGCCCCCTAGGCTGTATTTTGAGTCACTGGAAGAAAATGGGGGGAGATCTTAATAAGAAAACTTTGATCAAATATTGTAACCAGTGGTGGCCATTATATAAATTGGAGGACAAGGAAAAATGGCCTTTTAACGGAACTTTAAATTATAACACCCTGTTGCAGTTAATGCTGTTTCTAAGAAGGGAAGGAAAGTGGGACGAGGTTGTGTATGCTGATATGTTTTTCACTTTAAGAAACCACCCAGAGTGGCAGAAGGAGTGTGATAGAGGATTGGCCCCACAAGATCCTTTAGTATTGGCATTAGAAAAGGAGAATAAGAAAAAAGGAAAAGGAAAATTGAAGACGTGTTGCTCAGCATGTAGCATAGGGCAGAGGTGTGTAAAGTTAGGGAAAATAAGAGATCTTGGAGTGGAAGACCTGCCAGAACACTACAAACTGCCGGTGGGGGTACAACAAATGGAAAGCGAGGACTCTGATATGGGAACCCCTCCAGATAGTCCAGTATCCTCTCGTACCCGAAGTAAAAGGCAAGTAGTGGTACAGGCACCCCTAAGGGAAGCAGTAGGATCAGGGGGAGATCCTATCTTGATAAAGGTTCCCTTTTCCTCATTTGATGAAACATGGAAGAATGCGGCAAAAAACTACCGAAGTGATTCTGTAAGTGTGACTAAGCATTTTCAGTTTCTGATAAAACAGTATAATCCTGATTGGAGTGATATTCAATTGCTATTAGACCATATGACAGAAACTGAGAAGCAACCAATCTTAAAAATGGCCCAAGACATGGTCAGTGATCAACTTAAAAATACAGGAGAGGACATAAAGGAGCACTTTCCACATTGGGACCCCAATAGAGGGGCCCATGCAAGATTATTAAATGCATATAGGGATTGGGTCATAAGGAGAATGGAGCGGGCTATCCCAAAGACAATCAACTGGTCAACCTTGTATACCATTCGGCAAGGTCCAAAGGAAACCCCCTCGGAATTTTTGAATAAATTATGAGATACTATGAGGCAGCACACTCCTTTAGACCCAGGGTCGGAAATAGGAATCCAGCAGTTAGCGTCTCTATTCATTGGGCAGTCAGCAAGTGATATTTGGAGAAAATTACAGAAATTAAGGTCGACAGAAAGTAGAAATTTGGAGACTCTACTAGATGAAGCATGGAGAGTGTTTAGTAACAGGGAAGAGGAGGATCGAAAGAAAGACAAAAGGGCATTGGTAGCGGCTTTACAAGAAACTTGGGGAGGGAGGACCCTGGGGCCAAGAAAGCCTCTAGGGAGAAATCAGTGTGCATGGTGCAAACAGCAAGGGCACTGGAAGAATGAGTGCCCAGAAAGACGAAAAGGAAAAGGGGCCCGAATACAGGCCCATGTCAAGGAAGACTGACGGGGACCTGGGGAATCTACCCTAGCGGATCCACTGGTTACGTTACAGCTAGGGAAACAGCAACAGAAAATGGAATTTTTGGTTGATACAGGGGCAACATTTTCAGTCTTGAACCAGGCTCTGACACCTATGGATGATGATTTTGTAACGGTAAAGGCAGCTACTGGTCAGAGTGAAAAGGCACATTTTTTGAAACCCCTTAATTATAAATTGGGAAAACAGTTAGGGGCACATAAGTTTCTATATGTGCCAAATTCACCAAAGCCCTTATTAGGGCGGGATTTGCTGGAACAGTTGGGAGCGGAAATAAAATTTGAGAGAGGGAAGATAGAATTCAAAGTGGGGGACCAACACCTAATCAAAATCTTAAGTTTAGCCCTCATTAATATCCCCACTGATACCGAAATACCTGAGGAGGTACGAAATCAAGTATACCCTGGGGTCTGGGCATCAGAAATACCAGGGAAAGCGAAAAATGCCTCCCCAATAGTGGTTAGAATTAAACAAGGGGTAAATCCAGTAATGATTAAACAATACCCTTTGAGGATAGAAGATAGGGAAGGCATCCGGCCGATAATTGATCGCTTACGGAGTGTGAATCAGAATACAACACCCCTATTCTACCGGTTAAGAAACCAGATGGGAGTTATAGAATAGTGCAGGATCTTAGGGCAATCAATAAGATAACTGAAGACCTACACCCTGTGGTAGCTAACCCATATAGGTTACTAACTAGATTAGTAGCAGAATTAGTTTGGTTTACCGTGTTGAATTTAAGGGATGCCTTCTTCTGCCTACCCTTGAGCCCAGAAAGCCAGCAATTACTCGCTTTTGAATGGGAGAATCCGGATTCTGGGAGAAAGACACAGCTTACTTGAACGGTGCTGCCCCAACGATTCAAGAATAGTCCCACTCTTTTCGGAAATCAGTTAGCTAAAGAATTGGAACAATGGGAGCGTCCACCCGGGGCTGGGGTGGTGTTGCCGTAGTATTAGAAATGAAAGGGGGGCATTGGTTGTCACCACAGAGACTCTTGAAGTACCAAGCCATAATGGTGGAACAGGACGATGTGGAGATAGTGGTTACTAATATTGTTAACCCAGCCCCCTTCCTTAGCGGAGCCACGGGAGAGCCAGTTTCCCACAACTGTCTGGAAACGATTGAGGCAATATATTCCAACCGTCCAGACCTGAAAGAGGAACCACTGGAGGATGCCGATGATTCCTGGTACACCGACAGAAGCAGCTTTATCCGACAAGGCATTCGCAAAGCAGGATACGCGATAACCACTACTGATCTGGTAATAGAGTCTAAAGCCCTTCCCTCGAGTACCTCAGCACAAAAGGCGGAGATCATAGCCTTAACAATATTTGGACAGATTCCAGATATGCCTTTGGAGTGGTCCATGCCCACAGAGTGATCTGGAAGGAAAGAGGACTTTTATCCACTCAAGGAAAGCACATAAAACATGCTGAAGAGGTTCTTAAGTTATTGGAAGCAATCCAATTGCCTGAGAAAGTGGCTATAATGCATTGTAGGGCCCATCAAAAGGGAGTAACTACCCAGGAACTGGGAAATGCCGTGGCAGATAAGGAAGCAAAGAGGGTGGCTGAGATGGGCCAAGTAGAAGTGCATCCTTTGATTCCAGACGGTAACATACAACTTGATCAGACAAATTGTGAACCTTGGTATTCAAGGGAGGACCAGAAGCTTATTGAGGACTTAGGAGGGAAAGTAGAAAAGGGTAAATGGGCAAGGACATCACAAGGGAAAATAGTAGTACCATTTGTAATACTATGGGCCATAATTATGGCAGAACATAGAAAAACCCACTGGGGAACGGAGGCTCTGTATAAATATTTGACTCGGAGTATTGTTGCTCGGAATTTGTATACTACCATTAAACAAGTAACCCAGCAATGTGAAATTTGTCTGCAAAATAACCCTCGAACAGGCCCTAAAGCTCCGCTAGGACAAATAGGGAAGGGAAATTATCCAGGACAACAATGGCAAATTGATTTCTCAGAACTCCCAAGAAAAGGGGGGTTCCCATACTTGTTGGTCCTAACAGATACCTTTTCGGGCTGGCCAGAAGCATTCCCTTGCCGAACCAATAAAGCTAAAGAAGTAACCAAAGCCTTGTTACGAGAAATAATACCAAGGTTCGGAGTCCCATCAGCAATATCCTCAGACCGGGGACCACATTTTACTGCAAAGGTTGTTCAACAGACTAGCAGGATTTTGGGAATAGATTGGCAATGGCATACCCCTTATAGACCACAGGCCAGCGGCCAGGTAGAAAAGATGAACCATCAAATCAAACTACAGATTGTAAAATTGGGACAGGAAGCGGGACTTTCCTGGCCTCAATCATTGCCTCTAGCCCTTCTGAGAATCAGAATAAAGCCTAGAGCAAAAGAGGGTCCAAGTCCCTTTGAAATATTATATGGTAGGCCTTATATGACACAAGCAGGAACCTCTGCACAAGTAGGAAATGAAGTACTAACTGACTACGTAATAAGCTTGCAGAAGCAACTCCAAGAAATAACAAAACAGGTCCTAGGGACCCGAGCTAGAGGCCTTGATGGGCCAGTTCATGATGTAATGCCAGGTGATTATGTGTATATTAGATCTCTTTCACTGACTGCTGGGTATGTGTAGCTCTTCCCAGAGGCCAAATGGAGATACCCGTTTGGAGTCACGTCCGTTAATTGGACTATAATTAATGAAGTCACCGGGGTAAATATGTGGAAATTGGGAAACTTGTCCAAATTGGAGTGTTGCACTAATGTGGCAGTTAGGGAAAGGGGGCCTAAGTCTGAACTCCAAGTTTTGGATGGGGGAATATTTTTTTGACTAAAACCCTCAAAGGGGATGGCACTATATAGCAAAAGAATTTGCAAATGGGAAAGAAAAAGGGGGGACTTGAATTAGGGAACAAATGGGTAATTGTTAGCATAAACTATTGTAGCTAGCAACTCCGATAGCATAGATGCTGTTGCAAGCATAATAGAAAGTTTGGCAAAGACACTGTAACCCTATTGTTAGCAGAAGTTACAGAAGTTGGGCAGATAACAGGAACTTAAATGTATACACTCAGCGACCATCTGGTTGAAACCAGCCTTGCGGTCTGAAGCTCAGCCAACTCAGCATTCTGGGCCAAAGGTGAAGGCACACGGTGAAGAAGACTGTGAATCTTCCTCCAAAAGACCCCAATAGACGACCACCAGACGGCAGTACGCGTGCGCCAGGAGGAGGGAGCCTATGATAAGAGGTTCCTGGAAATAATTAAAATATCCCCGCCTTTTCTTAGAACTAGTTGTACTAACCCAGCCTATGGTAATGAATATGTACACCGCAGAACCATGTAAGGGACAGTTAATGCAACATACGGTGTGCAAGCTAGGAGGAGCTATCCGCCTTGCACCCGGCGCCGTAATAAACATACCTGCTTTATAACTCTTTTGAGTTGTGAAGTTTGATTCCGCACGTCACTTGAAAACAGTGAGCTGAATCAGTTTTTGTGAGTGTTAAACTGTCTCATGAATTGGGAGCTAGGGGGTTGGTTGCACAGCTTCACCTAACCCAGAAATCTCCATCTTTCAAGGCAGAGGTCACTGAAGCGGGACCGCTTTTCCCCTGGAAGCGCTGTGCAACAGGCTAGCAAGGCGGGCCTGGGCATCTCCCAGACACAGGCCTGAGATGGGGCCCGTGACCCTGGCTCTGCCGCTGCAGCTCTGGTCCTCGCCACCCTCCTGCCCCTCTTGACAGGAGAGCAGGCACCGGGATTTTCCACACTCGTCCTCCCCCGAGGCTGGACACCCGCCCGCTGGGCAGGGCGAATGCTTCCTGGCTGCGCAGGGAGCAGCTTGTCACCCACCCGCCAACAAACGGAGGATGCCGAGGTCAACACTGGCTCCCGACACGTTTCCTCCGGCAGGCCCGGGGGAGGGCCGTGGGCGCGGGGACGGCGCTGGGGTGGGACGGCGCGGGCGGCCGGGGCCAGCCCGAGCCGGGGCCGAGCGCCGCCACAGCCACCGGGGCAGCCCGCGCCCCTCGGCCCGCCGCGCCGCGCCGCCAGGATGAGGTGGGCCGCGCCCTGGTGTCTGCTCCTGGCCGCGGCCTGCGCCCTGAGCCGGCCACCGTCGCCGCGGGCCGCCGTGCGCTGCCAGGCCGCTGGCGCCTGCTTCAGCGCCCACCTCGCCAACGGCTCCTACGCCGAGGCCCGCAGCGCCTGCGGCCGCCGGAGGGGCAGCCTGGCTTGGGTCAGCGGCGAGCCGGAGCTGCGGCTGCTGCTGGGGCTGCTGGCGGAGGCGACGGCGGCGTCCGCGCCCTCGCTCTTCTGGGTCGGGCTGAAGAGGAACGTCTCCGCCTGCACCGACGCGGGGCAGCCGCTGCGCGGCTTCTCCTGGGAGGGCGCCGACGGCAGGACGGCCCCGCGGGAGGTGCCGGCGGCGCTCGGCCGGTGGGTGAAGGAGCCCGTGCGGTCCTGCCTCACCGCCCGCTGCGCCGGGCTACACCTGGGGGCGGCGGCGGCCCCCGGCGGCGGCCCCAGCTGGGGCTGGAAGGAGCGGGTCTGCCAGCGGGAGAGCCAGGGCTACGTCTGCAAGTACCAGTACGAGGGCGCCTGCCCCGACCTCAGCCCCGCTGGCGCCCTCGACCTCGACTACCGCCTGCCCTTCGAGGAGCGCAGCGCCGGCCCCGGCTTCAGCCCGCCGGGCACCGTGCTCACTGTGGCGTGCCCCGGCGGGGAGGTGCCGCTCACCTGCCAGCTCCAACGGGGCGGCTTCGCCTGGAAGGGGGCAGAGGAGCCCCTCTGCCCCTGCCCCTTCGGCTACCGGAGCCCCGGCAGCGGGCGGTGCGCCGAGGCCGCCGGGTGCCGCGATGCCGCCGGCGGCTTCGCCTGTGCCTGCACCCCGGGCGGGCGGGACGGGACGCCGTGCGCGGCCACGGGGGCGGCCCCCACCGCCGCGGGCGGCCCCGCGGAACCGCCGGGTGTCGGGGCGGAGGGGCGCCGCCGCTCCGCCCCGACACCCGGCGGTTCCGCGGGGCCGCCCGCCGCCACCACCGCCGCCGGCGGCGGAGAGAAGACGGCTGCTCCGCCGCCCTCCTCCTCCTCCTCCTCCAACTACGTTTTCATCCTGGTGACGGTGGCGGTGGTGGTGCTGGTCATCCTGGTCATGACCGTCCTGGGGGTCTTCAAGCTCTGCTTCAACAAGAAGTCCGAAGGCCGCGGGGACAAGGAGCCGCCGGAGGCCGGCAGCAAGGCGGAGGCGGGCTCTGCGGAGCCGAGCGGAGCAGCGGGCGGCGACTAGCCCCCGGGCGGCCGGAGCCCCGTCCCTCGGGGCTGCCCCAAGCGGCAGCTCCCGCCCCGGGACAGCGCTCGGCTCCCCCCGTCACCCTTGCCCCCAGCCCGGCTGCCGCGGGGAGCCGAAGAAGAGGCGCCGTGGGCTGAGCAGGACTTGAAGATTGTCAGACGTGGGGGCATGCGGCAACCCCCTTTTCAGAGGTTTGAAGCCTTTGGACAGTCAAGATTTTTTGTCGGTCTGAAAATACAAATACAGCAGTCTGGCCGACGGAGTGATTGCTTATCTGCAGCTGCAACGGTTGTGAGTTTTTATCCTCTCGGAAACTGTTCTTCGGGTGCCTTACTTGGAGCAAGTGTAAAGGGGACCACTTTGAGCGCTCGCGTCTTGTGATTTAGAAGTCACTCCTTGTCTGAGTGGTACTTGGAGGCTCTCGTTTTCTTTCTAATTGCTGGAACGTTTGAAGAGGTGAACTGCCATAATTTTGGAGGAAACTGTGACCCATACTCTTTCAGACTGACATTCTTTAAAATGAAGAGCATTTCTATACTTAGAAGGTCATTAAATTGCTGAGAAAGTGGGAGGTTAATGGGGAGTCAGTTTTATACTTCAGCTGATGAAAAGAATAAAGGATGATTTAAAACCTAAATCACTGCTCTGTTTGTTACTTCATACACTATTCATTTTTATTGTAGCAGAGCAACAAATTTTTCAGTTAAAGATTTTCTCCTAAGATGCGTCAGTACAAAACTTGCTTTCTGCGAGCAGTGTGTAGCTCCCTTACAATCAGACAAGGTGCTGACAGACTTCACACTGTGAGAGGAGTTAACGTGGGTCCAAATGCATCATGCAAATCCCATTCTTTTTAGTCAGATATATTGTTTTCCACGGAGTCCCTTGAGAGTAAAGAAGGATTCACCCTTTGTGCCCCTTTCTAAATGAGGTAAACACTTCCTCTGTGATTTCCCTTGGGAGTTCCCATAGAGCAGCTTTAGTCCTGGCTGCAGAACTTGCTTTCTTTGCAGTTCAGAGTGTTGATGCTCACTTATTATTATGGTGTTGGTTTTCAATTAAAGTGGTAATGCTAAATATTGATTCAAGGTTTTCTGAGTGCAGTAAGACACAACTAACTGGATCTCATCCAAGCCTTTTGGGGTGCGGGGAGGGTAGGGAAATATTTTCTTCCCTTAAAAGAACTTTAAGCTCTGAAATGTCTTTGAAATATGCTTTTTTTTGTTTGTTTTCCTCTCTTCAGAGCTGACCTTCTGACTACTGCTTTCACTTTGTCACTTTCGTGTTGAGTTGGGAGAACTCCGTTTCAAACAATAATGTGTATTATTACCTATTTTTCTTGCAAGCAAAGACTTGAAGATTAATCTGGTGTAAACATCTGCTAAGGATAAAGTATGGCATAGCGTGGGTTTTTTCTTTTTCCCTCTCCACTTAATGATGATAGGCTGTTGCTATCTGGGAAACAGTCTTTTGCTTTTGTTAAGGGGATCACAGACATTTGTGAGCCATCAGGCTGTCTATAGCCATAAATGCCCTTGTACCATGACAGGAATGAAATCCAGCTAGCTGAGAATGCTACTCATTACAAACCTGTCTCATAATCTGCATATTTTTCTAATCTCTTAATCTGACATTTGTATTTCAGAAGGCAGGCATTTTTCAGCTTCGGTAGGAGGCTTGATTCTACATTCAGATGTGCACAGATTTGGAAAATGACTTAGCCATTAATGCCTTTTGTCTTAATACCGCTCCTGTTACTGTCACTGTAAATAATTTCTGTTAGGCGGCAGCGTATGTGGAGCTCCGTTCTTCTACAAGGGGCTGTATAAGATGAATGAGAGCCTCCCTAAATTATTATTTCTATTTTTTCCTCTTTCCCACATATCAGATGACTGAACTCTTAATGGGACTGTACAACTGTCCAGGTATGTTTTTCTAAGCTCTAGAAATACTCTCATTCTCTGTTTCAGGAGTCTTACCAAGCACACAGCTAATTGCTGAGTTAAGCACCTGTAACTGACTACTTCTTTTGACGTCTCTCAGGATTTGACTCAGACTATTCAGTTAAAATGTACAAGTTCATGCCCTTGCAAGCATTCACCTGTCTCATTTTAGTATTCTCATTTCACTCTTTGCCTTGGCTTCCTGTGAAACCACGTTTTGATTTCAGAGTTCTTTTTCTCACATTCCAGATTCAGGATTAAGCATTAGACATTTGTCTAAAGGACTACACAAGGATTCTGGTTTTTTTTCTCTGGTTTATAATTTGACTCAGCTGAAACCAGACTATTTTGCATCTAAGGATGGGATCTGTCTCACCAGGTGTAGACATCTCTAACAGCTCATCTAGACTCATCTACTCACCTAGACTCCCTTACAGCCTATGGAGAGAAGTATGTACTTGCAGTTTCTCTCATTTTAGACTAGATGCTGAACACAGGGCCAATGAATTGCATCCTAAAAGTGCCATTTTTCTACATCAACTGTAAAGAAAGCCTAGGGAGGCTACTCATATTTAAATGCCTGTAAAACACACATCTAAAATTAAATCAGAAAAAACAGCTAACCTAAGACTCCAGCTGTGCAAGTCACTTTTCTAAAAGCAAGCTCACAGTGACTTGTGTCTCTTCAAGACGTGGCTAAATGGCCATAATGTAGCATAGCTTCTATTGTTTTTACATGTTAGAGATTCTTGTTTTGTCTATTTGGGTTTCTTTACCTTCTTTTTGCAGTCAGTAGAATACAAAGCCAAATCATTTGGATTTGATTGGAACCTGAGCAGGTTTGAAATGCATGAATTTCTCTTCCTCTAATGGTTCAGACCAAGAAGTGGATGGTTTGGGAGAAAGGATAAATCACTTTTGCTTTCCACTCTCAATTTAAATTGTGTCTTTCTTAAATAGGAAACAACAGACAACTGACTTGTGACATGAACTATTGGCTCATATCATAACCATGATTCAGTGGTCTGCAAGGCAGATTCAGTGCAGTGTTTGCTGTTTACATCCATAGGAGAAGAATAAGTAAGGTCATAATGAGTACAGATAATCATAACAAGGATTGATATAATAAAAGTGTCTGGTTATGTAATTGGACGCAACTTTCTTTTAATTCTTATGTAACACCATATGTAAAACACACAATCAAATGTAAATATTTTTCCAAAACATAGGAGAGATGGAGACAAATCTTGACCTTGTCCCTCACGTTACATACATGTCCTTTGACTAAACATATTATATAAGCATATTGCAACTGTTTTTCCAGGAGACAAAAAACATTATTTCATCCCATATTAAAGCCATATAAATCACATATAAACTTTGTATCTGTGAGTTTTACAATGGATACATTTGTATGGAAGATTTTAAATAATTTAGTACTCTCAGTTCTAGTGGTTTAGGTGGTTTTTTTGAAATTGTAAATTCCCTGGGGTAATGTGTAGTGTTGTAGACCCTGGCTCTTGACTAGAGGACTGGATGTAATAATGTAACGGTAATGAAATGGTGGACGCAAGAATATGTGAGTCCACATTTAAAAATGGTGATTTCTGCAAAAAGTAGGAATGTCCAAACCTCTCATCTATCACAGTGGTCCAAAAAGTGTCCCCTGTTGCCAATTATTAAATCTAATTTTTAGATTTCCTTAATTCCTTCAAAGATAGTTTGACTGGTAGGCACATCATTTGTCAGCTGTACATTTTATTAATGAACATCTGATGAATTTTTAATGATTTGTATTCATAAAATAATCAGAAATAAAGTTTTAATTTTCCCCAAATTTTTAATAATGATTTATGGTGCTGAGGGCTTGGTTAAGTGTGTTATAGGATTAAAGTGAAATCTAAAAGTGGACATGGGCAAAATTCAAATACTTCAAAGAACTTTCCTCCTTTTTTAAGTGTAGGATATAGCTTAAAGAAGATTAAAAAATGAATGGATTCTGTGCCTTCCCCAGGAAGCGTAATTTCCTATCACTTAATTTTTTTCATGTTTTCAGACCTCATTGTCTTTTCTCATTTATTGCATGGTACATGCAACTGGTACATGCAACTTAGTTCCTTAGACTAGATATAAGGAAGAAATTTTTTACGCTGAGGGTGGTGAAACCCTGGCACAGGTTGCCCAGAGAGGTGGTGGCTGCCCCATCCCTGGAAACATTCAAGGTGAGGTTGGACGGGGCTCTGAGCAACCTGATCTAGTTGAAGATGTCCCTGCCCACGGCAGGGGGGTTGGACTAGATGACCTTTAGAGGTCCTTTCCAACCCAAACTATTCTATGATTTTAGAAATAATATTTTCTATTTCTTTAAGGTGTGGACATTTATCAAGGCTGTAGAGTGGTGATTCACACACTTCACTAATGATATATAACTGACTTGAAAGGCAAATACAGCAAGGCAGCAGCAGTAACCACTCTCCCAGGGCTTCAAAATAGGTTAAACTTCATGCCTTTCCTTCTTCCCCCAATATGCAGCCTTGCCTTTCTCCTCTGGACTTGTAGAGCTCTGTCACTGGGAGGCTGGAAGGTGAACGTGAACAGGGGGTCATCTGTTTGTAAGCAAGTCTTTTTCCTTTTCCATATTGCAGACTTGAAGGACTGCTTTGCTGTAGGTGAGGTACCTGAAGGCAGCAGTGGAGGTGGGGAAGGCAGAGACGTGGAGGTGGTCCCACATTTATTATGTCCTTTCCCTCCTGCCACCTGCTGGTCCTTTTGTATTGCAAGTCTGAGGCGGAAGGAAGGGGGAAACAACTACCATTATGTATTTCATGGATAACGTAAAGAGCAAGAATCCTGCAGGTCCAGGGAGAGGATGAGCTGAGGAGGGAGAGATAAGAAAGACAGGCAAGCATCCATCTTTACCAGGATGTATCCATCCTTACCACCTTCTCGCTGCATATTTTTTCAGGTGTTTGTTATTCAAAATGTGGTGGTTTGCAAACAAATAAATGTTTTCAGTCATTAATCCAGGAACAGCACATGGGCTGTAATACGTCAGAAAAGCATGGTTTTGTTTTTGGAACGTAACCAGCAGGTTCTCGTGTTTTGGACTGATAAGAATGGTTTACACTGTTCCCTGGAACATAACATAGAAGCATAAGAACAGATAGTTTGGGTGAGATTAAAAGTCATCTAAGTCAGTAATCTCTCTGTGACAATAGCAAATGCTTTAGGAAATAGAATAGGAAATCTGACATCTGTAAGTGACACTTCTCCTAGGTACTTTTAAGGTTGCAAGGTTTTAAGGTTTGAGTTTGAGACTGAGTTCATGTCATGCTTGGTAGACTTCCATCAATTTGTCTAACAGAGTTTGGATTTGATTTATTACTTTTGGCATCCAACCATCCTGTATCAATTAGTTCCACAATTTATTGACGTGACATAAAAAAGTAGACCAGTTCATCTTCTTGATTTTCCATACATTTGCCATACACTCCTTCACTCATCTCTATCCCAAGTTGAGGAGTCTATTTAGTTTCTTCTTTTTTAGAAACAATTCTATAGATCTGATTGGTTTTTTACTCTTTTTTTCACCTTTTGCACCTTTTCTTATACTGTTTGATTCCTCGTGAAATCCAAATTTAGAAACTGTTGGAGATGCAGGTACAGTATAGTCTTCTACGACGGCTTAACAGTATCTTCTGGTTACTAACACAACCATTTGTTTGTTTTGACCCCTGGAGAGAACTGTGCTGATGTTTTCAAAGAATTATCCCTCAAGTTTTTTCCAGAACATTTATGAGAAATTTGAGCAGGACAAGCCTCAGGACAGAGCCCTGTGGGTTTCCAGCAGGTTTCACCACAGTTAATAGTACAGCTCTTTCATTAGGGAATTCTTTCTGAATTCTTAGGGGAGCACAAGCCTTTGCTAATAGTTTTGTCCTGTCCACTGTCTCATTCACTCCAAAATTCCTACAAACTCTTCATTCTGATGAACCTCCACAGGCTTATCCATTGCCCGTCTTCCAAAAAAAAAAAAAAGGATAGTCTATAATGAACAGAGGCAAAAAGATTTTATGGCTTTTTCCCTGTGGCTCTTTCTTCCAGAAACACTCTTTAATACAATCATCCTTCATCAGCAGTAAGTACACTGGTTGGTTTCCTGCTCTACTAGATTTTGCATTGGTAGGTGCTATGTCTTTAGGCAGATGTTCCTCTAAATTTTTTTTTTTGGCCTGCTTTAAAATTTTACTATTTATTTGCTAAAGTTCACCCTTTCTTCTGTTTTCTTTATTTGTACTTGATTTCAACGTTAAATTATGTCCTTTTCTGCTGTGTACTGTTTAACCTTTTAGAATTTTTGAGGGGAAAGTGGTCTTCTAATGTCTTCTTTTGGTAGGTAATATGTGTTTAATCTGATCCCCTAATATCATTAAATAGTCCCAGTGCCACCTGCAAGCCTTTACCCTTTTAACTGTTCCTTTTAATTTCTTTATAGCATCCTTCTTAATTTATATGCAGCTCCCTGCTTTGAAATTAAACATTAACATAGTGAATATTTTTAGCTTTTTACTCAGTTGTTCATTTTAGGTATGTTGTAGTCAGTGTTCAGCCAAATAATGTCCATTCTTAGGACAAAATCAGGATCTGTTTCTTCTGTTGTGGGTCATCTTACTAATTGTGCGAAGAATGAATTATTAAAGATGTCTGGAAATTTAGTTACTAGTCAGTTTGTCATGATAACGGTCCACAAAAAAAATGTTTTGTTGTTTGTGTTTAAATTCTTCCCTCTCCAAGCAAGTAATGAATTGTGTGTATGTAGTGCATGCAGCTTTTTCTCAGAATACAAACCTCCTAGATTTCATGGCAATAAGCCTTGCAACTCTGCAGTGTTAGAGGTGGCACTTGAAGTGAATTGATTCTCTTTCAATTATGCCTAACCACCGAGATGATGTAGCAGATTCTGGTCCATTTGAAGGAGTTCTGATGTCCTAAGAGAATAAGTAATCATAAGAACACATGCATTAGTCTTCCTAAGTAAAACAAAGTTAGTTTTCATTCTTTTCTAGATTCTGAAGCTTGAAGGGATGTGAAGATAACATGCAACATGAGCATCAATCTATTAATATACAATGTGCATTATGGTCTGTTCTCCCCTATACTTAATGCCGTTATATTATTAGATATCCAAAACTTTTACATCACAAGTCCTCTTTTACTTACCTATACATCAGACAGATACTACTGAGGAAGCTTTCATTACTTTGAGATAAATTAACCATAATAATGCTATTAACATCCGTTGCAATTCCATAAATCCAGTTTAGATCTCTCAAAAGAACGTACTACTGGCTTGTCATATAAAGTCAACTTTGCTGCAGTAAAAGACAAGAACTTAGGTTTAAATGCATATTCTTCTTTTGTGTTAAAAATTAAAGTATGCATATATTGGTATACATTTACAGAGAATATGCTTTCCTAGTAAAATTTGAGATTGTGGGAATAGGTTTTTTGAGCAAAATTCTGTCTGATCAGGAGTAGTCCTTCTGCGGACTCTAGAATCTATTTCAGTGTAAATATGACTGACAGATATTTTTCCACAAAGATGAATGTATCAGGAGATTTTCTTCCATGCTTAGGGAGTTTATTCTCTTGCTTGTTTTCAATTAAATCTTAGTTCTAATGAAAGGTTCTTGAATGAGTACACTGAAACCTGCAATCCTCTGTAGATCAGATAAGCCATCTTGGGAATGTCGCTCTATGCCTTCATGCTAAACTTAAGTTCAGAGTTTCAAGGTCTGTGGAGAGGAATACGTGAACATCACCTTTTGTTCTTAAGAGTATATATTTCTCTTACGGGAAGTAATTTTCTCAGTCATAGCACTAAAGATGCTTTTAAAGTAAGAAATTCTGTAAATCTTACTTTATGATGTGAAAAAGCAGAGAAAATGCTGTTGTATTCCATTTCTGCCTTGTTGATATGGAGTTCTTCTTTGTTTGTGTTAAGCAAAAATTTGATAAGACTTTTTTCTATTTTAATGATAAAAGGAAAGAAAATAATCCATGAAATTCAGAGCATCTGAAAAATCCAAAATTAATTAACATTTTAAAAAATCTATATCTACCTCTTTCTGCATTGTTTTCCTGAGTTTCTAGTAATTCCATAAAGTACTTAAATTATCACTTGGTTCTTAGAAAAAATACCTGGATACTTTCTAACCTTCGAAAAGAACAGCCCGCTTTGAAAATAGCAGCTGACATGAAAAGCAAAACTTCATCTTTCTTGCTGAGTTGGAAGTTTATGTATTTGCTATACCCTAAACAATCTAAATTAATTATGTGAAAGAGCCAAGTCCTGCTTTACAATGCCTGTACTGAACTCTATTTTTTTTTATTTTTTCTTAACAAAATGGCCTCTCCTGGGCATCCCACCCTTGATTTTTCTCCATTTCAGATTCCTTCTTTCTAAGGCTGTTCAGTGTCAGATTTCTGTCAAATCACTGTCAAATCCACCAGTTTTGCCTTATTTCATATCCATTCTCCCCAAATATCCAGTCTTTTGCCCTGATGTGAATATATCTTGAATGTTTTGCCTGGTCTTTGATGACACCCCATAAAGCCCTGCAACCCTTGCACCTTCTTTTCCACCATAAATAACAGGAATGACAACAGTGACAATTAAAACCCCACCTGTTCCCCACACCTGTAACAACTTCACATACAAGCATTGAGAGACCCATTCCCATAACTTTTCTTCCCAGTTAACTGATGAGGATTTTGTACAATCTTGTATTAGTACGAGTAGCGGATGAGATTCAATTTCTTCTGGGCTCATTATGTGATCAGTTAACAGCTACTGGCATAAAAATTAAAACAAAGTATATCCTGTGCCATCAAAAAAATACATTCTCTGTGTTTCTTGTCTTTCATTTCATCGAATTTTCTTTCATTCGGTCAGTCAGTCTTGCAATTGATTTGTGTAATTTTGTAAATCTAAGACATGACCATAGACTAGCTGAGGTAGCGGTTCAAAACATCACTGAAATCAGTTACTGATAGTAGCCAAGAGTCTTCAGTGGGTAAATAAGCAACTTTCCTTATGCAGATGCTCGAGTTTATAGAAAGAATACAAAATGGTATAGAAAATACAAGGCATAAGGTAATAAGCATGTTTTAATACCAAAGTTGTTCTAGTTTTCATGAAGACATATGAAACTCCTTAAAAAAAGCTTCTTTACAATATTGTACAGTCAGTTTAGCTTCTAACAGTGTCTTTTCTCTTTCTGTGACTAAATGATATACAAAATAATTATGCTGCAATGTTAGGAAAATAAACTCACTAATACTGGTATTGATTTTCTGCTCAATAAAGCAGTGCTTTTCAAATTTTTCTTTTATCCATGACTTGTGTTTCATTGACTGGATAAGGGGGCAAGTTCCATCTATGTCTGTTTTTAACAGAAATCAGAGAGCAACAAGATTGCCAGCCTTTAGCTGGTACTCTGACAGATAATGCACTTTTTTTATACATTTACAATGTATTATAACCTGTTTATCCCAGTTAAATAATGAAAAGACCATAATCATAGCCTCCATTAATTTTCTGGTTTGACCTCAGATGGAGATGTTCATCTTATCCTAGCTGGGGAAGGGTGTGGTTGGTCCATGTAGTAGGCATGGGGAGTGATTTCCTGAAGTGCTGGGCAATTGCAGCTCTCAGTGAGTGCTAGCAAGCTCCAAACTTTCTGAACATCAAAGGGATATCTCCAAATATAGCCACTCCAGTTCTAAATCAAACACTAGTCACGTTTTTCTCTCCAAGATCTCCTTCTCCTACCAGCTCCAACCTCTCCAGCCATGGACTCACCTCCTTAGCAGAATTAATGCTCCAATTTCCTCTATACATCAGAGCAACACAAAAGCAAACCAAAGACTTACTATTGCCTAAATAGTAAAATCATGCTACCTAACTGCCCAGCAACTGGAATCTGAATTTTACTAATCATGAATTCCTTTATAACCAATGTACATTCCAATTCATCCCGTTACAAGTTGGATAATGGACCGAGTAGGATGTTTATATATTTTACAAGGAAGCATGTATATGCACATGCATGTTGTGTGTGTGTGTGTATACACTCATACATACTTGCTTTGTACAGCTTTGCCACATTTTGAACTATTCCAGCTGACCAGCAATCATTTGAGCTTGCCATTGTAAATTGGAGTACCTGCAAGTCCTGCATGAATCAGTTGAACTTGTGGCCCTTTGCTTTCATCAGTCTGTCAGCACCAGCACCGACGTTACTCAGCGTTCAGCATTACGAAGTGCAGCGTGTTACAGCACCCTTGCAGAAGCCCACAGCTTCCCTCTGGGTTGTCTTAGAGTTTTATGATTGGTAGGGCCCATGCATACACTGAAAACAGCCCTGTCACCAGCAATGTAAGCAGAGCCAATACAATCCAATTACCGTGATCATCACAGTGATCAGCAGGTCCCAAGTCATAAACCCGATAATTCTTATCTGTCTTACAACTCCCATATGCTATACATTTGGGCACTTTTATCCAAGCCTTTCTAGTTAGGAAGCTCAAGAACCCACAGAGCGACCCTAAGTCATATTACACAGCATAAGAACCTGTATAGAAATGGCTTTTTTTGGGGGAAAAGGGAGAGTAGAATGGGTCTTCTGTACATTTGTATTGCTTTCAAGGTGACTCTACCCATCATAGACATGATAAGCATATAACAACAAATGTATTCCATCCAGACTGGAAATGAAAACCTATATATCTCAGGTAGGATACACCACCTTGCTCTCTCTGCTTCAAGGCTGCTTACTACTCTGCCAAACCCAGATTTTAGGCTTTGGGGGAAACAAGGTTGGAAGGGGGTGGGCAGTTAGCTTTTATTGAAAAGCACATTTCTTGTGAAACCGTGCTTGGTTTGTGGCCGTCTAGTGACATACTTTGAAATACGCTCTGGTTCACCTGTTCTTGGCTATTTCTCTCTACAAAATATAATACCTAAAAGCATTATTCTCAAAGAGAAATCTAATTAGTAAACTACCCTTTCTTCCTGTGGCTTAGCCTGCAGTTATTGGTCCATCAAGGCTCTGTGTTGAAGAGGATGGAAGTGCTGAATACACAATGCAGTAGAAATATTTTATTCTCCTCTAGAGAGTCATAATTCACATTCTTGTCTGTAGAGCCCTGGAGTCAGGTAAGGTTTCTAGGGGCTGAAATCACAGAGTCTAGAACATTGGATTGATGTTTCTTTCCTGGCTAATTTCTTCTGGCTTTTTTAAAAATTGTTTTTCTTGGATTTTTTGGCAGGATTTTAAGACACTAATTTACGCTGCTGTTCTGGAAACATGGCAGAGAAAAGTCAAATCTTACATAACTTATTCATCAGTGGGTCATTTTATTTCAGTAAGATTTAGTTTAATATTTAAAATTAGGATGCTGATTTTTGGAAACTGGTCAAAATACAGTATATGGTCACAGTGTTAATGGAGTGTGACATATACATTTGAAATGCAGACTTAGTTTTTCAAAAACAGCCAGAAAGCCTTTTATTTTATTCTGATTCACTGGAAATCTGGCATTTCAGAAATGCTTATGTCACATTCAGAAATCTGATTCTCCTTCTCTGTGAAGAAATCAAATGGGTTCTTTAAGTGTCGAATGCAAAGAAACCATACACTGCGTGATGTTCTCTGCTGTAGGGACCATCTCAAGAGGCAGAGGATCTACATGTGGCCATCACCTTTTTCATCCACAGCCCAGCTATTAAGTGCCTCTGTGACCAGTCTGGTTCAAGCCCCCTAACTGCACAGAGCAGTCAGCCCCAGGATTTTGAGATGTGTCTTCTTTGCTACTGCGCTGGGAAGCCTCGTGAGAAAGGAGAGTAATGTCCTCCATACCCTCCTTTGAGCGGGAAAATGCTGCAGAGGTACCTGATATATGTGCCATGTGAAGACCATTGTCTCTTTGTGTGTGCCATGGGAAATACACCAGTCCATTGACTAGATACTATTCAGAGCTATCACACGGTTGGGTATAGGTCTTAGGCTAAACAAAGAACAACAAAAGTTGCTTGGATTTCAGTGGGACAGGCCAATTTCCATAACAAAGTGTATGCAGTATTTTTAAAATATTAAACTCGTGGGTAAAATGCAGCAACATACTACTGGTTATAAATTACAGTTTACCCATTTGTAGATGAATTATGTTATAGCTGTATAAAGAAGCAAAATGTGACCAAGAAATATGTCACTGTACTCTTTTTTTCAGTGAATTAAGCATTAGTTCAAATTGTTTCTATGAAATCTGAAGACTCTTATTTGCAATTTGGAAAGCATTAAAAAGAATTCTGTTTGCTTTCTGGTACACATTATTTCACGAGGACAACTTTTTTTTCCTGGTAGTTGTGTTCTGCTATTTAGAATAATAACACAGAATGAACTAACATTTTCTTCCAAAGGAAATTAAGAGTGATTTACAGCTGTTGATCACCTCTCCCACTGCCAAAGTCAAACTAAACTCAGGGTGAAAAAATAGCAGGAAGAACTGTTAGTTTAGGATAAACAGATTTTGTTTCCATCTGAAACTACAGAGGGTGTTTTAGCCAGTAATCGTATGGGCACTGCTGGCTGGGAGCGAATTTAGTGCATCCATCTGAAGGAAAGCCTGCCATCTACTGAGGCACCAACAGCCTCTGCGGCAGCACCCGGCTACTCTGCCAAGTATGAACACCACCCCGCTGCACCCTGCCTGGGAGAACTGAAATTAAAGTGCATATGCTGGTAGGTGTGCAGGCATCCATCACAGCTTTGTTTAAAGGCAAAGTAAAAAAAAAAAGAAAAGAAACAAAAACAGGCTCAACTTTTCATCAAAGCTGAGTATCAGGTATGAATCACTGCTTCTTAACTTTTGCATCATCGTGTCTGATGTTAAACAAATCCAACAGTAGAAAGTAGGCTGACTATTTAATCTGACCATACATAACAATATGCCTGGGTGGAAAAGGCAACATAAGATTATGAGTTTTATACCATTTTGAAGAGATTGTGAGATTTTAAGTGAAGCTCTACAAATAGCACGGCATGGTATCGTGGGGCATTTTACTGTTTTGACAGATGTTTGGTTTCTGTGAAAAGTTAAATGAGATTATAAAGAGATTTCGTCCTTTTTTCCCCCCATATGTGCATGTATAACTTTACCAAAATTAATATTTGCATGTTTTCTTTAAATGAGGTCCACTGGGAAGTAAAAGAAAAGAAACTGTACAATTGTTAAAGCTTTTCACAAAATATTTTAATAAGGATGTAACAGATTCCACATTAGCAATTTTTAAACTAAAAGGAGCTGACTCACAGTCCATTGAAGTGAACTGGGATTTTTTTCTCTCATTTCGATGGGCTTTGAATCAGACAACTTTGAAATACTGAATTTATACATTCATTTAACAGTACCTAATTTTTGGTGAAAGAAATGTACAAAGTAGTATCCTGCTTTTTGCTGCTGAGAAAAGTTAAAGAGTATAATTTAACAAAAACCTCTAGTAAGTCCACCACTGCAAATGCTAGATGCCTTAATTGTCAACCTTACACTTAACACTGTACTTAAGCACCGTAGCTACCAGTACAATGCTACGGGTATGCTGCTACTAGAGATTTTTCCCAATCTCTTGCTTCAGATTGCCAGTAGTTATAATTAAAAACAACCACAGTATTGTGCTAGAGAAGTGATTTGTCACAGCTACTGGGACACCTGCCACTGTGTGACACTGTTAACATAAGTGGTAGAAAGCAAAAAACATAGCTGCTTATTTCAACACGGTCCGTACCGATTCTTACGTCTGGGATAAGAGGGAGTGGGGATAGAAGGTTTTGTTTAATCAGCTGTCATTTATCAAACAAGAAAGCTTCATTCACTGTACAAAAATTGTTCTGTCATAAGAGGGAAAGAGAGAAAATTCAAGAGAGAGAATTTTTGTGGGGGAGACAGTGTAGATGAAAGAGTTAGAAAAAGTGACAACCTTTTTATCTGAAAAGGAGCCTTCTTGAGCATCACCCATTTTAAATGCAACCTTGCAAGTAGCCACCACAGACATAAGTACACAGTATAAATTGCTTCAGAGAAACACGTTCACAACACAGTGACAAGAATTAAATAAAAAATCAAACAAAAAGACATCTGGCACACACTAAAACCAAAAATTCTCAGAAATGAAACATTAAGAAGCTCTGGGCCAGTATATTACATTGGCAACATATGAAACCCATTTTATTTTTTTTAGTGCAACAGAAAAAACTGGAGCTAGGGTAATAGCTATTATCAAACAGCTACTTTTTTTGTCAAGTATTTATTTCAGAGCCTGATGGAGATTTTGAAATGAATCCCTCTTTTTCCATGTAGGCTAAAGTGACTTTGCGGCCACCCAGGTCATTCAAAACTGTCTCAGCTCCCTTCATCGCTGTTTCACAGCTGATGGTGCAGGCACAAGACAATAGCTTCACAGTCTAGCGCTCCCTTTAAACTTGATTATTAGCACATTTATTGTATGTATGGACACATTCAAACATTTCCCAGCTCAGTGCTCCCCCTGACTCCCGGCTCAGTGCTCTGCTCCCCGTGAGTCATGGGACTGTTTATCTCCCGTTATCAGCAACCTGCTGCGCAGCTCTGAAGCACAGCAATAATCAGATTTTTTCCTGAAGACCTTTTCTGCCCTGCTTCCCCTGAGCGTAGCACAGAAAGGCAGAGCCCCAGTGAGGTGGAAGCTGTCTGCAAAACAAAAGACGGCTCCATGACTATGCTGCTTCTTTTCTCGGGGCCTTTTTTGCTCCCCACTTTCTTTTTTATTCCTGGAAGGGGGCAGAGAGAGGCCACTTGCTCCTTCCTGGGGGAGGGCAAGACGTGTTGGGGAGGACTTCTCCCAGCATTTCTACTCTCTGCAGGGGAGGTGCGTACTGTCAGATGCTGATCAGGGTCGCTTTCAGTCACGGGGAGTCTGAGCCTGAATGCTGGGGCTTGACTGAGGCAGGCTCGACTCAGTGGTCTGGGGGGTCCCACCAACTGAGGGGGAGGGCAACCTGTACAAAAGGTGAGGGGAGAGTTGCTGCGGGTCAGACCCAGAGAGGGGTGGCAGAGCCTGGCTGCCAGACCCTAAGTCGGCCCACGAGTATGGCAATTTGCTAAGTGGGTGTCAAAGCATCAGTGAACGCATCTGCTCTCAAGGGAGGCAGACAGGGGGGATGGGGCAGCAGACCGAGGACGTGGGGTTTTCTTTGCTCCTTCTTGTGCCTTCCCTCCCAGCCTCCCCATGCCACAGCCCTGGCCTTGCTCACCCTCCTGCTGGGGGGCAGTAGGGGAGCGGGGTGGGCAGGAATGCTTCCTCAGAGGGTGGTAATCCTGGAGGTGCAAGTGCCATTCCTGTACATGCTCCCTGACTCCAAGTTGTCTGGGGGAAAGTCCTCCACGCTGTATGCCCTGCTCTTGAGGGCAGTGGCATAGTAGTCGATGGGTTCCTCTGCAGCATTGTCCATCCAACTGAGGCAGAGCAGCCGCTGGAAGGACCGCTTGAAGTTGTCCGAGAGAAAGCCATAGAGGATGGGGTTGGCACAGCTGTTGGCATAGCCCAAGATGACAGAGAGCTGGCTGATGGTGGCATCATCCTGCTCTACGAAGACATTGACCAACTGCACGATGTAGAAGGGCATCCAGCAGATGACAAAGACCATCACCACCATCATGACCATGAGGGTGATCTTGCGCTCCGAGCGTTTGCGTTGCTGCCAGCCAGCCTTCAGGGCCACCATGCGCATCTTGGCAATGATGAGGATGTAGCAGAGGCAGATGGCCACCACAGGCAGCAAGAAGCCCATCAGAAAGGTGTAGACCACAAAGACCACTAGCCACCTCTGGGTGGGCTCTGGCATGAGCATGTTGCAAGCCACCGTTCCATCACTGTTGGCCGCTGTGTTGGAGAAGATGATGATGGGCAGGATGATGAGGATTGAAAGCACCCAGACACCCAGATTGACCATCTTAGCCACAGTGGGCCGGCGGTACCTAGCCGCCTTGATGGGGTGCACCACAGCAATGTAGCGGTCCACACTGAGCACGGTCAGGCAGTAGATGCTGGTGAACATGTTGATGGCATCCACGCTGAGCACCAGGCGGCAGAGCAGTGAGCCAAAGGGCCAGTGGTGCAGCAGGGTGGAGGTGACCAGAAAGGGGACGCTGAGCATCAGCAGCTCGTCTGCGATGGCTAAGTTGAGGATGTAGATGTTGGTGGCCGTCTTCATCTTGGCATAGCGTAGGATCACGTAGATGACCATGGAGTTGCCGCACAGTCCTACCAGGCACACCACGGAGTAGATGAATGAGATGAGGATGGCGCTGCCCTGAGACTCACTCAGGGTGCTGTTCGGGGCGCCAGAGGAGTTCCTGCCGCCCGAGTCCATGCCCCCCGCCGCCGCCTCCTCCGAGGCGCTGCCGGCTCCGCCGCCACTGCTGTCGCTGCCGCCGCTGTCGCTGCCTGCACCGCCGTCGCTGCCTGCACCGCCCGGAAGCCTGGTGCAGGTGCCATTGGGGAGCATCCTCTGCCCGGACCTCCCCGCCCCCGGCTCAGAGCAGCAGGCGCCTGCCGCTGGCCGGGCTCGGCATCCCGGCAGGGCTCCTGGCGCGGCTGCTCCGGGGCGCTGGCAGGGGGAAGGAGACGGCTGCCGGCGCCGCTCGCTCCGAGTGGCAGCAATTGCTGCTCCCCGGCTGGTGAATGATTAATAGGCAGCGGCGCGTCACCAGCTACGAAAAGGAGGAGGGAAAGAGATAAAAAAAAAAAATGCTGGAGGAGACGTAAGTGGCTGTCCCTCCCAAGCCACCCCACCCCACCCCGCCCGCCCGCCTCCCATCCCGCCCTCTGGCTGTTCGCAGCTCTGGCGGCTCCGGGGCTGCCGGAGTGCAGCCTCCCCACTGCCCCCCCAGACGGCAATGCTCCCCGACCCCACACTGCTTTCCCCATCCACTATTGTTTCCCCCACCCTGCACTGCCCTCCCACCCCGCACTGCCCCCCCCCCCAGGCAGCATCCTCTCCTCCCCATCCATTCTCCACTGCTCCGCCTCCATGGCACCTGTGTCCGGGCCAGGGGCACCCCAGGCAAAGGGACCATCCTTTCTCCTTTAGGTAAAAAGCCTGTGTTATGGGTGGGTGGGCAATGTTACCTGGGCAGACATGCCTCATGCCTACACAGCTGCTGTAACCTTCTCCTGTCATTGCAACATGCGCATTGCCCACCCTATGGCGCTGGCACCAGACATGACACTGACTACGACAGACCGCATAACCTTCAACCCTAAGTGCACAGCACTGCCTGAAAACAGCAATGCCCATGCCTCCTACCACCACGCAGCTCCATGCCCCCCACCTTGTCCTGTCCCACCACCACCACCAGACATCGTACACTAGCAACATCCAATACTTTACAGCCCTGCCTGTCTCCACATGCTCTGTCCTGAAACATGCCCCCCCATCCCATTCTGACACCCCAACACATGCTCTGCCTCTGTACACCACACATCCAACAGTGCAGGCACCAGTTTGCAGACTACAGCTCGCCATCACTGTTTACACCACGATGGTGCCAAGACCATCCTGGCTATGCTGCTATGCAAACACATCATCTGTCCACTCTTCTGTCCCCTCACATACTGCTTCCACTCACAGGATCACTTCAAGTTCAGCCATCACATGCTCCATCACCAGCACTACAACGCCCTCCCTTAACATTGTTAAAACATATGCATATCCCTGATAGGGTTGTATCCACACAGGGTGAAGCTATAAACCCTCCTCAGCACTGCACAGTGACACAAACCATTGACACCATCTCCATTCATACAGTACTTCTACATATACATAGCCATCACTACATAAATGACTTATCCCACGCTACACCCATACACCCACCCACCCACAGACTGCTTCTACACACTGACCTATACCATGCTATTTTGTACACACACCCTGATCTTGGACAAACACAGTCATATACACCGATAGCTACTCATACTGTCATCTCTAGACAGACACTGCTGCCTTACATGCCTCATCCACACCACCAGTTCCAAACACACATGAACACCAGCAGATTGTCCTAATACTGCATCTCTATAGCCTGGCAAGCATACTTTTTTGTATGTTGTTTTTTTTTTTAATGTATGACCTTCACATACACCTCTCCTGGGCAATACGTCTCTTATCTCCCTATATGTTATTGTTCCATGCATAGTCTGTCCTTACATGCTTATACATAACCACTTAATCAATTTCCATATACCACCACCACCTGCCCATTCTGTATTAACCAGACATGGTTACTCACTAATACACACACCCTCACACTTGCTCACTGCACCAACACTCCCTCAGCACAGGCATACGTACAAAATACTTGGTAATTGCTTATTCTGCTGGCTGAAGCCACTCATATGTGTGAGCATACCACACCTGTATGGACATCAGCCTGCCTCTTCACATAAACTGTCGCCTATGAGCACCACCAATTTTGTCAAGAACAGCAGGTCCACACCACATAAATATCACCACAGTGCATATGCTGCTATATGCTCCCCACAGCACCACTATACTCAGCACCACACATGCATCCTTACAACCTACTCATTTTATCGTGCATACCCATCACCTCCTACAGTTCACACATCTTGTTATCACTGTCTGCCCACCATCACAATCATACGTATTATCACTACCCACCACTTTAATATGCAGATACACACAGCATTACCGTCAATTCATTATAACCCGTCGTCAGGTATTTATTCTCTCTAGCACCGTATATATCCCTATACCCCTTACCACCACCAGCAGCTATTCCAACACATACATGTAACCTCTCTGACTGTATGATTTTCCTCATGTCAGTCATCACCTCCAATCAATATACACCTAGACGCTCCAATGTGACCAGCGTGTGCTCTTTGACACCTTGTCAAAGGTATTACATTTAGCACATGCACACTTTTGCATGACCCTTAAGCAAGCTGTTTCCTTTTCTTCTCTGATTAAAAAGTAGATTATGAATACATATATATGTATATATACCACCCTACACATAAATTTAATGATATATAAAAATAACCCTATTCAGTTTTTAGCAATTGCACACAAGTTCTATTTGAGTGATACTCTTCATGACTTTTGAGGACTTTTTGTATTTATGTTCTAGTATAGAAATGCATTTATTGAGCAGCCTTTGCAAATGATCTCACCATTCTTAGGACTATTGCTGTATATGAGCGTTTTAGCTAGATGTTAGAGCACTTGGGGATGTCATACAAATTTTTCTCAGAAAATTCATCCTTACATTTGGGGTTTTAGAGGTTCCATATTCTGATGTGTTAGCATCAGAGCTTCCAGTATACAGTGAAAAAAAAAGATTTATATTTAACTACAACATTCAAAATCTTTACTTGCAGTGTGCTATTTGACACTGCTCAAATCTCTACGATTATGTAAATTCAGCTGGAGAATTATTTTCTTTAAAGTTTATATTCTGGGAGAATATGAATCAGCTTTCAGTCACTGACATGAGAAGGAGCATAAGTCAATAGCTGCAAGCCCATCAACAAGAACATCTGGTTGATTGCAGCACTTTAGTCTGTTTGAAAACCTATAGTTCAAATATAATCCATTTTTTGTTTACGTGAGCATTTGTTTTAAAGGGCATTTACTTATGGAGCATTGATTGAGGGGTTTCCTTCTTTCATATTGTTATAAACTGGCATTTAACAATAGTATGACTAGAAATGTGAATGCTTTTAGATTGCTCTTTACAAACATGGGAGCAAAAAGGATTGGTTTTGAAACTATAAATAGTAGTGTCATCACCACAAAATTTCAGTTCTTGTCTGCATTGCCCTCCGTTGCATTTGCACACATATAAACACAGTCACTCATGGAGGCATTTTAGACATTTTATCCATGCTTTGGCCTATTTTAATTAATTACTTTGCAATGCTAGCATTTGGCCATGTCCTGCACCCAAAAGGGTCAGTAAAAGCTCTTCTGTTGAAATAGATGTGGGCATAGTGTTCTCTCTTACTGCAATGATTCAAAATAAATTACCTGTAAATTGTAACTCCTGCAAAGGTACTAACCTCACTAGGTATCACACA
The DNA here is from genome assembly GCF_965638725.1 of Aptenodytes patagonicus. NCBI lineage: Eukaryota > Metazoa > Chordata > Aves > Sphenisciformes > Spheniscidae > Aptenodytes > Aptenodytes patagonicus. The sequence goes on along the minus strand of NC_134955.1, from coordinate 45,691,077 downwards.
CATACCTGCTTGACGTGTATGCCCAGAAAAAACAAAATGCCATCATAGGCATAATTATAATGAGGTAACATATGCTATATGTCCTACTTAGAAGGCTTGAAGATTTCTGTATCTCCATTCATTGAAGTTTCCTTTGGATACCGAAAATTACATTCACATTAGAGAATAATAGCATTTTCCAAAAAGGAATTGTTTGAATGCCTGCCTAGTCACTTAGGCCGATTGCTCTAACACAGTTTATGTGTATTAATTTACTGAGAAATTCTAGCTACTGATCTTTACCAACGCTCAATTGCCTGTTGCTCATGATTCAAAAGCATATATTTCTAACCTCAACTACTTGGTAAAGTAGCAATGCTTGATTAGAAATAATGCAGTTTATTATCCCAATAATGATATAATACCATTATAAATACCAACATTGGCTCATTTCAACCTCATGAAACAAAAGGCATTGTTCCAACAATCAAATATCCTTTAAAGAAGAAATTCTGATGATATAAACCAACTCTAATTTGGGAACATGCTTAGACATTTTATTTTTGTTATGGTTTGTTCTTTTACCTAAGGACTTTGCCTGTAAAGAGTAGGCCAGAGGTCTTAGCTTGTGTTTATAATCCGCCTGTCACAAAACAGGGAAGGGCAGCTTGACCTTCTCAACATAGTCTGCAGGTTGGCCTAAGACACACGTATATACTTTCCAATATCCCATTTTTGTAGCAACACCTGCCTCCCCTGGAAGGGTGGAAAAAAATTATCTCCCCCAAATTCTTACTTCTGGGCCATGCTGGGAAGTCTAGGGCTAAGGCTCAGCCCATGCCTAGGGTTAGAGTTAGGGTTAGGAGAGACACGAAGCCCATAGCTCCAGGTGCAGTGGGGATGCAAGGGGGAGGACCAATGGTGGGGGAGGCTGTGCAAAGAGCTTATGCCTGAAAAATTGTTTGTTCCTCTGGGACAATGCTAGGCATCTCAGGGTACAGTTCATCCCACGCCTAGACTTATGTTTAAGGTCAGGAGAGAGACAAAGCCAACAGCTCCAGCTGAAAGGGGTAGAAAAAGGGTTTAAAAGCTGCATAAGGTAGGGGAAGACTTCACAGATGCTATCCCCTAACGACTTTCTCCTCTGGGACATAGGTTGGGCTCTCAGGATAGGGTGCAATCTATGACTACTCTTATCTAACCCTTGGATTAGGGTTAGAAAAGAGACAAAGCCAAGAGCTCCAAGGGAGCCGAGTCTTAAGAGGGGCTGCCAAAGGGTGAGGAGAATACTTCACAACTTTTTCTCCCCTGTCCACGTTCTCCTCCGGGACATGTCTGGGTTGTCGGGGTAAGGTCCATCCCAAGCACACCGTAGGGTTAGACTTATGTGAGGCAAAGCCCAGAGCTCCAGCTAATGAAGAACTTCCCACTCTGATGTTGGGAGCTCGATCCTTAATTTTCTTCCCACAGTTGAATGCTAGCCCATTCAGATGCAACTCCATCTGAAGTATTTGAGGCAAGAAAGCCAGTGGCAATTAAAAACAGCCTTCTGACAAACATTTCTCCTGATGGCAGGGTAAGGCTGACTCTCAAAATCTCCCATCTAAAAAAACCCTACGAACGGCTCACAAGGCAGATGATACACTTTCTGTCAGTCAAGATGCGTTTCATCTAGTGTCACTCTGTCTCGAGTATTGTGGCAAGAAAAAGGAAACAGTCAAGACACTTAAAAGGAAGCCTATGGTAATTTATTAAATATTTAAAACCCAGGAAAATATATGAATAGTTTTCATCAGTATCCTTCAACTTTTCAGCATGGCAATGATGTGGTAGCCCGTGTAACTGCTCTAATTTGTATATACTGTGAACATTCAGCAAATTCAAAAGAGTTTTGGAAGGCTGAGTCATTTCAATGGAGTCCCACTGATTAATTCAGTAGTCTCTTACTCAAACTGTAGATGCCCTGTGCACCATTCAAACTGAATGTTTCATAAATGTTGCTCAGAAATTAATGACTGAACGCTCTTTTACAACCATTTATTTCTACAAAATAGCAAAATATTATATGGTTTTGGTAATCAGTTGAATTGTAATCTGTTATAGTTCTGTTAAAAATCATTCAGTACCCATTTCAATTGCATATTTTTGGAAGTCATACATTTTTCATGACCTTTTGATTAAGATAGAAAATTTCAGGCCACTTAAACCACTCAGATGTAAATTCTGTTCTTGCTTTATAACTGATATCACTGGATCTGCTGTGAGTCAGCAGAGATTTTAACTTTTCATTAGAATGTCAACATATTTTAAAATGTTTCCCTTTTAATACAGCTATTGTACCTTGGATGTCATGATTCTGGTTACCATTTTACTTTTAGCAGAGTGCCTAAACTTTACATCAGTTTTAGTTATGGTTGAAAATGCAGTGCAAATAGACAGATGGAAGTGATTAATTATAATGGTATGTTAGAAAGCATTTTCTCCTAAAAGGAAAGTTTTGTCATTTGAACTTTACAATTAATTGAGAAATTAACATCTATTCTGTAAAAACAGATGTTTTAAACCACATTCATCAGAGAAAGAGTCAAGCTGTTGCTTAGTGAACACATACATGATTCTTTGTCTCTTGATCCAGATGCATTTATTTCAGACTTAGCTGCTGAAAATATTAAAATCAGATGGTTGACAAAAGCTGTGTTACATTGCAATTCTTCCCGCTTCATCATATTTTCTACTGTAGTAGTTAATAACTGACACAGAGTACCATTACTGAAATAAATTATCTGGCAGAGTCATACAACAAACTGCTCTGTGCCATTAATTTTTTCAGGAAAGCTGAGGGCTGAACACATGTGCTGACAGCACACTCCCCAAGTTCTCAAGAGCAAGGTTGCTGCCCCAGTGAACGAGATAAGACATAGTGCCAGATTCTGATCTCAGACACACTTTTCCAAATCTGGGTAATTCTATTGACTTGTAATTAACCAGGTTTGTACTAATGTATCAGTGGTTGGAACTTCGGTTTTCAACCCTTACCTCCCTTCGCAAAGTTACTTGGTGACAAGTGTCATCAGCAGTAGGTGCAGCTGAAATGCTACTGAGTATGTTTTGGCTGTAAGCATAGCCGAGGACAAACTGTATTTAGCAGATTTTCATCACACCTAGTTAAAACCTGCCTGGAGCAGGGCAGATAGTTGTACATAAAATCTTGAAACTGCTTGATTAGCCTGAATATTTGAAAAGAATGAAGGAGTTGTATATGTTGTTTTAGCTGGATAAATAATGTCTGAGAAGTCGTGCTCCCCAAATAATACTACCTTGTTCTATGCTCTAATGCATATTCCAATAGAAAAACCTGGTGTTTTAAAAAAGTAAGGCAACTAGTCTCACCACTTTGAAGGGCATAAACCAAACAAATATTCATAGCAGGAAAATTGCGTGCTTTATTTCTTACTTGGAAGCAGGGGTATCTTCCAAGGGGGAGTGTCTTAATCTAGTGAAAATTGCTGTGTTTCTATTGACTTCGCTGAGCGTGGATCATTATGTTAACTGAGCCATGCCTCTGAGGTTTCACAGTGGTACGCATTCCATCCCGGGGCAGAATATTTATGACTCAGCTGCTAGTCATTATTGCAGCGTAACCGAACATACGGGACCCCAGTGTGTTTCCTCAAAGGGAAAGAAGCATGGAGTTGTGATTTGATACCTACAGACTTTGCTGGCATCTGACAACATCCAGAGTTCAGATTATAACCCCGGTGTCAGAACTGATTTCCCCTGTTATTATATGTCTCCTTGGCAAGACTTGTATAATTTTAGATGTATATCTTGAGAAAATTAGGATCCAGTTACATTTTTTGGGTAACATTTAGAAGGCTAGCTAGCCTAAAGCACTTTATAAAACAATAAAATAGCTGCTGGTTTGCAATTTGTACCTATCAGCCATCTTGATCTTGGTCAAAACCATTCTCTGCAGCTCTGAGTATGGAGATTTGTCTTATAGGGAAACAGTATATTCTTCAGAGAAATGGTCATGAAGCTTCCACAGGGTTTTGAGAGAATTTCATTTACTATCTTTACATTTAGCCCCTATAAAATTGCAGCACTTCAAGATGCTTGATAGGTATCACTGTATTTAAACAAAAAAAAATTGGAAACAATTTAGTTAGCCTTGACACAAAGATAATCTCAAAAGATATTTCACATGGTGAAAAATTGTGGTGGTGTTTACAGCAGTTTCCTTTACTTTGTGTAGCTGTGCAGGATAAAATGTCTCTACTTATGGGTAAATGAGCAAAACTGTTGAAACCAAGAGGGGCTTCATCCATTACCCCTGAAGGAAATTTTGCACATTTCTCTTGTTTCATCTGTAGAATATTATCTTTTCACTGTAGGAGATAATAATGAAATGAAAGTAAATGAAAACCTGTTAAAATTTTAATTGTCAAATGGAAATGTCAGAAACCCCTTTTGATGGGACAAGCTTGCAATTTATTCATGAATTTGTGTTATAATCCCCATGCCAAGTGTGTTGTATAATCACCGTTTTGATTCTGTGGATAATTCTATACAATTTTTAATACTCTGCTTGTTCTTGCTTCTTTCTAATTGTTGCTATAATTTTACTGATTCCCTGCTGTGCCATCTTTGGGGTCTTGGAATTGTTTCATGCAGTACAAGTGACTCACTATAAACTCTCTCTTTCGAAGAACCGCTTAATCTTTAAATAGCTGTATTCATATAAGTTTCAAGAAGAATGGGAATTTTTCATCATTCAAGAAGAGATGGAAATGTGCATTCAAAGAACATGCAAATCCATTGAAAAATTTTGGGCTTGAAAAATGTCTGTAAAAGTGAACTTTCCCAATAATTTGATGAATGTAGCTCCTTGAACTATTTCACGACTTATTTAAACAAAAGCACCTGTGACATTTATGACTTTCATTGTGTTGGATTGTGTCCGTCAGTAAGCACAAGCAATTGCAAGTAATTATCACAAAAGCTAGCTGAGGAAAGAGGTGTTAGGTCTTCTGCTCCTTGTCTTGTAGTGAAGTACTTCCCTACAGCAGATACTGTTCTCCAGTGCTTCATCCAGCCAAGTTTTGAAATGGCTCAGTTACTGCAGTCTTCGCCAACCTCTTTACAGTAATTGTCATGTTTAAGTGTATACTGGTTGGATACTGTTTGCCAGTGCTAAGTATTTATTTTGGCAGTCAGATATTGGATACAGTCAGAGAGTAAATATTGCACTAAATGTATGAACCAAATGAGGGGGTGATCAATTATGAATGGGGTAGGCTGGGGAGAAGGGGAGGTGCTGTTTGCATGCAAATTACTTTAAACGAATCAGGAAATATTGCTATGATTGCAGAGAGCAAAGTAAATTTATAGAATAACCATAGCTGTTGTATGATACCCAGTTAAATTTTATTACTTATTTCATCTAGCTTGTGGAAAGAGTTCTCAGTGTGTGAGTTTTCATTTAAAGGTTGTATGAATAAATGATACAGATCTTCCTGATGGATAACTTCTCAGCCTTCTGAAACATATTTATACAGCAAACAATCATTTAATTCACAGTAAATCTTGTTAAAAATTGATGTCTCATCATAATCAGGTGTGTAATTGTTTCTTTTTACTTGGGAGCAATGGGAAGATATTTTTATCATGGAAATGATAATACACAATTAAAAGGAAATATGGCTACTAACAACTGAAGTAGCAGTACACGTCATACAGTGACAGCACAGGTCGAATTTGTATTGTTTGAAGTTCAAGTCCACCTGCACAAGATTGACTGAAGAAAAGCATAATCCTAGAGTTAGCTTTGGTTATCTATGGTTCTTGTACATCTCTGAAGACAGTTCAGCATTTGGGGCACACTATTTTGTACATCTAACAGTCACTGAAAATATTTCAGATTTTTCTTTTTTTGTCTGTTATCTTTGGTATTCTGATGTCCTGTGCTTTGAGTAGCCACCAATGCTACTGCAAAAGGGATATACAAAGATGCTGTTATGATCTTAAATATAACACATGAATAACCACTTATGGTGTGAAATACTGGAAAATCAAGGATTAATACATAATTGTCAGCATATCCAAATATGTTTCATAAAATAGGGTGTGCTGTCATGGTTTTGCAGGGAAAATACTGAGGAAAAATTACCTCACAGGCTCTAAAACTATATAAATAGAATTTTCCATTCATTGAGGATGACCTGCAGATACAAAATTTGCAAATACCGCCACTGACTTCAAACCGAAAGGCAAACCTAAAATTCTCACTCCAGCAAAACTCATAATGTGATATCACCTAGTTCTTAAATTTCCTTATGATTTTTATTCTTCTTTGAAACCTGAAGATAAGTTTACATTGAGAATTTATTTAATGGGCAACTTCAGTTTCTGCTCCTTTAGGATGCAATAGAAGCAAGATGCAGTACTTAATGTTTTTTAAATATCCACATTTTTCTAAAGTAGCCTAAGATGCTGAAGTTTAGTAAAACATCAGCCTCTGAATATGATTAAAGGTGCATTTGGTGAAAGAAGTTTATTTTTTTATTACAGAAACTTTTCACTGAGCTCTTACACTAGAAAGCTACGTGTGGTGCTGAATTTTGTATTTAATAGTTTATCTTTCTTTAGCATTCAATTTCACTCGAACAATATCTCTTCTTTTGTAGTTCTTCTATTTAGTTATGCAAATGGTTCTCATTAAGGGATTCTGAAAGTTATACAGCTTACAAAAATGAGGCAATTGTGTCAACATATATGTAACATGCTACTATGTATATGCTGTATTGAGCAACGTAAGTGCTAGAAAGTACGTCTGAGAAAATACCATGATGTGACAGAAAACCTCCACTTCCAAATCCCACTCCAATTAAGATATTTGATGTAGTCCCTGATGGTATATCATGCAGTAAAACAGAAGGCAATCCCTTCCAATCTGACACAATCAAAGATTTTTTGCAGTTTTATCTTGCATATCTTATTAAGTTGAAGGACTTCTGTTTAATTTTCTAAACGATGAGAAAAAAGCCAAAGGCCAGGGGGTTTTGGGGGTTTTTGTTTTTGTTTTAAATAGAGCTTAATAGCTTAAAATGCAGCTGCAGAGTAAAAAGTTACAGCTAAGTAAATACAGTTGTAAAACAGATTTATTGCAATAGTCACCTATGCTCAGTATTTTAGGAAAAATTCCACCTTCTAACAAACAGAAAATTCCAAATAACAGCAACAATAAAAATATTTCAAGTGATGTCTCTCTTCTGAGTTGAAACCTGGCCCCATGCAGATGCTCCAGGACTAAACTCTGCAGTAATTCAACACCTTCATTGATTCTTCCTGTACTGAAAGACCACCTGGAGTCTGTGGAGTGTGAAACAACAAAGTGTATCATGGTATGTAACACATAGGTTCACATCACTGCCTCATACTGTGGACAGGGGTCAAAGGGAATCTTCCTGTAGGCTGAAAACTCATTTGCATGTCTTGAGTGAAGGTACTATTAGTCATTTCCACAAGGCAATTTGCCCAAGGTAAGTGTCCATCTCTATCCATAATTTTTTTTTCACCTCTATTTAAAACCCAAACTACTTGTTTTTAATTTCTCACCTATGCATATCATCTTCTTTTGACACAAGAAATGCAAATTGTTGTTCGCTTCCTTCATGCTATCTACTATCTACCATCTTATTTATCCAGTTGCTGTAATTTTCAGACAGGAAAGGCATTTTGCAATATTCAAAACTATCTGAAGGAGAAGATGACTAGGTTAAGGTCATGAAGCAGGCAGGGATGGTAAATGGTTGTTCCATCTCTGTGTCACAGTCAATAAAGCACCTCATGTCATCCCATCATCTCAGAATGCAAGCCGAGTGTGATAATATAAGAATGAAATACAGGAAAGAGAGTTTTTAAGTATATGCATTTGGTTAGAAGGTGTTCAGACTTGAGCTCTTGGATTAACAAGAGTGCATGCAAAGAAAATAAATGTTATAGGCAGCATCCATGTTTACCTTCCTCTATTAATAATGACTCACATAATTTTTGGCTCCTTTCAGACCTTATCCTTTGGTAGGGGGAGAAAGCCTGCATCTTTCCACTCTGTTTCCCCCAACTTTTTTGAGAGCTTCAGAGCATCGGCCTGCCAGTCTCTTTGTGAGCCATGCTGGTAGGACTCCTTCTGCCTCTGCCCTTGTCTCTCCCTCCTTCTTTTTTCTCTCTCCCCTCTGTCTCATCTCCCCTTGCTGGCTGAAGCCAGAACCACTTTAGTAGCCTCTTTCACTTTATCAGCATTTGCTAACACTTGCAAAAAGTGGTATCTGAGGCCGAGTTTACATTAGCAAGTAGTGTAGACCAATAACAGTAGATATGTAGAGTGAAAGAGTTAGTGCTGAGGTCTGGATGTCACGTTGTGGGTTATTTTAAATTTTGGACTAGCACAAATCTGGTCTACGGTTTAGTGCCTGTTTGTGGTGGCAGTAGACTAGGTGTGCTCCTTGAGCACGTATTCAGTTTCTGCACTCAGACACCACTCCACAATGTGAATCAAAGAGGACTAAATAGTGATGTTAGGACATACACTTAAAAAGTGATCCAAACTGAACCACTGATTTAGACACAATCTGAGAGCTTCATTATGGTATTTCATGCAACTCTTCCCTCACCATGATCAATGGATATTAAAGGGCGATCCCTGTTTTTTATATATACAAAACACTACTTTAAGCAGGAAGTTTGTTAGCATCTATTCAAGGGATGGGAGATCCTCTCTGTTTCCCTCAATCTTTCAAATAGTGTGTGCTGAGAAACAAAATTTTTACACCACCATCCATATTTAGCTTCTTTCATTTTTATCTGTTTTCTTGTTTTGCTATCACCCCATGAATCTCTTCCGCAGTATTTTGCATCATTCCCTTTTTCATGCCAAGCAGTTTGTGGGGTTTGTACTGTTGGACCTAATGGGTTATAGGTCAAAGCATGTCTCTTTCTCATCCTGTGAAACCTGCTTGTCCATAGGATGCTATGCCCTCATTTCCCCCAAATGCCTTTGCTACTGCTGCTTCTGAGATCAAACACATGAATAACTGAGAAAATTAAGAACTGTGCAGTGTGTCAGCAGCCTTACAAATAGTCTACGTAATCTAATATTTTGCTCTCTGAATGGATAATGGCAACCATTACTGCAGTGTCTGAGAGCTAAGCCCTGGGGGTTGTTTAGGCACCTAACTCCCACTGAGTTATGTGTCTAAGCTGCGGGCATGCCTGGTGTGTCAGTCTGCATTTTAGTAGCTAGCAGTTCCTGCTCTCAGCTGCTAGCTAACCCTGCTGCCAGTCTCTAAGCTCTAGGGGAAACCAAAGGGTGGACTGTGAGAGCAGAGGTCTTTCTCTGTGTGTTCTGTAGGCATGGCCAAGACTCTTAAATTTTTCCCTAGAGCTCAGACACCAGCAGAGCTACATAGGATATGAGAACTGGGAGACAGCACTGGTTTTTAAAATGCAAACAGACATACCAGTCATATCCAGATCATACTCACTGTTTTGTTTTGCGGTTTTTCAGGATTCCCACAAGGACTCCTATGCAAGAGGAGGGGAATAAATCTAGATGTGGTTGCTTTTTTCTCTTATAAAACCTAGAATGACTAAAAGATGTTAATTATTTCAAAGTACTCAAGATAAGATGTATGATATGCTGGTCCAACTGTGGTAAAACTTCCACTGAATTAAATGAAGCCAGTATTTTATTTGGGGGAGACTGTGGAGGATGAACAAATAACTCAGCATTCCCTGTACTGATGGAAATAAACACATCACATTGTGCTAGTCCATGATTATCAGATAATAAAACCATGACTATAAAGACGGGGTTTTCTAATTAGATTAGAAAGAATATAGATGTTGTACAGTACATTACAGGTCTTCTAGATTCCATAAACTGAACAGGTATCTGTAAATATGGGAAAAATATGTGGAGATAATTCTTAACTACACTATACCATTAACAGTGGTGAAAAAAACAACTGTGAGTGCAATTCCTTCCCATTTGTATCTCAACATTCATTTCTGGAACAGTTTCAGGTAACAGCGGGCAGGATCCTGGTGGTCTGATGGACAGAAAAGTTCTGAGATTTTTCTTCTTGGTGGTCATGGTGGATTAAAGATGCAAAATTCATGTCATGACCATTACCATGCTGTAGGATAGGCAGAATTATTTTCAGACTTATGAATTTGAGTTGATCAGCCAGTGAGGATTTTGTTTAATACTAACTATGGAAGAACAGGAAGGGGAGGATTTTCTGAAGGCATTGCTTGGCACTGTTTTCCTTTTGAATGCTCTTTATCTATTTCCTTCTGTCATTGATGCCTCTTACTCATATCAGCTCTGATGCTGCCATCTTCATGCACCTCAGGTATCACCTAACGCCACAGAAGCTGGTCTGCAACAGATTTTGAATGTTTAGCTTGAGCATTGGTTTCAGAATTGGCCCTTTTGAAATCGGTATTTGGCATTGAATATTCCCCTGATTCTGAAATTAGGCCTTCCAGAAAAGCTAAAGGAAAATGTTCATTATTGACTGTGCATCATAAAAACCCTTTGCTCATCACTTGCACTGGCTTTAACATTATACTCATTAGCAAATCCCATTGCAGGATTAGGGTGTAACTGAATGGGAACAATTCTACTGACTTCAGTCAAAGCATTATCAGACTCATTTTCTGATGTGAAGAGAAAAATAAGACAATTTTGGAGACTGCTAACATTTAGATGATGTGACCATTTTAAAGCTTTTGTCTTATCATCTTAAAATAAAACCCTCCCACAAAATAGATATAAAATAGATTCAGGAGACGGTTACAGAAACCTGTCTCATCTTTTAATTTCTCATAAACTGCTAACACCCAATTTGCCAAAAATTTTGCCTGAAACCTGTGTTATTTGGATTCTATCTTTAGGAATAGAACACCAGTCTTAAAGATGCAGCATCATTATTTTAAGACATACGGATCTGTGCAGAAAGAACTGTCTTCAGTATCATCAATGTGAGCTATATATTGATTAATGAGTCAGATTCCTGCCGAACAGTGATTGACACCAGAGGCAAGTCAGTACTTGACATCCTAATGGATAAAACTCTCATCAGGCATCTGTAACTTGACAGGCCTATCTAAGCTCCTCAGTTTGGTCCTAATTTTTGTCTACTCTGCTAAGATTACAGGGCTGAAAGGTTACTAAAATATGCAGTCTACTTTGTTCCAGGTCTGGTTAATTAAAGCTCATTGTAAAGCAATGCTATTTCTTTCTGCAGCTATGCAGAGACCCAGTGAATACACCAGGGGTCTCTTCTGCCAAGGTCCAAGTTTCCTGCTCAGCACGTTTCAGCAGTCATAACTCACATGAGCTTCCCACTGAGCTATGAGCTTTCCATCCTTTCTGTGCATTGCCACTCCTTCAAAAAAACAAGGTGGAGGTAGCTGCAACAACATTTCTTGCTACCCTGTCTCAAGAATGAAAAGAGGATTTCATCTGCAGGTTCTGTCACATTTTTAATTAAAACTCCAACATATTCTTTGCACTTGTGTGGTTTTAGTCCTGCAGTCTTGTTATTTGTGGACCTTATTTTGAGCTGGACTGGATGATAAGCTCTCAGTGGCAGCATTTTAGGATGCATAGAAACAGGGGCTGGTGAGATAGAAGGATATGTGCTGTAGTAACAGCTATGGGTATGAAAAGTCTTTCTTCAAAAAGTTATGAATAAAGTAAAAGTGAAATGGATTTTGCAGCAATAGCCATTGACCTTCTTTCTCCTTTCTCCCTTGCAGTTTAATGAAGCTGGTTATGAATCAGCTGAACACTGTAGTAGTGAGTTCTTACTTCACCATAATTTTTGCTTTATTCATATTTCTTATCTATTCAGTCCCTAATTTTAGCATTGATTTTACTCTTATGATTTTATAGTCTGCATGAATTTATTTTCATTCTCATAAGAAAAGCAGTAAATAATCCTTGTAAATGTGGTTTGCATTCACATGTAGGTACAAGACCATGTTAATATTTTCCTGTTGTACCTGTCTGAAAGGCTTACTCAAAAGAATTTCACCTTTACTGAGAGCTAGTTAGTCTATTTAAGATGAATAAACCACAAACACTACAAACCAATGTGTCAGTACCTTCAAAGTATTTAAAAATAGATATAGGAAATGGTATTTTTTTAAAAACTTTTTTAAAACTTTAAAACTTTTTACTTTACTTAACATTTTTAACTCCTACGTTGGTGAACTTCTAGATTTTCTGGGTGTGTACATGGACGCAGGAAGATTTACTGGTTTTTAGAGACCAAGAAATATACCCCAAAAGGCTTCCCCCCTCCGCTTTATATGCTGGTAATGCATTGAAGTGTACCCTGTATTCTAAGGGATAGGGGAAAAACAGGTCTGTGAAACATGTAGCATAAGTTGTCATGGAAGCTGTCACTTTGGTTCATCACTCATCCTTCTGACATATTCAGGAATCTCTACACTACAGGAAAGCCCTCAGCATCCAGTGTTGCTTGGGCAATGTGAAAAAGAATAGAGTCCAAAAGAGAAATTAGTTATGAGTATTTTCCCCATTTAGAGTCAGGATACAAGCAAGGAACATGACCAAGCTGGTCTGACAACAGCCATCCTTCATTTATTGAGACTGGTTCCTTGAAGGCAAGAGTAATGTGGATTCCCTCTTGACCAAAATTGACCAAAAGTTCTACAGATACTATAGTGAGCAGAAGCCATGACTGTTCTGGCACTAGCTACAGTTATAGTGCTGAAAAGGCTTGTTCGGAACAAACAGAAATGTGAAGCTACAGTTTGACTACTGCACTGATTGATCCTGACATTTGTTTTAATGAAGTGTTTCAGTTAGACCAGCTGAAAGAGCCATGCTTATTGTTTCATTGTGGTATCATTCCAGAAGTCTCCCTTGTTTTTCCATTAATAATTTGAAAACACAACACCCACAGCACTGCAAGGGCAGGGAGCTTAATGACACCGAGACTGCTTTGGGCATTCAGGTTGCCAGCTTTGTGTAGTAGTATGCATGCTGTTTTGTGTTTTCTTGCCAGCCTCAAAATTTGATCAAGTTTTCCTTTTATTCATCTTCATTTGTTCCTTGATTGTTGACACTTGGGAGAGTTTTAACCTCATTTTTATCAGCAGCTCTATTAGTTTTACATTCCACATTAAGAATTTAGTTTTACATTCTAAATTCCTAGTTGCTAAGGTCTGACAGAGAGCCTTCTTTAATCACATACTACTCTTACAGACTATTAGTTTTACAGTAGCAATAATCCCGGTGAAATTGATTTATTACAGCAATTATGGCCAATTTCAGGTTTGCTACCAAGTCAACAGCTGTCAGCATGTCCTTATAACTGTTTCACCAAATCCTTAATTATAAATAATAATTATAAAAGAGAGCATGCTTCAATGTTGATAAAGAGTGACTATAGTCTAATATTGTGTTATTGATGCGAGGGCAATTAGGGTAGTTAAGCAATGCATGATCATTCAAGTGACCTTTATGACTTGTCAATGAAATAAGAAGTTAAATGTATTTTTAAAATGCCCTGAAAAGCTTAACTCTCACCAAGTGCCTCTAGGCAAAGATCAGAAATTATATTTTTTCACCCATGACAGTCTACATGCATTCTAAGATTTTTTCCCCCATGTTTCTATAAAACATTAGTCCATCTGTAGGCAGACATAGAGCAGGGAGTAGAACAGGCCAGCTCTCCCAAGACCTGAGATTACAAGCCTTGTTTATGTGTACTGGCCATACCTGATGAACTGACATAGTATTTTCACAGAAGCGGCAGGAAAAAGGAAAATTTCTCATTTTTCTCTGTATTACATGCTGTTGTTCCCCTGCTGTGATCACATGAATACCTCCCTGCTACAAAACTATTGTAAACTCAAGTACTGGCAGAGCTTGGTTGTCTCTTATTCTCTGCCCATAGCATGCAACAATTAAATCTTCCGAGAAAAGAAAGACTTCAGTTTAATTATGCTTTGTGATTTGAATATAGAGAACTTATTTGCTTAGCAAGAGGTCTGACTGGATGATCCCTGTGAGGTGTAATCTCTATGAATCTATGAAAAGCTCTTACTGTGTCTTCTCCAGTAGCATCTGCTGTCCCTTCCTATGCTGATCTCCCATCATAATAGAGATGAAAAAGGAGGGGAGGAAGTGGGTGAGAGAAGTACCTACATTTCCTCCTCCCCTTTCACCTTCCACTGCAACACATGGTCCGGATGGAGGAAAGTGAGCAGCCATCAATCACAGCTTATGTTTGTGGCCTTCCCTCAATTATTTTAGTAATGACTATATTGACATCCAGTGAGCCAGAGAAAAATCATTGTCCTGTTATCCTGCATAAAGACATAACAAAACAGAATTCTCAGCCCGAACAATTTACAGTCCAAAATGACAGAAAGCAGAGGGGGTAAAGAGCATTACAACTTCCACAAGAAGCTGGAGAAATGAGAGAATGAGGACTGGATTTTTAAAGATATTTTGATGTTTATACATTGAAATATTGGTGGGCTAAATATACACGGGAATATAAGACTCAGAGCCATAATTTCTCTAATTACTGTAAATTAATTGCAATTATACTCAGAAATATTACTAGCAATTTAAAAAAGCTTTTAGATGAAAAAGTTTAAAGCAAAGGATTTTATTAATAAAACTTAACGGTTCTGTGCACTAGCTGTTAATTGGGTGACCTTCTATGGGAAGGACTTTCACATACAGCCCATTCATATAAGCTTGATAAATGCAAGGCAGCAGAACAGTAAAAACTTGATGAGGCATTCCTTTGTCTCAATTTTGCTAAGTAGAAAAAGGACTCTCAATAATGAGTCACAACAATAGCTCTGTGGCCAACACAAGGAAAAGGGCTGTTCTGAGTGCTTGTTAGGGGAGATTAATTCAAGCTAAATGAAATAAAAAAGATTACAGCTTTCCAAAGCAGTTACAATTAAACCTGACTAGCACCAGATGTCATGAGTTAAAGGGAGCACAGAGTGAGCGTGCTCAGCTTCATGAAATACAGTGGGGACATTTACTAATAAAACTCACTTATCCATAAATTTTAGGCTTCTTCAAGGCTAGGCACCAACTGAGCAGGGTTTTGGTTGTCTGAATTTAATGACTTCGCAAAGGAAAGGGTTCAGATGCTGAAACTGAATCTAGAAGCAGAAAAGACCAGACTTGTAAATTGAGTTCCCGCAGTTGCTCTGTGGCTATCTAGGGGAACCAAAAATCTGTAAGTACTATCCAAATAGTTATTAAAATCCCACAGGCACGTGGAACCTTTTTCATGCAAATGTACAGAACTGCCCCATCTCTTTGGTCCAACGCCCAGCTCAGTGCCGAGGCTGGCAGGGTTCCACAACTCAGCCATTCCCCTACCTAGACCTCCTGAGATCTCTGGGCAAGGACACAGACTTTATCTCAACATGATGAGAGAAAAATCTAATGTGTGCTGATAAGACTGAGTTTCTTCAGAGAGACCGACCTGCTTTAAAACACAGCCATATAGAGAAACTTCTTGCACAAGAAGTGGAAATCCTCTATTGTGAGCCTAGACTAATATGAACTACCATCTTCTAACAAGACATCCATGTAGATATCTGCTATTGTGGATAGGGCAAGTTTCATCTCAGATTGTTCACTCAGTTTTAAAGATGCTTGGAAGGAAATGGTTAATCACTGCTGTAATTCAGTTCATTTCAGCACAATCTATAGAAAAGAATCTGTGAGGGAGGCCGTTTATTTCTGACACAAAGCCTTCTCTCTTCTGCATATTAATGTGTTTCAACTTGTAAGGCGGATGGGGGTTCAACACAAATGTGAGCTTGTATCCGTCTACATTTCCTTATCAGTCTTTATATAGGCTCTCAGCTTCTTTAGTTGCTGCTGTTTATATTTTTAGCATACCTTTGTATTTGTATGCAACAATAACCATGCTAAATAAAGATTTATGCATGCAAAGAGTAATTGAAAACACCTGAAGACAAAAACCTGAAGAAATAGATGTAATAAACAGCTTCCTGATCTTTAAGGCTTTGCTGTTGCAACCATTTAAGCATGTCATTTATTTTAATAAATCCACTGTTTTCACTATGATTACAAATGTGAACAACATTAACCACGTTTATATTAATTGCAGGACTGAGGCTGAAATCTAGAAATGACACAACCACATTAGTATCTATCATTGCTTGCAGAAGAAAGATATGGTATTTGTAAGGCGTTCAAGGCACATTGTATGCCCTGGCCAAAAAAATCTTGAGGTACAGTTATCCTTTTGCTGTGTCCAGTTGGTAACATTTTTGATGAAGTAAAAGAGCTGCTGGATGGCATAAATGTATCACACGTCAACACTAGGCTTTATTGGGTCTCCAGCTAAAGCACAGGAAAATGCTTCTTTTCTATCTCTGATTCTCTATTATTAGAGATATTTTTAAAACACTTCTTAGCATCACATCTAGCAGACCTCTTCATAAAAAGAGCTGATAATATGTTCACCAGTGTCAACATGGGGCTTTCTTTAAGGAAAATAATGAAAAAAACTGTCATCACTGCATGTGTAAGAGAATTTTGCTGGCCATGTTCTGTAACGGGGAAATCTGAATTAGTATATTGCAGTCTGAAAGGGAAAAAAAGATGAACTCAGGAAATGGGAAGAAGTAACTGGTGCATTGTGCCCCTGCCCCTTTCATCTTTCAGTCTAGAGCTGAAAAGTCTAAAAAATTCATCAGCTGCAGCCTTCATGCAAGCAGGCAGAAAATAGATGTTCTCAGAATCAGCCAAATCTTAAGGCTTTAGAGATAAGGACCAGTGCCTTGAATTAAAACCAGGCTCCACTGGGTGACCAATGTACAATTTAGAGATTAGTATAATGTTTTTCATCTCTCTGTTCTGGCAGACCACTGCATTTTGAATCAGCTACAGTTTCCAAGAAGCCTGCAAGCTTGGTCCTAGCAGGCATCACCGCCTCCTGTGACAAAGACGTCACCATCAATCCCGGTATGTAGTCTTGCATCTTAGGAAAAAAATTGCAGCCTTTTAGCCTGCCCAAATGGTAAAAGGCATTTCTGGCTACAGTTGATATGGGAATACAGGAGCAAAAATGAATCAAATCACCTTGAAAATTAGACCACTAAAGAAACATAAAATGTTCTGAAGCTTGAAATATCACCCAGTGGTATTAAATCTCACAACTGTTCTGTTATTTTAATATCTGAATAACAAACTCTTTCTCAAATATCAACAAGTAGTGTAAAGGGCAGCAGCAGCATCTTACTGTGAAGATGGCATTCATTGTATTTGTGTGGAAAGTGCAAATAACAGTAATAAGGCTTCTATAAAAGAACAATCAAATGGTATGGGATGGGAAAGATTTTTTCTGGGAAAAGGAGTTGTACAGATGTATATATTTTTCTACTTCTTTCCTTTGCCTAATTAGCTACCACAGCTCAGCAACTACTAGGAGAGTAAAGTGCTATGGATTGGCGATACTGAAAGTATACGAGGTCTAATCACAATCCTCAAGTGAAAATCCTCTCTTTGGTATTCCAGATGAAGTTCATTAATCCACAACTACCTATTGCACATTATCCATTTATGCAGTGTACCTGAGGGAGGAGGCTGTCTAATGATATAGTTACTACTCTCCCTGATTCAAAAAGTTACTGAATAACCTGACTTCTCCTGGGATTTTATATGTTCCTTTGTAGGTCTGGACCTAGACTGCTCTGCAGGTAACCTGGGTTTAGTTTCTCAGGATAACACAGCGAGATGCTTGAGACCAATAGAGCTGCTGTTGTGGTGTTTAGTGTAATTCAGGATAGGTGCCCATATGCCTTGGACAACAGAGAGTGAAACATGTGCAGTGAAAGAAAAGGATTTCCAGAAGCCAGCATGCTGAGGAAGAAACATTGACATTACCAGCCGGGGATGCTCAGGAACAATATGGGCAAGTCGTGTCTCTGGAAGGTACGTACACACCAACTCCAAGCCTGTGGGATATACCTGTTGCTGCTCAAGCACCACCTACTTAAGTCCTTTCTTGGAAGGAGAGAAGCCCCTTTTCATAAGAAATTGGGATCCTCCCCAGAATATCCTGTTTCACAGGGATTAAAGTATGTCACTGGAAAGCAAGAGACCCTCTTTCAAACCTTCCAAACTTTATGTTGAAATTCAGTCCCAGTCCCACCTTGTATTCTGAGACCAGAGTATCTCCTACTGAAGCTATCCCACTTTGTATAAGAAATGAAGTACTCCAGCTGAGTAGTTCATTGTATGTGTTGGCTAGGATACTAACTTAGGGACACTCAGGTTCCAAGTCACCCTCTTAATGAATCTTTGATTCTTTCTTACAAATTGCTTCTTTCCACCAAGAGCTCTTAGAGAGGGAATTTAAAATCTGGGGATAGGATGAATTGGTAAAAAAACCTATGCTGTCCTCCTCATTAACCATGAAGGGAATCAACAAAGTAGTACAGATTCAGGTGGTTTTGTAGTTTCTGGAGAGCAAATCTCAGGAGCCAGCTCTCATAGCCCTTTACAGGGGCAGCTGTGAACACTAGCAGTATTATGCCAGCACTGAGGGAAATGCAGTGCCAGTGAAGAGGGGGCAGAGGTCCCACTTGGTGGTTGTTGGGGGGTTTTTTTAGGAAATGCTGCTTCACAAAATCATCTTTACTTCCTTAAATCATTGCTGAAATGCAAGCTGATTCCAGGCAGTTTCTGAACTTCCTTGCTCCTGAGATGCCACAGCAAATCTCAGAGTCCTAGTTCCTCTGTAGAGGATGAGAGCCAGGGCTGCTCCCAGGACTGAAGATCACAAGGAATCTAAAGCAGCTTCCTGGCCAACAGCATCCAAGAACCAGCATAGCTATTTCTGTTTTCTTAGAGAAATACCCCAACTAATCAAAGAAATTATCTGAGTTTTCCAAAACAGAGCACTTCCAGAAATTTGTGCCTGTAGCAAATTTTTAAAAACTGAGGCATTTGGTTCCCAAATAAGCTATACTTTTGCTAGTGTCAGGATTTCCTGGAAATGAAAATTAGACATTCAAAACAGCTGTGCAGGCTGGAGTCCTCCCACCTTTACACTACCAGGGGTGTGTTCTTCCAGTGGTGTGGAAGTGTCAAACACACACGAGTGTTACAGCCCACACAGGGCAAGGTAAAGTTTTTGCACTATGCTAGAGGACCTGAGCTCCTAGAGTGGATCAAACAGTTTTCAGCTACTGCTATTGGCTCTCAAAGCAACAGCTTTGTCAGTATTTTGAGCAAAAAATGTGTTGAGTAGGAAATAAGAGAGAAAACCTTGAGGTAAGTTTGTGAGTAGAATTTGTCCTTTTCAATCACAGCCATAGCAGTATTGCACTTTGAAGCCTTTAAACATTAACCAAGAATAAAGAACATTTTCTGCTGTTTGGGGCATTTGTGTTACACGATCAAGGTCTTTTAGCAGTTGAGAGGATTATCCTGATTCTCTCTTTCATCTGCCTCTGGTCTGCCAGGGACAGTATTAACACACGCAGGCTCCAAGTCTCAGTAGTGGGTGGATTGCCTTTCCCTTGAGTATTGGGCATTCTTGATGTGCTTACACTCAGCTTTTTGTCCTTTTCTGAGTATTGTGTACAGATCACATAGCAATTTATGAAAGCAAGAAAAAAATTTTGTCCTGTCTTGGATTGTCAGGGAGCAGCGATGACAGGCTGCTCCTAAGGGAGAGTGAGCCGGGAGCCAAGGGTGATCCCAGCCCAGGCAGTGCCCTCACTGACCAGGGCATGGTCCTGCTGTACCTGAGCACAGCGGGCAGAGGTGGGTGCTGGAAGCAGGGTCCATCCACAGCCCCATCCAGAGAGTCCCGTCAGGAACAGCAGGAGACAGGGCTGCAGACAGGACTGGAGACATGGCTGCAATACGGGTCTGAGGGGTCCATGTGCAAGATGGGCCTGGGGACAGACACCCCTACAGCATAGCTCGGGCAGGGACTGGGGGCTCAGGCCTGAGCTGAAATGGGGCTCCAAGGTCCACGGGCAGAGGGTATGGGTGGGAATCCCAGGTGAGGCTGCCAGTATCATTAAGGTCTACTGGTGCTCTCAGGGCTCTGATGTTAATATTTTATTAAATCCAATAGAGACCCAATTCCACACATTTATTTCTGCTCCTGTTTTTGCTTATTGCATCTGTCCTATCAGTGACTTTCTTCTTCTGAGTTTCACATGCCGATTTCTCTTCCAAATGGTCACAATGAAAGTTTTACCACTGACACGTTTTTTGGTCATTAAAAATCTCCACAAGGCTTGCTCCTTTTGCAGGTTCTCAAGGGCTGGAATGCCTCAGTAGGGCCACAGTGTCACAGCTCTCAAATGCAGGGCAAAGTGAATAAAAATAAATACAGCAGAAAAATAGATATTTTGTGAAAACATAATTGATTGTACTCAATTTATGAATTGTACAACTCTATGAGAAGGCCCCACTAGGTACTATTGAAAATTCCACCTATGATCAGGTATAATCCACCCATTCACAAATTGCAATTAATATCCCTTTGTGTAAAAGTTCTAAATAAATACGTATTTAATGGGTGACTTTCTTATATACACAACATATTTCTGGGACAGAAAGTGTGTGGCAGTCACTTGGATACAGGGAGAGGTATGTATGTTTGCTGATTAGCACGAGGAAATTCCTAATTTGGTGCAAATTTAGTTGTATTTAATCTCCAGCTGAACATTATTAGTGGTTATTCCAATCAAAAAAAGAACTCCAGGATTTCCTAGGAATATAAAAGAAAGGTATATCTGCAAAACAAATTAAAATTGCTTATTTATCTTAAGATTTCCTGCTTACTGGTTTGATAGAAGGTTAAGATTGGTTATTCAAAACACTTTGACTGAAATCAGTCCACCCACACAGGGTCCATTTGCCAGCATTCCTCGTTATTGCATGTACAAGCTTTCATGTTAGCAGCTGAAGGCTACAGAAAGGGAAACAGTACAGGAGTTTAAACCCCATCCTGGAAAATCTTGTACCTTTCTCTTTCCATTTTGGCAGCTAAGACCTTTGTTGTTGTTGTTTTCGCTGTTCTTGTCGTTAATGAGGAAATATCTGTGTTAAAAGAGTATTTTCTTGAGATTTCATTTAACCCATGCCTTTTCTATTGTTCCATTGAGCTAATAGGTCACCTCTATTTGCAATATGATACCCTGGAGAGGAGAATGAGGTCACCAAACAAATATTTTAGCTTGTGAGTTAACTCAGTTTCTCAACTTGAAAAATTCAGAGGCTCTACACTATTGTCCTAATTTGCTTTGCCAGCCAAACCTAACTTTGCTACAAGGCTGAAGTCTGAAAAACAGGCAGAAAGGCCATGGTCTGAGGAGGATCCATTCTCTATGTTAAACATGTAAATAGAATAGATACTGTCTATGCTCCACACAAACATCAGTGATTTTGTGGGGCACTTGCTAACACAAAGGCAGATAGGGGCATCCGTTTATAAAATGCTAAACTAACCTTGCAAACCCAGTTTAAGAAATTCAGCTAGCTTTAAATTAACACTTAATGCCTTGTGTTTTACAGTCCACTATACAGTAATCGTGAAACTGAGCAACAAGACACAGCACAGTGTGCATCCCGGCCTCCCGTCCTGAATCCATTGCTCTAAAGGAGCCTGCAGATCAAATGCTGACAATTCACATATCAGCAGGCATCAATTATTGCAGAAATCATTTGAACCACTGAGCATCATACAGTGATTAGATATGATTTATCATGTGAGATTTTAGCTAAAAAAATTAAATGAGAGAAACTAACAAATATTAAATGCAAGAATGTGCATTTTATAAACATTACTCAAAATTTCAATTCTATGTTAAGTGAAGAAACTGAAATTCAGTTTGCAAAGTGATTGTGGTTTAGACCCTGTGCAAATAGGCAGCAGCCACCACGGCAGCCCCTAACAGGACAGGTATGTGCATGGAACATAGCAGTCTTCTCTCTGTATTTTCTCACTGCTCTGCAAGGGAAGGGGTGCTGTGGGGCTCTGCGTGGTGGAGGGCCAGTTGCCTCAACTTCTCTACAGAGTCCAGGTGACAGCTGGCCCCAGTATGGGCTGTACTCAGCCTCCACAAAGCTGATCACCTCAGTTCCAGTGCCAGCAGTGAAGAAAACTTAAATTCTCTCCCACCTCTTTAATCTGCCCATACCATACATCCTTTGCCCATCATTCACACAGGTATGGGACAGACTTAGTACTAACACTGCATCCATTTAGATTCTCACCATTCTACCTATTTATAAAGAAGAGGAAAGAGAGGAGATGTTGCTCTGTAATTTGTTGTTCAAAGACCTCAGAGGGGTTCATGGACATGCTAGCAGAACTAAGAACCTCATGTGGCTCTTTGTCACCACAGGCAGTGGTGCCATTCTTGTAACACCATTTTTCTGAGCCTATGTTAATTGCTTGCGGAGTGTATTTTCTTCCATGGTTTTATTTCACCACAGTTAGCAGGTCCGTCTCCACCTACGCCCCAGGCAACCTGTACCTGTTGCAATCTGTTTATTACGGGCAGTCCTGAAAAGAGGGCAAAAGGTGATTTTTACCTTCTTTTGACCAGATAAAATGCTGCTTCTTTCAAGTACTGTATTTAACTAATGTTCTGTTACCCTCAAAATTATAGCACTGTCATGATGTATGTTTACTCTTATTATCAACAAATCCATTACGATAGGATAGGATTATTGAATTGTGGTGGGTTGACCCTGGCTGGATGCCAGGTGCCCACCAAAGCCGCTCTATCACTCCCCTCCTCAGCTGGACAGGGGAGAGAACATATAATGAAAGGCTCGTGGGTCGAGATAAGGACAGGGAGATGACTCAGCAATTACCATCATGGGCTGTCACGAGTCCCCAGACTCGACTTGGGGAAATTAGTTTAATTTATTGCCAATCAAATCAGAGTAGGGTAATGAGAAATAAAAACTAAATCTTAAAACACCTTCCCCCCACCCCTGTCTTCTTCCCAGGCTTAACTTTACTCCCAATTTTCTCTATCTCCTCCCTGCTAGCAGCGCAGGGGGATGGGGAATGGGGGTTGCGGTCAGTTCATCACACATTTCTGCCGCTCCTTCCTCCTCAGGGGGAGGACTCCTCACACTCCTCCCCTGCTCCAGCATGGGGTCCCTCCCATGGGAGACAGTTCTCCATGATCTTCTCCAACGTGAGTCCTTCCCATGGGCTGTGGTTCTTCACGAACTGCTCCAGCGTGGGTCCCTTCCACGGGGTGCAGTCCTTCAGGAGCAGACTGCTCCAGCGTGGGTCCCCCACGGGGTCATGAGTCCTGCCAGCAAACCTGCTCCAGCGTGGGCTCCTCTCCCCATGGGGCCACAGGTCCTGCCAGGAGCCTGCTCCAGCGTGGGCTTCCCACGGGGTCACAGCCTTCTTCGGGCATCCACCTGCTCCAGCGTGGGGT
The DNA here is from genome assembly GCF_965638725.1 of Aptenodytes patagonicus. NCBI lineage: Eukaryota > Metazoa > Chordata > Aves > Sphenisciformes > Spheniscidae > Aptenodytes > Aptenodytes patagonicus. The sequence goes on along the minus strand of NC_134955.1, from coordinate 45,667,557 downwards.
CCTCCATGGGCTGCAGGTGGATATCTGCCCCACTGTGGACCTCCATGGGCTGCAGGGGGACAGCCTGCCTCACCATAGTCTTCACCACGGGCTGCAGGAGAATCTGCTCCGGTGTCTGGAGCACCTCCTCCCCCTCCTTCTTCACTGACCTTGGTGTCTGCAGAGTTGTTGCTCTCATATTCTCACTCCTCGCTCCAGCTGCAATTGCTGTTGTGCAGCAACTTTTTTTCCCCTTCTTAACTATGTTATCACAGAGGCACTACCACTGTCGCTGATTGGCTCGGCCTTTGCCAGCAGTGGGTCTGTCTTGGAGCCAGCTGGCATTGGCTCTATCGGACACAGGGGAAGCTTCTAGCAGCTTCTCACAGAAGCCACCCCTGTTACACCCCCCCACTACCAAAACCTGGCCATGCAAACCCAATACACAAGTATATTTGGGGTTCTACTGCAGCAAAGCTCCTAGTGATTTACTAGGAATAGTTAGCCCAAATTTACCTGCAATGCTGCAGCACAAGCAGAGAAAGATGGGCCAGTGCCTTTCTGAAGGAGATGTATAGCATGGTTAATATCTCCAAGCTTTGCCAGCTTCAGCAGCTTCCCAGTGAGGTGAGGGCTGCAGTTGCAGGGAAAGCAGAAGAAAATGGCAGTGGTGGGTGGAAAGAGGTGGTTGTAGAGGGATAGTCTGTGTGCATCAAAATGCCTTGTTATGGTTCTGCTCACCAGTATTTGCTAGAGGTAACACAACTAGCAAACCAGAGGTTCTGGCCATAGTAAGCATATTTTCCCCTTCTCCTTTGCTCAAGGTTCTTTCATTAATGGGATTGTTCTTGGTGAGAAATACTATGGCCCATTCTTCAAAAGCTGCTTTTTGGACCTGTTCACATGAACAGGCAGGTCTTGCATTAAAATTTGGAAAGCCCATGGACCAGCCTGTCTTTTGATTCCATGACAGAGTCTTGATGGAGCCTTTGATACTTTTGGTGGGATAACTGCCTTCGAAGTTATATATGCAGTTATTGCCACAGTTGGAGCTTACTGAAATAACTTCCAGCAGTCTTGTATGAAGATAGTGAGATATGAGCTTGATAAAGTCTGCATTCAAAAACAAGGATTAGTTTCTCCTGGACATTTGAGGCAGATGGGCATGCAGGCCACTGCTGCTGTCTGAGTTTACCAGAACATCAGAGAACAGGAAGGATCCCACATGAGGTCATTTCAGTTCTTCACATTCCCCGCTTCTAGTCAACACAACTTACAATGTCCTTGAAGGCATGCTAGATGCACATATAAAGTGTGAAAAGAGCTTTATAGACTTGATCTCACATCATCTGTTACAGGATTATGATGACTTCCTCTCTTTAGTGGGTGGGCAAGTAAAAGCACATAACGTTTGAACAACAAAGATGCAATGTAAGCAAGCTACAGACCTAACAATAAAATCCAGAAGTCTTAACCCCTAACCCTTAGCAATTCCACTGTTTTCTGCATAGGACAGTTAAAACCAACAACTAAGCCTAGTCAGAGTAAATTTCACTGGAATTGGAGAGTAAAGGTTCCCTGGATGCCAAGAAGAAACAAATGGGAAATACAAGAAATGCCATTCCCAGAAGGGCCAATTATCCTAAGAAAGAAGCCATTAGCTAATCAAAACTGATAAGCATATTTAAGCAAGTTTTATATTTTTCACTTACATGACTTCAAAGGGGATAATAATTCTGGTCATCTGTGAAGAAACAGAATGAGTCTGGTTTGGTTTTTTCTGCAGGCTGGTTTTTCTCTCTCTGTTACAGTGAATAGTTCTCAAAAGCAGCATTAACAAGTGAAACAAGAATGGGAAAACTTGTTGTAAGCCATTTAATTATGCTAGACCTCTCTACCATCATTTTGATAATGTAGCTTTTAAAAAACTGCTGACATCAGTAATGAAAGACAAAGAACAAAAAAGTGCAACTCCCTTAGAAGTTTTCCTTGGAAATTTGGAGCACCACAAAATCTATAGCAAGCCAGAAAAGATAAAGGAGCAGTGTGCCTGTGTGCGCACACGCGCATGTGTGCGTGCACGCACACTTGTGAGAAAATGCCTTGGTTTTCAACCAGTTTCTTCTTCACCTCTCAGAAGCCATTATCACTGATGAAAAACAGCCACGTAACATACTGTACCCATGATCGCCGCAGGCATTCTGGCCTGTTTTCTCCCAAACTGGTATGCCATGCATTAGTTAGTGATTTTCAAAGACTGTGAAAAGTTTATCAGTGATCCAGGGAGATTCCATTCTTTGCTACAGTGGACAGGATGAAACATTACAGGTATATTATTCTGAATGTATATGAAATTAATGTCATCTTCCAGTCTGCATTATATATTTATTATACATTAGTAGTAAATAGCAATAATAAACAGAAGACTTTCAACCCCCAGAATTTGTGCACAGACAGATCAAAACTGGTTCTCCAAATGCAAAGTTTATAAACTAAGCATTTCCTTAGTTTATTGGCTTCATTTATTTATTTACTCCATTTTATATTAATGGTGGTGGTATCCACTTGACAGCATGAAGTAATAGCTTTCAAACAGTATTGGTATTTAAAAAGCCCTTGAGACCATGTTATTGATTTGCCAACTTTGTCTTTAAATGAAGACCGTTCTGTAATGTTACAGATAGACTGGAAACATGCACAGGCCTAAAACAGCCTCGGTGGTTTGGACATTAATGGCCAGCCAGATATTCATCTTTCCATGGCCCAGATGGGTACCCATTCACTGCAACCTGGAAAAGGTGGAGCTAAATGGCAAGGAACAGAGGAAGGGTGGAAGGATTAGTGAAGCATGTAGTCCAGTGAGTGCTTTATTCATAGATGGCCAGGCAGAAATTAAAACAAAAGATAAAAGAGTTAAGCTCTGTAACTCCTTCTTCCAGGTTTCCTCTGCAGTAACAGGGAAGGCATTTCAGACAAGTCTCAGACAATGACAAATTGATGTAGTTATAACCGTAAGCAGAAGGTGTCCTCCTTACAAGGTGATGACCCGCTTAGTTGATGAGGGAAAGGCTGTGGATGTTGTCTACCTAGACTTTAGTAAAGCCTTTGACACCGTTTCCCACAGCATTCTCCTGGAGAAACTGGCTGCTCATGGCTTAGACAGGCATACTCCACCTGGTAAAAAATTTCTGGATTGCCGGGCCCAGAGAGTTGTGGTGAATGGAGTGAAATCCAACTGGCGGCCGGTCACAAGTGGTGCTCTGCCAGGGCTCAGTTTTGGGGCCAGTCTTGTTCAATATCTTTATCAATGATCTGGACGAGAGGATCGAGTGCACCCTCAGTAAGTTTGCAGACGACACCAAGTTGGGCGGGAGTGTTGATCTGCTTGAGGGTAGGAAGGCTCTACAGAAGGATCTGGACAGGCTTGATCGATGGGGCAAGGCCAATTGAATGAGATTCAACAAGGCCAAGTGCCGGGTCCTGTACTTGGGTCACAACAAGCCCATGCAGCGCTACAGGCTTGGGGAAGAGTGGCTGGAAAGCTACCTGGCGGAAAAGGACCTGGGGGTATTGGTCAATAGCTGGTTGAATATGAACCAGCAGTGTGCCCAGGTGGCCAAGAAGGCCAGTGGCATCCTCGCTCATATCCGAAATAGTGTGGCCAGCAGGAGTAGGGAAGTGATTGTGCCCCTGTACTCAGCACTGGTGAGGCTGCACCTCAAATACTGTGTTCAGTTTTGGGCCCCTCACTACAAGAAGGACATTGAGGTGCTGGAGCGTGTCCAGAGAAGGGCAACGAGGCTGGTGAGGCGTCTGGAGAACAAGTCTTCTGAGGAGCGGCTGAGGGAACTGGGGTTGTTTAGCCTGGAGAAAAGGAGGCTGAGGGGAGACCTTACCGCTCTCTACAACTACCTGAAAGGAGGTTGTAGCGAGGTGGGTGACGGTCTCTTCTCCCAAGTGACAAGTGATAGGACAAGAAGAAATGGCCTCAAGTTGTGCCAGGGGAGGTTTGGATTGGATATTAAGAAATATTTCTTCACCAAAAGGGTTGTCAAGTATTGGAACAGGCTGTCCAGGGAAGTGGTTGAGTCCCCATCCCTGGAGGTATTTAAAAGACGTGTAGATGTGGTGCTTAGGGACATGGTTTAGTGGTGAACTTGGCAGTGCTAGGTTAATGGTTGGACTTGATCTTAAAGGTCTTTTCCAACCTAAACAATTCTATGATTCTATTATTCAATGACCATTCCTACAAACAAAATAACATTAATGGAAAGAGGCCCCCTGGCGAAGGGGAAGGCTGAAGTTAAAATGCAGCAGGATAATTCTTATTTGGAGATCTTGCTTTCACCTATTGTTTCTATAGTGCTTATAGCAGGACAAGACAATCTGCATGCTTGGGTTTGTCTGTAGATGTTCCTTGCCTTAGTATCCAAGCAGAGTCCTGCTGTGCAGCCTTATTGCTGCATGTTCCTTATAGCATCTGTCTCTGTTAGAGCCTCACCTTCACTGCATAAAAAAGGCATTTAAGGATTCAAAAATTTGGGGTGGGAGTGGGTTGCACATGCTCCTTCCAATCTTTTCCTAATTTCTTTTGAAATTAATGTATTAATATTAATTTGGCCATCCTCAGTTCATATCGATTTATGAACCAATTTGCCTTGTATGGATTATTGCTCTTAAGATATGCAATTGGCCACTTTTTGATAAATCCAGCACACTATCTTGAGGATAGTAATTTTTCATTCTAAATTGTTGTACACAGCTTGCTTGCTTTATTTCTCATAGTTGAAACTTAATCTTTCTGAACCTCATACTAAACACCTTTGTCCCAACATACTTGACAGGAACTACAAATTGTGGTTGGCCCACTTTTAGTTTGGTAATTACACTACAGCCAATACAGGTAGAATAAATAGCTATTGGAATATGCCTGACATTCATGTGCTGTTGTAGCCTGACAATCTCTTTCATCTTGACAAAAGAACTGAATTACCTAGTTTCTTTTTTATCTGTCTGTGCTAAGTTACGATGACCACAGAACCTGTCAGTTTTGGTAAGTGGAAAAATGAAGGTAATGATTATGTTTCAATTTTTAGAATGCATTTGACCTCAGTGTCTTAATGCTGTTTTGTGTTCTCTTTAGCGCTCATGTCTTCTGTGGGGAAACTGGTATCTTAAAATGAGTCAATACATCATTAAATCATTCTTGCATGCCTGCTTGCCAAAGGCTATTAACACAAGAATGGTATGTTGCTGTATTTCCTTCCCAAATCCTGTTTACTTGAGGGGGGAGCTGATTTGCTTTGATTTGTTGGGAAGTCATTGTCACCCTTCCATCCTGACTTTGACTCCCAGCATATTCTTAGACTGTGCACTAAAAACAGATGAATATTCTTAAGAGATGGCATTTTAAAATTTCCTTTCTTCTGAATTGTAATTATAACTCACCATCTCTCAGTCTTATCACTTTATAATTATAGACACGTTATCTAATTTATATCAGGGGCTATTTCAAAAGTGGGCTAATGAATGGAGTTTCTCAGTCTCAACAGTGTTGCAATTTTCATACAACACAAGGAAGTTTTCTTCAGACATTTGAAGTCCAGAAGTAACCATTACAGCAATTAGTGTTGTGATTCTATCAAATATGCAATAGAATTTCCTTTTTCTTCTCTTAATTTTCTGTATTTCATCTCTAAGAATGTAAGGACCGTTAGATGGATTAAAGCACATCTCTTAAAGTAATCAATAAAAAATACATAGGGGAAGAGAGCATGTGCTGAGAAATACTTCTTACAGAATACTCTGTTTCTCACATTTGGCAATCACAGGACAGCCTGTGATGGAAGTCGCATATGGACCATCACAATTAATGGCTCTCGATCAATCTGTCCTTCATGCCATATGTATTCCCATCTTTTTTGACAGATACATCTTCCAGAGAAACCAATCATGATGTTAAAGTAACCGAGTAATGGAGACACTACCACATAACATCGGTAAGATGGTCCAATGACTAATTGTCTCTGTTGTCGAAATGTGCACCTTATTTTTGCCTCAAATTTGCGCAACGTCAGCTTCCAGCTGTTGACTCTTCCTGTGCTTGCTAGATCAGAGAGCTTTTTGCTATCTGTAAGCTTCTTCCTAGATAGATGTCCAGATATAATCATTATGTACTTTTATATTTGCTCAGACAGGAGCCAGGTGCTTAGCTATACAGATCAGGGAACTTGTGTTTTGTTTTCTGTTTTGGTTTTGGTTTTTGAGTTTTGTTTTTTCTTCCAGGAAACTGAACTTGCAGCAGGTAAAGTACTATCAGTTAAAAAAAAAAACAAACAAACAGAAGAAGAAAAGAAATCCCTTGGGAGCTGCAGATTGTAATTTTTCACTGGACCCTCAGCAGGCTTCCTTTCATTTAAGGTGCCTAACTATTTTGGATCTCTTCCCAATTTCCTTAGGAGCACTTACCTCCACTTTTTCTTCTATTGTGGGAAAGTATGTGGATGGTCTAAGCCATTTGCTTACCTTTCTCAGATTCTGACTTGGTGTTTACTAGGGGTCAGGTTCTTTCAAAAACCAATAAAGTCTAGCAGGATTTCCCCATGAAATCATAAGTACCATGTGTTTTTATGCATGAGTGGGTAAGGGTGAAGGAAAGAAAGGAATGGGGAACAAATAAAGTTTCTCGTTTTAAAGATTGCTCTAATGTGTTGTTGCTTTTATACATAATATGGACACATGAATCATCTTATGATTCAGACTGAGCTGTAGTGTAGGATACTATCACATACCACTAAAGAGAGGAAATGATTAAGAGATGCTACAGCTACACAATACACCTGAAAGCTTAAATAATGGATTCAGATGAAGGATGTTTAGAACATAAACCCCAAGCGTTAAGTAGTTGATTTCAGTAGAAATAATGCATGAGCTGCAGCAAAAATTTAGTCAGTATGATGCAGAGCTGAGGTTGGTGAAAAACAGCATATTTATTGGTCTGATACAGCCATGCCAAGCTACCGCAGCTGATGACCTGACTGTAAGTGCATTGCCAGATGCTGGGTTGAAGCTTTAAGCAGCAGTAGGGAGAAGTGATTAACAATGTTAGAAATAACTGCCAAAATGAGGGTGTAACACTTTTGAAAACTTTCTGGAGATGGCTTAGACTGGTTGTTTATTTCAGTCTGTTGCAGAGATCTGGGACTGTGAAAGACAGATACAGTTTCAGCCTCTCACAAAGTCTGATTTCAAGTGCTATCAGCTGTGAGAGGAGGAGACACTAACAATGGGAGGCTTTGGTTATACTCCCCTCCTCATGTACATCAGGTAAATATGGGTAAGTGTGTTACGATGTGATGGCAAGGTTAAATTTGTAGACAACATTAGTGACGTTAGTGTCTAGTAATTAACATTCGTCGAGTGAGTTGCTCTTGCCTTAGTCATGAGCAGTGCAGAGAACCCAGTTCAAATGTCATTATCCAAAAACCTCTCTGTAAGAGTGACCTAAATGGCTTAGATTAAACATTTCTGCAGAAACAAAAAAGCCAAAAAAATCTAATACAGTAATGCTTAACTTCAAAAAATGGAACTACATAAACTGAGGACTGTTGTTAATGGAAAATTAGGTAGATAAAAGGACAAAAAGCTTCACTTATCATATGGGAAGTGTAAAGACATCATGTTAGCAGTTCAGAGCAAACACATACAACGTACCAAATCAGGTATATGAAAACTGCTGGCATTATTAACCAGAAGGCAAAGGGAAATCATTAGCATAAAGACATCCCTCAAAATCATGGATAAACAAGGAAAACAGAAAATAATATAATCTCTAGGTAATTAAGTATAAAACAAAATAAAGCTTTCTAAAATGATTTAGTGAAAACTTGATAAAGACATAGATATTAACAACAAATCCTTTTTTTCAAACAGATCCGAGGAGAATGACTAGGGAGAGTGTGGTAAGACTAATAGATGATCATCATGTAGAAGAAACATTGATATAAAATAAAGCCATAGGACAAACACTATATAAATTCTACACATTTGTGCATACTGGAGGTTCCCATGACTGATTTTTTTTTTTCTTCACACAAGTTGCTCTGAAGGGTCTCTCTCAGATTCAATTGTCAAGGGGTTTAAAATAATTGAGGATGAAGAGTACAGTGACTGAGCAGTAAAACTGAAAGTCATCTGAGTTGTAAATAACTTCACAATACAAAACAGAGAGCAAAGGATGCTGCTGCTAATTCTTGCTTTTAAAAGAACAAAATAGGACAATGTCAAAAGCCAGTGGGAACATTTTCTGAGGTGGAAGAGAATCTTTGCATTGCCAGAGTCAGCTGAAATTTAAAGGAGCTGGCTACAGGTACTCAAGCATTTACAGAAAAGGCAGTCAGATGGAGGAACAAGGTCAAGGAAAGGGGACTTAAATCCAAATGTTGACCTTGATAAGAACACTCAAGACCAAAAAAGAAACTGAGACAAGGAATCAAGAACCAGAGTTTTTTGATTGAAATCTATGTTTTGGGTCATTGACCAGTAAGAATTTTTTTTCACTGGAATTTCAAATTCAGGATTTTGTCTTATTTAGTTCCTCAAAGACATGTCCCAGAAGGAAACAATGTGAGGACCCATGGGCTTGAAGCATTAGAGTTGATCTGTTAAGGCACTGGGGAATGTAGGAGTTGGCACTGCTTTTGGGGCTGGGGCAACTCTTCTGCAGGGTTCCTACCACAAAACAGAGAGCAGGATAAACACTGCTGATTGAGCAAGCCCAAATACCAAAGCAGCAGGCCATGCTGGGAGCCCTCCATCTCTCTGAACACAGAGACTAGATATTTGATAGGATACAAAGCAAGACTTGGTCCACTACATGTTTCTCAGTTCAATAGTTGATTTTTTTCCTAAGAACCATAATATGTTTATTTATCTCTGTGCTTAGGCTCCTGAAAAGGGAGATCTCATGCTATCAAGGAGACAGCAGAATCATTAAAAACCAAACAAAAATAAGTCAATTAGAGAACAAGACTAAGTCTATTTAGCTAAACATGTCTGAATTACAAAAACATAATACATGCAAAATAATTAAATTACTATTTGGCATAATATCCAGCATTCATCTTTAAAGATCAAAACATATACACTTCTTATTTAATTGCAAGACAAAATGAGTCAGCCAAATATAAAATTAGTCATGACTGAAAGACTGTCTCAGAATAATTACCTTCAGGATAAAAAATTGTGACATTGTCACAATATAAATTTGTAAATAACATTTACTTACGGAGTGAAAAAGGTAAATGGTGCAAAAGAGCTTTGTTCTTTTGTTTTGCAAAATGAAGAAAAGTTTCTTTCATCTTGCTCCTGCTTCTGAAGAAAATAGAGACCTGAAATAGCAGGCTGAGAGAGAAAAAGCATTTCATTCCATCCTACACAAACACCCTTCTATTTTTTTTTATGAACATCAGCTTGCACTGTATGTCAACAACAAGCTACAACATATCTTCCTGAAATTCTTAATAGAGAATTTTTATGAAAAAATTCACTCTGGTCACAACATGCATCACAAAATAATACCATTAAGATAATCCACTATTTTAAAAACATGCAGAAAAAATTAAGATACATATGACTTTTTGCTCTCAAGCCACATGCAAAAAAGCTCAACAGTCACCAAGGACTTGCCCATTAACTCAGGAGTCTACATGTTGTCTAACCATCCTTTTGGGGACAAATCCAATTATGAAGGCTTATCAGAATAGAATGCCAAAATCCCTGATTTGATGACTCACTTAATCCATCACCTCTTTTGTTTAAGGGCACTTTTACACAGCAGGTACAAAGAGCCATGCTATGTCTGCCTATGTTAATCCCAAACCCACATCTAAATGGGAGTGTGATGCAACAAATTCTGAGACAGGATGGAGCCAGAAGCAATAGATAATTTCCTGAATGAACAGAATATTTGATGAATGACTGTATGATCAACAGCTCCTTTGACAATAGCTCTGCTAATGGAGATAGGAGCACCCCGGTATTCCCTCTCTAGGGGATAAACTTGTCTTCACAGCTCTGCCAGTGGAAGTGACTGTGTGAGGACTCCCATATTTGCTTCAAGCAAAGTCAGGAATATGATTATGAACAGTCAGCGAAGATGATCTAAATGAACCTGACTGATTTCTCAAAGGAGATGAGTATGTCATTTGTTCCCCTGGCAGATCTACAGGGACAGTGATGGACACCTTGCCAGCAATAATAACAGGAAGAGGTAAAACCTTCAATTAACATAGCTGTTTAATGCCAGAAAGAGTGCCTTTTCACTGCCTCAAGAACTTATATCACTGAAAATGGTGTGAGGAGATATCTTCTTTAGTGCCTTGTGCAAAGCCATACATTTCGCAGTGAAGTACTGTACATACTGGTCTTTTAAAAAATACAGTGCAGATCTTATTGTCTGTGGAAAAAATATCCCACTTCTCTGCAGACCACAATCATCAGTGTCCCCTTCAGGTACAAATACTTTAATCAGCCTTTTGAAACAAGCAAGAATTGATCTGATTCTAAACAACACAGTTGAGAGTGGCACGGTATAGATTCTTCCAGAACTCAGTACTTCTCTAAGCATCCCCTCAGATATTGTGATTTGAACAAGAACATCTGAAAATGAAATTCCATCAGGATGGAATTCAGTGGGGAAAACACCACTGATTTTACTGGGGCAGGAGTTTCAGTATTCATTTTTGCCACCTTAATATAAAGAGTTTCTCTGTTCAACAGTATCTCCCTCCTATGTATATACGCATATTTGTGAGACTGAAATTCATTCTGCTAACAGAAGGATTTCTAAGGAAGCAGGAGCTAATCTGAAAGAGACACTTTTTAAAACCAGACTTCATGACTGAATAAAATTTATGAAATATCATTTCCTACACGCAAGCTTGTCATATCTGGAAACTGTTATTTGTGCAGGCAGGCTGAACAATTAAACATGCATCTGTTTGCTTTGAGCTCAGATGTCTCTTTGCACATGTAAATTGTCATAAAATATGGCATTTCAATGCTTAGATTTAAAAAAACGTATTCCAACATTTTTGCCCCAGAGCCTGATCTCACCTGTGCTGATACAAATCTCTTCAAGTGCATCTGTTGCATTGGTGTTGAGACCCCAGTTCTGTCCTCCTCAGATTTGATTTCAGAAGGGGCAAGGACTTAAATAATTTTACATGTGAATGCCATTTTGTATTATTGGCTTGTGGACTGCCATGAAACTTTGGCTTTGTTCCATTTTATATGGCGCTACTGTTTGAATTTCAAGCACCTTATTAGGTACAATCAGTGAGACCTTGGGTTTGAGTTGTTGAAACTACAACTTGTTAGTGATGATATGGCTTTATTACATGTTTTCTAAAGGCAAAGGGAATGAAGGGTTTTCGTTGAAGAAAAAAATTAGGCAGCATTGTTGCTATATAGTCTACCTACAATTAACACTTTCTTTGATTCTTAAATCATGGCCTTCACCTGCTCTTGCATGTATTTTTTTTTCAACCCCCATTTGAATACATATAAATCTGAGTTCCAGCCACCATCTAACATGCCCTAGATCGACTGCATGGGTAGACAAAGATTACAGTCTTCAACTGCATCAGATTAACATTAATAACAGAGAGAAATGATGGAGGAGGTGGTGCAGTCTAAGAATATATTCAGGGCGTAGGACTGCTTGTACAAGGCTGCGCTAAAGCCTGCACTAACCTTGTCTTTGCTGTTGTTATTACCCTTGCTAGCTAGAGCAAAGGTCTGGTGCGTAGGCCCCCCTGCACTGGCACAAAAACACTTAAACAACTCACTGCATCCATGGCCAGGGGCTATCTGGAGACTTCAGCATGGCTGAAGTTGCTGAAGTGGCTCCAGGTTGAGCAGAATACCATGCATTCTGGTCTGGCCTTCGCTCACCCCTGAATCTCTTTATTGTGTATGCCAAGGTAGTTCCTACATGGAGAGGGAAAAGAGGTGCCATATAGGTGGTTCTCAGCTGCTCTTTGCTCTCTGAGCTATGGTGAATACTGAGCTGCCAAGAATGAGTTTCTCTTGCAACCTCAGTGCAGAGCTGCGTACAGGTAGCTTAAGGCCAGCACAAACTCAGATGGAAAATCAGGCTGTTCTTAGAAGTACTGATTCAAAGAGAACTATTTCATGGCCAGTTTTCCAGTATTACTATTTGCAAATGTGTCCTTGAATTTTGCTCTTTGTTTAGCGTATTGACTTTGGAGCTTCATCACCAAGCAGGTTTAAAGTGTGATACTGAATTTCACTCTAAGATACTTTGATAAGTTATGTTATCTGAATAGACACTTTGGTTGAAAAAGACAAAGTGCAATGACATAGTGACTACATGAGAGTATCTATTAACATGTAGATAGAGTATTTATACTTTTTTTTGCTTAATTTTCAGTACCTGTTTTGTTGTTTGTTTTTTTAGTTCATACAGCTTTAATCTAATCAGACAGTCTGGCGGGGGGGAGAAGGGGGAATGAAGCCAGCTATCAAAAAACTCACATTGCAAATCTCTTCTAAATAGTTTTATTGATTTGTTTCAACTTTCTGACATATCTAGTTTAAGTGCTAAATTGACATCTGACCATCTGGCACCAATACTTGTTCAAAGTTGCTGATTACAGTTCAGATGGAGGCAATGTTTCTGTTGGCATGTTGGCATGACTTTCAGACATGAAGGAGTTTTGCCCATTTCTCTGTATCGAGTCATGGCAGAGGGGAATACACATTAGTACTGGCATTTGGGTGAGAAGTGGTGGAAAAAAATTTTTGTAATATGTTCTGCAAGAAAGTAGAAAAGGAGAAGAGAAGAAACTCACCAACAATGTTGTTTACCAACATTGTAATGAACTGGAGATGAAAATGTAAAAATGTAAAAACCCTGCAAAAAAAAAATAGTAAGACCAGCTTGTGGAGTTTTGTAACGGAAATAGAAGAATGGTATAAACAAACTATGAATGCAAATGTGTGCATGAGAGCACCAGAAGAAACAGCAGAACAAGGGTTAAGAGAATCACCTATACTGATAATGAAGGACACTGTTCCCACACTGCTCCCAGGAAGCCTTTCCCAGAAGTAAAATTGAGGCATGTGTTTTGTCTGCCAAGATCTGAAGGCCTGTGCACTGATAAGACTGCAGCACAGATGACTTGTCAACTGGATGACTGCAGCCAGGTTGCAGCAAATCACATACACTTGTCTTATTAGTCCACCAGGAAAACAGACACAGATTGCAAACAGACAAGGAAGAACAGATAATGAGACGTGACTTTGCTTGCAATTTATAAAGACTGAAGTAAGCATAATTCTGAAGTAAAGAACTGTCCCATAAGAACTCCTAAAGAGTGTAAAAAATCTCTCCCCAAACTATTTCACCATTGCCAGTCAAAAGAACATCAGAGATGTAACAAGGACTCAGTAACTCATGTCCTCTATGCAGGTGTTCCTGGCCAGGCCACTTGGGCACACATGTCCTGATATTTGTGGGTATGTGGATGTGAGACTGTGAGTGAATGAAATCTGAGACTGAATGCATGCAAGTTGGTAAAATCAACTTACTTAGAGACCCTATAAATAAATATTGCCTTCCCCCGCACAAGATTTCACATTTACCTTCGTTACACTACTTTCTTACATACAGCATGGACTCACTGCTTCTTGCAGCTTCAGAATACTGTCTACTTTACCATTCCTATCTGAAGGACAAAACCAACAAGGATTAAGTTAAAATTTTTCTATATTCTCCTGCTAGAGAAAATACATCACCACTCCCTTGGTGTCTGAAGTCTGCATACAGAACATGCAAGCACAATTCCGTGGCCTCTCACAATGGCTCTGTGATAACCCTCAAAACATTGAGGTGTTTTCCTGAACTTGGATGTTAACTTCAGCATCATCATAATATTGGCTTTTGGGTTTGTTTTTGGTTTTTTTAATTGGCTTTTTGTACAGGCTGAAAAGGCTCCCCTTCAGGGGAATTAAACAACAAATACATGATAACCATTTAGATGTTTTACTGGATTCTGTGCCAAGTCTTTTAAAAGGAAAGCCTGCCTGATCCCCTTGTATGCTGTGTGATCAAATATAGCCTGATGTCATGACAACTCGCTTGGCCTTGTGTGACTTAGTTTCCAGAACAGCTGGAGCGTAAACCCATCAGAAATGCCCACAGATTTATGCAAACAGAAATGGTGAAGTCTCCAATGCACGGTTTCTGCATGCTGAAGAACTATATGACTGAGTTAAAGTAGCCACAATACTCTATAACTAGGTGCTGTGTCATAGATTGTCCAACCGTACAGGTAGATATTTTGATAACAATGCTGGCTCTGAGATAGAGGAATAGATACAGTTTAAGTTAAAGAGAATTGCTTTTGTGTTCACCAGAACAAGAGATAATGGTCCCAATTATGCTTCCAGGTCCTGCTGTGCAGCTCTATTAGCTTTAGTGGGAACAAATGAACTACCTTTGCCTGACTGCTTCTAACATCAGAAACGTATGTCGAAAACAAGGTTCTCTGCTATTAAACTTCATGGATCCCACTCAACCCACACCGATCTGAACTGGTCAGTGAAGTGAGATTAGATGTGAGCTGCGGTTGGGAGTGGGGGGATCTTCACTGGTTTAGGCTCTCAAAGGCTATGGTCTTACTGTTTATATGAAATAGGAGTAATAGTGTAAATATAGGGATGGTATATGCACATCCTCTCCCTTGACCAGGGGCTTTCCTGTCTTGCATCAAAATATGGATGTCTTCCAGCAGTGGAAGACATCTCATCTGACCAGATGTTCATTTGTTCCCTAGTCATATGGCTGTCATTGACATACCTGTATCATAGGGAACAGCAACTGCATGAGGTGCCTGTCACCTGGTGGGCATCTGTCCATGTGATGTGACACATACAAGCATCAAGTTACCTAGCTGAGGTGGATGTCATGTTGCTTGCAGGAGAGGTGATCATCTGACAGGACAGAGCCTCAGAGTGTGTTTTTGACCATCTCCATAAGCTGTCTGTGATCCGTCCTGCGCTTACTGAAGCTGAAATTTTATCTATGACTTTTACCTGGTGAAGGACAAGACACTTGTCATGAATTACATCCCACCTAACGTTGCAAAACAGACTATATACTTGATAGACCCACTGAATCGCAGTAGTTATGAGGGCAAATAAAGCAGCATCAGATTTTTTTTCTTGAACTAGCCTTAGTAAAATATTTCATTTTATTATTGCACTGGTTAACAGGTAAAGGCTGAAACTTATCTCAGTTACTTTGATGACAAGTGACTCAGTTTCCAGAATAAAAATGCTCACTAGAAGCCAACTTTGCCTGGACCAGCTGTACCAAAAAGCATTTTTAGACTGTCAGAAATTATACTTCTGACTTTAATTCTTATGACGTATAGGTCAGCAGATAAGGTCACGTCTCTTGAGCCATAAACCAGTGGAGATCCAAAAAGACACTTTTTTTTTCCAATTAAATATCTCATCTGACTGCACTAACTTCAGAAGAGATATACCAGGGACCACCAGTTATGGTGAACATATGGTACTCCAAGAAGAAGTCTTAGTCGAAATAAGTAATGGGGTACTCAGTAGCTGAGAGGCACATTTTCCAGTGATCCTCAAAGACCAATTCAAGGCTTAGTAGCATGAGACGCAGCACCTTCTTAGAGAGAAACCTCCTTTGTCAGATGCAGCCTGTGTTTGGTCATATGTGTGGGATGAACAGGGCTCACATGAAAGAGAACTGCAGAGAATGAGCTCTGGAACAGATGAATAGTTCTGCAGTGCTGTACCCAGACATAGGTACAATTCACTCATAGGTGCAATTGTTAATTACCAGTTCTCTTGCATCTGGTTTTGCTTTTTTCATTTTCGGTCAGCTCTGAGTATTTATTTATATTCTGAGATTCCCTAAGTTTTACCCTCTCTTTGCACTTTCACCTTCATTTTATCTTTTTGTCTTTGATTATTTTAAACATTTATTTCCATCATGCAATTGCTTAAGATTTAAAATTTCATTTGATGGCAGTATGTTCCATCTTCTATACTTTGATTTCCAGCTACTTCCCTGTGGCAAGAACTTTATAGCATTCTCAAATAGGAACTTATTTTTGGATGAAGGAGCAAACAAACCTTCAGAGATTTCTTTTTCTCTTTCAGTTCAGTTTTCATTATATTATGAGATGACAAATTTTAAGTTCACCTCCATTATTAGATATAACCTGATCTGTCCAAGTCTGTATCATCAGTTTTTACTTCCTACGTTTTGGCTCTTGGGTCTGTCTTGTCCACAGCATACAGGTTTTCTTTTTCTTTGCTTTAGGAATTGATGTCTGTCACCTGGAGTGAACAATCGGCCTTAAAATGCCAGGGGAAGTTTGCCACGTTGGCACCACTCTTTTCCAAACACAAAGCAGGCTGGTCTTGCTGAGTGAAGGCACAATTAACTCCCCTCTCTTTGATTTTAGCTTGTAAAGGGCAGCATCTGCTGAAATTACAAGCCAGCATACACATTGCCCATTGTTTTCCATAGTCAAGGACAGCCTCTGGCTCTGTAACATGTTAACTATCCAAAAGTCTGCCCCAAATAATTTCTGCCTCACCACAGCTATTTTTTGGAGTGTGATTGATAGAGTGTTTCAGAACACTCTTCATATCACACCCTTCTTTCCACTTGTCAAGAGTCACTGAATTGCATCTGACAAAGGAGATTTCTTCCCATAGATGCCGCATTTGGCATCATCAGGCCTTGAACTGGCTCTTGCAGCTCCATGGAAAATATACATCTCAGCTCTTTACAACCCTGTTACGTATTTTGGGTAATCGCTCCTCCCAGAGCCATCAGGGATAATCCACTGTTCCCACAGCAACGCAGCAATCTTTGGCCTGACCTAGAGCCTGTGCTTATTAGCAGACAGAGCTTACTTGTAGGAATGCATCCAGTTTATCACTGTAGAAGGTCACCCTTTCTACAACAATATCAGCAACTAAGTTACAGAAAGTTAAAAGATAATTAAATCTGGTTTTAGGCTACCCAAAAATTTTAAGTTCACTTTCATGTCTTCATTAGCATTTCTCTCCCAGGCATCCATCAGCCATGAGGCTGAAGATGAGACTAAGTAAGTGTTCTCCCTAACAGCAGAATCACTCTGGTTATGGATGGAATTGAAGGAGTAGCAAATGAATGCATACTAACTGTAGAGACTTGCCATTTCACTCTCCTCTGTATAGTAACATCAACTAAAACTTAAGTATAGTTTTATCTGGTTTGTCTTGGACAGTGACATTTGTAAATGCGGAGTCTGTCACCTTTGATTTGCTTCTTTTTATAAGAAAGCCAACTTTATTCAGTACAAACACTGGAGGGAAGTTTTTTCCATTCTCCCAGGGGCTGAATCTCATCATTTCTCTTGTGCTTCTTACTGCCCTAAGACAAACCATTTTTTTCACCCAGTTATGCATCCTTTTACACACCATCTAGCTCAGGACACAGTAACTGCATGTCCTAGTATCACAACAAAAATCAGCTTGTTCTGGAGTTTATGGAATTAAAAATGGTACATAAATGTACTAAGTGATGAAATGAAACGGGAGGTCTTGACTGAATAGCGACTGCACCAGTGCATTGTAAATGTCAGAGAATCTTATCACAGATATTGAGAGCTGCTCTGTCTTTGCTTTCTGCTCTCATTCAGCAATGAATACTAGGGGTCCTAATTGAGCTATTTTGTTTTCTAATTCTCTTGGCTGTGCTGACTCCTTAAACATGTCAGAGGAAAGTACCAGCTGAAGGATTGAACCATTCTTTTCCAACAATCACTGAGGTTAAAAGCTATTCATTTCAAGGTGTTGTACTTAGAAAACTCAACAATGATAATCACACTCTGGAAACATTCACAGAGGCATAACATAAGTCTTAAGAGGTATTTTATGTCTCCATTTGCCATCCTTGGAGAATGTAAATATCTTACTTGGAATACATTAAAGCATACAGTGAGCTCGTTGTGAGATAATTTATTATTTTAGCTCTGCTTCTTCTTAATCATCTGTTCAAAGGTTCTTTCAGACTGACCTTTTCAAATGTCAGCGGCCAAAGCAAAATGTAAGGGGTGTCTTAATGCATCACTGGACTTAATATGCACCAAAATCCTGACCCAAAGTCCTTTGAAACCCATTAGAAGGTTCCCATTGACTTAATAGCTTTAGGTCAGGTCAATAATTACTAGAGCTGAGGCTAACTCAGGATCTTACATCTAAGCATAGACCATCTTTTAAGAATATCAGGTCCAGAGGTGGTGCTAAGCTAGGACCTCAGTCTCATCTTGAATATTTGCATTCTGTAAGGGAATAATAATTTACTGTTTGCATTTTTTTATACACAGAAGAGATGCATGCATCTAGAGGGAGGGTTGAGGTGAAGGTGCTAGTCAGGATCTGGGATTGCACAGAATAGCAAAGAGGAGTCAAAGAAAGAGCTTGCAGGAAGGAACAGCACTCAGACTTCTGGTGTTATTTCCTTTTTTCCCATACCTCACAGACAAAGGGCTTTCTGGCTCTTCATAGTCTTGTGTGAGTCTCTCAGTGCTAAGAAAAATGCTGCATTTTCACAGACTAAAGCTAGTCTTCTTTCTAATTATTCCCAGAAAGAATATTACCTAGAAGAAAATTACATACAAGGAATTGCAAAGAGAAAATGGAGTGATTGAATCTTTCCCTTATTATACTATTTTTGAGACTAAAGACAGCAAAAATAAAGTGCTCAGCACTCAAAATTCTGTCTGCTTTTGACTTTGAACAGCTCTGCTGATCCTGTGTGTTGGAGCAGAGATGTGCAATTTGGCAATGGGTTGCTTTTATATCAGTTTTTCGTCTCCCTCATGAAAACCTGGCTGTGTCTTAGACCTACTGAACAGCTCAAGATGATGGCAATTCAAGCAATAGGGCCCTTCAGATAACTGATATGTACAATTCCAAGTACAATAAGTGAACAACAAGTTTGTGCTGCATCCAAATTTGCAAGTACAATCAGATTGTGGAAGTGAATGCTATTGAGCAATGGGGCTCTGCACAGCTGCAGAGACTGCATGGGTGACTGACTCTGAGATCCAAGCAATGGTGGACAGCACTGTCCTATTGCTATACCACAAGGCATAGCAGAAAGTGAATATGGCACTGGAAATAAAATTCTGGTGACCACCTTGTCAGAAACCTCAAAAATTTTCAGACAGCATAGTCCTATAAGCAAAGATGGTAATGAAAGGATGGTGCAAGTGAAATAAAGATCACAATCAGTTGTGCAAGTGATCATTAGAGCCTCTGTAGGGGGTCATTATACTAAGTATTATTTTGTTTTGTGGAGATTTTCATGCAATTCTTCCATTTGATACAGGCAAACTTTTGGAAAACCAAAAGGCAACTTACTGTTCCTGAGGAGTAATTTTTTGTCTGCTTTGGGAAGTTTTGCCTGCTTCATGAATCCAAACAATCACTGGGTTTTTTGTGTGAAAAACTAATTCAGCCCAGATTTCTTTAAAAAAATTCAGGATGCTCAAAATAAAGAATAACTTTCCCAAATGGTTCGTGTACCTCAGCAAACCCTAAGGCCAACCTGTCCTCATCACAAGATTGCGAAGCAATATCTCTTTGATCTGGCTTGCATTACAGAAGTGTTGTTTTGTTGTGGTTTTTTCCCCCACAGTTCTATTTCTAGCCCATTTTAAATGTCAACACAACAGAAGTTTTTTAAAAATTGGTTTTGGTTACACATAAACCAGCACTTGCTCTGTAGCTGTTCACATTTTTCAAAACACTTTGACATGGAAAAACTATTGTTATTATTTTTTCATCTACTAAATTGATCCTAAAATGTTAGCTACAATAGATCCAGTGCAGAAAATGTGGTTGTGAAAAAGGCTGGAAGGTATTTTATTAGAGGTAAAGGTGCATTTCAGAGGTATTTTATTTTAGTGTGAAAAGACTGTTAGGCATTATATTGTCTCTACTTGTCTATGGTGAAGTGTTACTGATTTTTCCTTTTGAGATACTAATCTCATAGCAATTACTAAATAAATACAGTGCAAAGAAGACGGCTTTCTAAAATTCTGCTTAGAAGTATTAAACATTAAATACATAAAGACAATAGGTTATACTTTAAAAATTAAACTTTAAAAAATGCTTTAAAGAAAGCCATTCCCTCCAAGAAGGGGTTTTCAGTAAGCAAAGGTAGGTCTACTCCTCACAGCCTTGTGTAACTTAGGGTGCCTGAACTTGTTTGGTATCCAGAGGCAATTCGGTGGCATCAGCACAGAATCCACGTTGGCTAAATTGGTATGAAAATTTGGCTCAGCTATATTGCACCATGCTACAGACAGGCTAAAATCCTGCCAAAGGATTCAAAACAGGTTTTTGTTTAGTGCTCAGTTTCACCACAAACAGGATCCAGGAAGAAAGGGAGACGTATGACACAATAACAAGTACCTTTATTATTTTTGCCTCAACAAGCATTTGTTTGTAGACTAACAATGGGCTGAAGTGGCGCCTATTTAAAAACAAAGTGCATGGCCAAGGTAAATCTGCCTGGCTGTGAGGAGAGGAGAGGGGATAGCAATGCTATCTTGTCTCCTGCCTTGATGCCCAGCTTGAGCATGTTGGTTCCCTTTTGCAGAAACCTGTGGAAAACAGCATGGTACAGGTGAAGAAGAACAACATGCCATCACGCTATCGAGCCTTGTGGGGTGATTAAGGGAAAGTTGTTTGAGTAGTAGCTTTGTCCTTTGGGAATAGATGCTCATTGTCCCTTGTATGTAGGCTGTGAGGTTCAGGCAGAGACAATTTGCAGAGAAGTTCTGAAAGCCAAAGAGGTCTGGATCCAGCCCCCGCTGATTTGTTTTGAAAATACTGTCATACAACACCGAGCGTTCAATAGGATCCTTGGTACAGGGGGGCAGCGAGATGGGGTCACAGTTTGGACTAGTCAGAGGTGGGGAGGAGTGGTAGAAGAGCTTTGCCTGCTGGGTACGATAGGATGGACCTGCTCTCTGGAGGGGTTGCAAGGGTCTACAGTGTGGCTGCAGGGAACTTCAAATTGGAATGTCTTTCCCAGGACAGTTCTCAGGAGCTGTCTTGTAGAACAATGGAGATGTGAACAGTATGAGGGGACTCTCCATCTCATCCTTTGAAAATAAACCTGAGACCGAGTGCCTGCTGCGTTGGGTTTATTTAGTCAGTTCCGATAACTGAGTTTTCTGTTGTTCTGTTTTAACTACAAACAGTTCTGGCTGAATAACAGATTAAAGAAATAAGTCAAGGTTTGGTTCCACTTTCCTTTTTACCTTTCCCAAGCTCACTGCTCTATTGTCCTTCTCATTTAGGGCTACCATTGATGTCTGGAACACCTTGATAAAGCCTCAGAAACTTAGAGGTCATGTATTTGCTGCTTTGGTTTTCTGCATCATCTGTTGCTCACTTGTCTATTAAACAGACTACAGAACATAAAACCACATGGAATGACATTAAACAACAGATTGGGGCACAAGTAGAATAGCTTTTCAACAGAGAAGTCTTTCAAGAAAAAATAAAGCAACCTGCACAAACTGTTTAACCTGTTCTTGCGCTCCTGGTTGTACTGGTTTTATACTTAGTCCATATCTGTAATACCAAAGTGAGGGCTTGTGTTTCAGCTTGCCCGCTCTGTCAGACCAGCAACTCAGCAGTTAGCATCACTCTCTTATGAGACAACTGGAGGTCGGCTGAGGGCACATCCTTTAGAAACAGTGTTTGTAGAAATACTCCCTGTGCAACACTCTACACTATGGTAAGAACAAAGAGATATACAGAAACAGATGAAGCCTCAAGGAATTAAGCTTGATTCCAATATCAAATATTTCAAAATTTAAGAAAGTGTAGGGATCTTGGCCAGGTGCATGACATAAGAAAATCTGACTTACAAGAGAATTTAAAATAAATGACAACATCACTGCTCTCCAGAGTCAGGGAGTACACAGTTCTTTGGGATTTTAACATCTAGTTAGTATCAAAAGATATAAAACTCAGAGAAACCTTGAAAAGCAAACAAAGTAAACCACAAAAAACCCCAGTTTTAGTCTTAAAATGGAGGACTGACATTTCCATAAAACAAAGCTTTGAGGAATTGAGACACACATATAGTGTAAAGGTAGAAGTACAAAAATGAAAAACATAGATTTAACATATCAGCTATAAGCAGGTACCTCCAAAGAAAATTCATTGACATTTCTTATTAACTCTGTACATAACATAATTAAAAAGACTTACTCCACAGGCAATCTTCTTCTCATCACTTCTTGCTAGGTAGAGTGTTACTATTCTCATTGCTTTTCATGAAGATGGCAGTGCAGTGGTGTCTCAGGACTTCCCTATGTCAGGTTCCAGGAGGACTTTCTATTTCGGGTTAAGTACATTTCCCCCTTCTGCTCATCACAGAGGTTCATCTTGCCTCCTGCTGTTTTGGCATTCATACTTTGTCTACTATTTTACGTAGTTTCTAGTTAAAAACACTGTTTTAAGTGACTATTTTGTTGTTAGCATGGTACAGTTATATCCTTCTCCCACTGTCTTGCTTACCCTTCTTTCTCCCTATCACATGTCCATGCTAATTCAGGACCATATTAAATTAAAGCAGTAAAGGGACATAGAGTGTCTCAGCTCTGGATGAGGCAAGGGATTTCACTCACAGATGCATTGCTGGGCGGATGTCCCATGGTGATTCTTCAGATACCTGCATGACTCCTAACTCCAGCTGTTTGAGTCTCCCTTTTCCCACTTCCTTCACTCTGCAGTCTCTTCCCTTCTTACAAGCTATTCCAGAGCCACAGATCTCCCCGGTGCCTCCCAGCTCACCCAGAGCTCTTCTGACTTCCCAAAAGCACTTCACCTCTCTCTCAAATCTGATTTCTGGGTCCCCCAAGAGCACTCCCAACGTCTCACAAGCACCTCTTTCATCGATACCCCAAGTCCTTCCCTATTTTGCTCTCTTCTGATGAAATAGCCCCACTGTTTCAAAAACCTGCCCCGGATCACTTCACCAGTTCTGATATTCTCCACCAGTCACAACCCCTAGGCCCATTTTTATGTCCCAGCTCACCTTCCAACTTAGTCTGAAACATGTCTGCTGTACTGCTCTCTTACAGCTTCCCTTTCTCCACCTGCTGCTTTGCCCATACATAGTTGATGGATTTCTAATTTCACAAACACACTCACACTCTTCTGTTAGCTGCTCGTATCTGCTGCCATCTCTCATTGCCAGCTGCCAGCCCAGCTGCTCCGGTCCTGGCTTCCCCAGAGCAGCAAAGCTTCCTGTAGACAACAAAAAGCCCACAATCAACATTTACCACAGCACTGATCAGGACTTTGAGGGCAAAAATAAAGACTTTACACACAGGAAATACATTTCTGAAGGGATATGATGTGTAGAAGGAGAAAGACTTTCACCCTTTATCACTCCACTTAAAACATCATGAGCCTCGGCAGCTGCAGCCAGAGCAGTGAAACTACCCCAGCTTTCAGTTACAACCTCCTTGGCTGAGGGACATTCAGCATGTTACGAGAGCACGGTGAGAGATGTACGGCAAAGTGTATCACAGCACAGTGTGGTGCAGTGCTTATTTGAACACTTGGGCCTTCCTCTCATAATTACCACTAACTGAGAGTTAATCAGCCACCAGATCCAATTCCAACTGTCCCAGTTATCCAGCGTGTAGCCTCAGAGGTGTCCCAATTAAACACAATGTAAAGACTATAAAATATGTGCATAAGCTTGGCTCCTAGTGAGACCTCTTGATTAAAAAGACATCATAATTTCACACCTCTGCTAATTAGCACTGACAGTACCTCTGATTTCAGAAGAATTTGATTGCTTCCAGCATATTACCACACTGACAACTGATGCGGTCCTGTACATCGCTCCAAGTGTTGATCTTGTGAACAATACTGTAAAATGACCTCACATCACCTCTGATAGTTTTGCTAGGAAAGACTTTGGTGCATAAATGTTCAACATAGCTAGAAGCTCTCATATCAAAGGAACATAACTATATAACTGCAGATAGCAGAAATTTTGATTTACATAATTTTCATTTCCTTACTGTCCTGGTTCTGTACATCCTGCTCCAGGTCTTATTGCATGTTAATCACGAAGTGGCTATTAATGCACAGTGTAAAAGAAAACAACCAGTATAACATTAAAACCAGAATTACAGTTGAAAATTTACCACGTTTTTTTTAATCAAAATGTGCAAGCTACTTCACAATTATACAAAATTAAGAGAAACCAGTAAGATCTATTGTTTGTGATGGCCGTACTTAGACTTCGCTAAACTGAAAAATAATCAAATGACACAGATTATAGCTGTCTGTAGGTTGTTTAATCATAATATGAGCAGAACAACTGAACACTGATAAGTGTTCCTGAATTGCAGGCCCATTACTTAATCATGGTTTTCAATACATTAAAAAAACCCCAACCTTCATTTCAGGTGTAAAAGAAAGAGTGCCACTGTCTTATATACAGAGCATTATCCACACAGAATCCAGGAAGTAGGGCACAGCAAATTATTTGTATTTCTATCTCAATCACAGTTCAGGCCTTACTGAAATTAGCACCGAGCATGCAGCAATGCCAAATATTATGTATTAAAATATATATCCTGCTGGGAATATTTAAAATCTCTTTTGGAGGATTGTTACAAATGTAAAATCCATCATGGAGCCATCTAACTACATGGTTTTTCATCTTGTGCGGTTTTCTAGGTACAGAATGTGCACATAATTTCTGCCTTAAAGTGAAAAATACACACATAGCATGTGTTTGATTTTTCCCCTGCCTTTGGCTACAGGTGAACAAATCTAGGTGAATTGTAGCTGTACTAAGTGCAATAATTCAGCATTCTTGCAATATAATCCCCCAGTTGCTAATGTTGTCTTTAAAAGACTGAGTGGCATGTCAGCTTTATGAAGCACCTTTGGCGATAACATCTTACCTAGACTGCTGCTGGCACTGAGCAGCACCAGCCTCCTACATTATACCTCAGCAAACCCATTCACAGCAGGAAGCTCTGCTGTTACACCAGAGTTTGGCCCACTGCGTGTGAAAAACTGATTGATAAGGCATACTATACTGTTCCAGCACTCAATAATAAATATACACAATCACTCCGAACCATTTAAGGCATCCAAATAACTGAGAGAGTTCTTTACCAGAACCATTCTTTTATCCTTGTTGTGACTCAAAAGACTGAGTGATTGCCTGGCAGCTTTCTGTTTTTACAGATCTGTGCTTTGAAACACACATTTGAAATTGCACCATTTCTTGTAACTGCATCTTGCCTGAGAATGAACTTTAAAGACCGAATCTTAATTCCAGGGTGTTCCCATTTGCTAGTTGTCTTTTGTTTTGTAAGTACCTGAGATAATTTTCCATATAACTGGTAAGCATTTTGGAGGGAAAAAGATGAGACTTTCATTAAGTTTTTTAATCATGGGGGCTTTTTTCAACCATAATGAGCTCTCAAACTACAAAGTACAAAGGAGTTTTTACAGAATTATGTGACTTTTACTTGAAGTTTATGATGAATCAATTAGGTATACAGTACCAGTAATTGGAGATGGAGTGCATTCATTCAAGCCAAGCAAAATTTGACAATCTTCACCCTCCAATTATTCTCTTAAAAGTCTGGCAGCCATGCAATCTACTCTGCAATCATTTTGTGAACAGTGTGCTATTTATATGGCAAAACATCCTAGTATTTTATAGCACATTTCTTAGACTTCAGATAATGTGGTTTTCCTCACACTCTGACCTGGGAATAGTGAAATATTTCCAATTTTGTGCAAGTCCAGAAGGGATGCAAATGCCTGTTACTCAGATTCAGACTAAATGTGATGCTAAAAGAAAGCTGCAGCAACTAAACAGCTCTCTCTCTCCTTCCAGTGACTGTAAAAGAAGTCGAGAGGATTAGCCCAGAAGTACATGCCTTCATTGCAGATGTCCATAGTTAGATAATATGGATTCTGTTCGAGTAGAAAGGAAAGACAGACAGCTAACTAATGATAAGAAAGCATTGATGTGACTGATACCAGAATTATGCAGAATCAGTCAGGTAAGCATAATAAAAGAGAGATTTACATGTGGTAGAGGATGCAGGGAGGAATAGTATGAGGGCTCAAGAAAGTGGTTTTCAGTAGAATGCATTACTATACATGATATCAGTTCAGACTGTATGTTCCTATAGTCCATTCTGGGCTTCAAGTCCACATTTGTCTCAAAGTGCAGCTTCAGGAGTGCTGAGAAATACAGCTTTCTTTAATAGCTGCCCCAGGCTCCGTCTCTATGCAGGTTCCTGCACATCAGCAATCTGCCCAGAGGTGTTCAGTGGCCCTTTAATCTGTCCAGTGGTAAAAAAACCCCATCAAAGCTAATGAAGAACCCATAGGCTTCAAATGATCTTTCAGGCTATGCTGGGTTGCCTGACTGCAGTTTCATTAGCATTAAAGAGCACAGCAAAAGATTTTACACCATCAAAGACTAAACCAAGCTAACTGCCCATCTCTTCAAACTGTGGCCAAGTTCTGGAAGAACAGAATTGTGTCAGAGAGGTAACAGTAAGAATGAAATGCATACTTATACTCAGTTGAATACATTCTGTTGAATAATGAAATTGGCTTTTATTTAGATTGCAAACACTTATATCAGAGAGTGTTTTTACACCAGGCTTAAACTACAGCCAATGTGCTAAGCAAATAGGCTCCAAGATAAATAATCGGTATGATCATCATTCAGAATACTGGGTTTTTCTTCCAAGACTGAGGAACTTCAACAATATCAATTTCATATGCTTCACAACACCCTGCCAAGGTCAGATCTACTGAGAGCTATGACACTGTGCTGCTCTTTGGGTCATTATCTACACCAGGTGCAAAGTATATAAAGAGTGCAAAGCTCTACCTCAACTTAATAATCTTATTTAGCAGGTGCCCTGCACAGATGAGAATTACTGCTGCAGTGGCATAGACTTGCTGAATGCTCCAAAAATGTCACTGGCATAAATTAGCTGTGTACCCTAATTGAAGAGCCGGAGGAAAACCTGTCTCCTAGTTCAGTGGTTTAGCCACAAAATTTTCATTTTTCCTTTACATTATATATTAACCTCAATACAAGTACTTGCATTGCAAACATTTTCAAGCAGAAGAGTAGTCCCAATGGAACAATTTGTGTTCATCAGGATAACTACATGCACATAGTAAATCTTAGGATGGGAACCACCAAGTTGTACCTGCATTGGGAGGTACTGTACCATCAAGTTTTTTGAGCAGAATTTCCCTTTGTAAACAGTGAAGGGTTTTGATTTATAGCTTATTTGCATAGCAATACTAAAAGTATTTACTCAAAGCATGCCACTGAAATGTATGAAACCAAAGGTAGGATGTATATATTCCAAAGCTGAATAACGAAATAAAATGTTAATACTGGCGACTGTAGAATGTGCAAACACATTACAAATGCCTATCTGAGTATAACCAGTAGTAAGAAGTAGGAATCTTGGAAATACAATGGACTGTAATTAAAATAAAAGCATTTGTTTGCCTAGGTCGCAGTCATAACTTTGAGCAGCAACATCCAACTTCAGCCAATTATTTCAAAAGGCTCTGGCATATGTGCTGAGGTTTGCTGCTCTTAGTACTTAGAGAAGCTTATGCTTCTTGGACTGAAAATTCATGATGTTTCAAAAGTGTTGCTTTGTGGTTTTTGACATATTTATTTACAGGCTTGCCTGGTAACCTTTATCTTTGGCTCAGCTTTGTGAAATGGCAGGATGGGTAGGAGCAAGCTATTTCCCTGTTAAATTCAGAACTGGTAAACTAACGATCTCCATCTCCCCTTACCATCTACCCCTTCAAAATGTTAAGTGTGATCACTCATTCTGTTTTAGAACCATCTATATCATTTACATGTTACCTATCAGTCACTTGATGCAATGACAGGCCAAGATTTAAAAAAAATACAAAGAAATAGGTTTTTTGGTTAACTGAGGACTAGTTGTTAGTGACTTTAATCAGTCTTGGAAGGATTACAGCAGACTCATGAAACAGTTGGACCTTTCCCATTTCTTGTTCAGACCACAATGAGCTTTATCTTTTTTATCTTGGATCATCTCCCTGACCAAGTTTACAGCTGTATTGATGCAAATAATGCAATAGTGAAGAGCAGCATGGGCAAAAAGAACAAAAGATGTTCCAGCTAACAGGAGGGGAGGAGAGGGGAGGGAACTTTGTGAACCAGATTTACAGCTGAAGATGGGTGGTAGAACCGCAGCCTGTGAGCTGTGTCTGGAGATATGGGTGGCCTTCGGTTTCTGAACATCCTCCCCCAGCATTGAAGAGACCTAAAAATGTGGGAGGGAGTATGCAGATCATGTACAAGGAAGAAGAATGTCACAATTTTGCGTGTGTGTCTGCCAACTAGCTACTCATCCTACTCTAACCTTGGCAGATTATTCTTGTCAATGTACCCTCACATCAGGTCTGGCTGTCCCCCTCCCTGTCCCCCTTTAGACCTCTGTTATGTCCCTCTTCCCTTTCATTCCCTTCTCTGATACCTAAGCAGCAGGGGAAAGTGGATAGGAGAGGTCCATGACAGGGGCATCTACCCCCGAACCCAGTCTGCATATGAGAAGGGGAGGAAAAAGAACCCCAAAAGAGAGGGGAGGCAAGGACTCACCAAGCGGGAGAAGGCAGCAAATCTGCGGCACCCTTTTCTGCTTTGCACTTTCCTGAGAAAAGCATTCCTGTAGGAGCTGAAGAGAAAGCTCTACCCATGCCTTACAGGACCCTTGACTATAACAGGAAGACGCATGAATGAGAAAAGCCTCAGACAGCCTGGCTTAGATTTTAAGGAACTTCCTTTCTCATTGGTGATAAAAGGTTTGTCTTGAACCCTTTTTTGACTCCTGCCTGGCAACATGGATTCACTGGGCTGTGTGGCATTCAAAGAGCAGCTTTAGTGTGAAACATTTAAAAAAACTGCTTACTGCTTTAGAGAGCGGGCAAGTGAGGGTAGCCAAAGAGGCTTTTCCACTCCCTGGCTGAGAGTAAAAGTGAGCAGCCACCTGCTTACCTTTTGAAAACATTACTGTCTCTACCTGTAGTACAATGTGCCATTAGCCAAACTCTTTACAAACAGAAAATTTCAGGTTTAAACTTATGTATGTAAGAACTCATCTAGTGAAAGGCTTATTGCAGTCTATGTATTTTCCTATTTATAGGTCCCCAAAAATAGTCTCTAAAGTATCACAGAATTAGAAAGACCCATTTTCTGCCAGACTGTCCCACCCTTATTCATTATGAATGGTGATTTATTCTTCTGAAATTATGACCAGCTTCCTAATACCTTTCCCTGTTTTCTAACCTATTCTGTTGAGGTTACACTTGGCTTTCAAAGTGGGGAGCATTGTGCTTCTAAAACTATTTCTCTTTTTTTCTGACATCTATTTTACACCACAAAATTACATTTGATAAAATCCCAAACCTCTGATGATCCTCTGGAACAGTTACACAGTTTTGTCCTTGGTTAAATAAATGCAAAGTCTAGGATGTTGCAAGATAATCATTTATTGATGGAAAACAAACATTCTAACTACTCGATGCCAACCTGCTGATTAACTTCAAGGACTCAGACATGACTCAGAAACAGCGGTGTTCAACTGACAATACCTTTCCTCCAGCATGGCCTTACATTCTCCATTTCTCTGAGGAAGCCACAGAATGGGTAAAATAGTGGCTCTGCTGTAATTTTCACGCTGCTTTTCCATGCCCCACTTCCACCTGGCCTTTAGATGTGGCAGTGAGAGGATCCAACAGAACTGGAGAACTTGCCATGGGAGCGGTTCCCTTTTCTGAAAGCCTCCTCAAATTCATGGAGACAGTGAAAGGGCTTGGATTTGTTCCTTAGTAATCAGTAGGCTTTGTCTTCACCATACTGTGGTATCTAGATCTCAAAATTCAACTATATTCTGCAAAGGAAAATGTATCTAACCTGTAAAGGGATGGGGAAGTGTTCTACTAGTCCCATGGTAAATGGTATGAGCATCACCGCTGTACAGAACTGCACCAAAAAGTAATAAACTCTGTGCTCATAACTGATTTTTCAATTCAGCAAATGAACTAAAAAAACTAAAAAGCTTCATTCCAAACCACATTTTGGTTTTTTTGAGGAAAAACAACCAAAACTACTTTGTTTTGGTTGTGATACTTATACACTTTTGTATAAGTATCATTTCAGGTGTATGCATGGGGAAAAATAAGCAAATGAAAATATGCATACCATTCACAAAACTGTTGAAGGAAATGCTGTCTTTTGCAGTTAGCAATCATTTGAGGCTGAGCAAGCTTAACCAGAGAGGAGGAATTTTGAGTTGGTCACAGGCTGAGAAGATCTAAACACAACTCTTACTGCCTAAATGAATGCCCTAACCACTAAGCAACTGGGCAGAAAGACATGGCACCCAGTCAGTCTTAGCGGCTACATTTTTTCTGATTTGTACAAAATACTGACTTTGTCTCTGATATAGATCAAAAGAATGGTGGTAGTCTGGAAGATCAGCCACTCAACAAGGAGATTGTTGTACACCCAAGTACTCTAGGGAATGTTTAATTGTATTTACTAAATAAAACAGCTCAAACAAGAGACAGTGAGAAACTGTCTATTTCCTCCAATATTAACACCAGAATATTTGTGGCTTAGCTGTTGTTCCCTGGAGAGGAAGTGCAGGCAGGATTTAGATCTTGCACTGAATCCAGAATTCCATTTTCTGCTGGACAAAAGGAAGAGACGAACTTCTCCATCATTTTTGTATTTCTAGCCCAGAAAATATATTCCAACTTGATCACAGTTTTAGGGTAACTAAACACCAAAGCATAAATTTTGCCATGAGCTGTTTTCAGTGAAAAGAAAAAAGGCTCCGCTTTAATGATAAGAATGGTAAAATTGCATGAGGGTTAAAATACCATTAAACAAAGGACTCATAAAATAACGGTGACTAACTTACTGAGCAGGAAAGGCGTGGGAGTTTTTTATTATTATTAACTGTAGCTTTCTGAGGTCGTTTTGAGAACCTGTCTTATTTGAAAAATGTTTAACTATTTTCATGCAGCTATCTAAAGCATATATCAAATTCAGCAATAATAATTTGAAGGTGCACCTACTATTAAGGCATATTGTGGCCAGATTTTGATCTCCTATATCATTTGGCACAGAAATGGAAAATGCAATTTAATGACAACAAATGTGTAATATTAAGTCTGAGGTCAATAAAGCTAATAGTATATACTTAATGGCATAACTATGGAGAACATTGACCAGTAAACGGATTAAGAGTTATGCTATAAATAATCTTTATGCCACCATCTCAGCTCATCAATCATGGAAAAGCAATTCATAGGGGTAGTAGGAAACCAGAGTATCTTTAGCTTCTTTGTTTGATAACATCAATGATCTTCTGGATTGGGGAAGTATAGTAACCTAAAATGAAGCCAGTTATTCATTTAATATAGGGCCAGAAAATCATGAGCAAAACTTGGAGGGGAAGGATTAGTGCAAAAACTGTAAAGCAGATCAAGACCTAACTGGGAGGTAATGAGAGCCATCACAAACAGAGCACACTGGTTAAAATGGGGTTCCTTTTGATGTTCCTTAAGGGTAGATGGAGGCACTGAGTCTCTTTAACATTTCCTGTAAAGACACTGGCACAAAACACTGAGTTGGTGAAGTTTCCTAAATATTCAGTGATGGATGTAAAATCAACACAGGAGCCAGAAGGAGTATATTGCAAGAAGTATAAGTAACCTTGAAGATTAAAGTAAGAGGAACAAGGTTACTCTTAGCCATAGGAAGTACAAAAACATGTATTAAAAGGCTGTTTACCAGGAGTTCAGGTGTCAGAGGCAGCCACTTTTCTGCCTTTACGTTGTTCGCAAACTGGTAGGCATGCTTTGGTAGGCACAATCAGAGCACACCTATGTACTTCAGCAACAGACAGCATGGCAGTCAAACTAGCAGCCTGTGCTCAGAAACCTGAGCTAGCATAGTGGGCACCCGGAGTCAGGCCCCACTTGCTGATACAAAAGATTGGCACCCAAAGCCATTTGTAACCCAGCTATTGGGATCTCTTGTTGGAGCTGTTTTGTCTTCTGTGAAATAGTTTCATGCTAACTGGAAGAAGAACAGGAACTCAAGTCCTCTCTTATCAGACAGATGCACCCTTGCTAATTTACAAGGTCACGTCCACTCTTTCTACAGCTCAGTGAATATCGCATGACTGAATGGTTTATGTAATATTTGATGACAATTCAACAACTTGACTGACAATTACCTGCTACACATTTGTCATGGATTGCAACATTTCTTTCAGTGATGGATAGGAGATTAAGCCTATAATTCATAGAGAGGAAGTCCTTGAATCTATCTTCTACATCCTACATTAATGCTATCAGCACTGAGCTCTGACGAGTGCAACGCTGCCGACCTTACTCATTTTCTGGGGAAGAGCTGATCTCCAGGTGAAGCAGGTGTTTCCATTTAGCGCAGAGACATCTAATTACTTCTGTGCTTATCTCTGCAGCACTTTGTATTGGGCAGGCTGGGCAACATCCTGCTCGGTTTGGTAGCTCCTATGAATTCCATTCTTTAGTGAATGTAGGCCATACAGATGACCAAACTTGCAAAGGCATGCTGTATCCCAAACAGCCATGATACCAGAGGATGTACAGAGCATGTGTCTTTGCTCCTTCTCTATTTTCTCCGGAAATAGTTTCCAGAGCATCAGTTACAGCAGTACTCCTCAACACACAAGCCAGTGAGCAGAATAGTTATGGGTCTTTCAGTATAACTCTCTGAAGGCCTCTTTTCTGTCTTGCTAATGCTAAATTGGATTCAACTGTATTTCTTCTTTATCCCATTTCCTCTTTTCCAACTAACAAATCTAACAATGCCATCTGCACCTGTCTTCCCTTTTCCCTCCTGCTCTTCCCTCAGTTCTGCACCAAAAAAAAAAAAAAAAGAGTAGTTCTGTTCCAAAGTGCCAGACCACTAGCCAAGAAATCTGCAGAGCAAGTTAGCTCTGTTATTTCTCCACCTGGACTTTGGTCCTTACATCCCATTTCTCTACTGTTTTCCATCAGTACCTATCTTTCTTTACATAAAAATAGAAGCCTCGTTTCACAAAAGATATGGGTGAGCAAGTCCCTGAAACTGTGTGGTGTCCTGCTGTTCACTACCAGTTCATACCCATGCCCAAGGGGGTGTCTACACTGCAGTCTTTGCAGATCTCAGGTCTTCTAAGTCTGAACACTGTGATTTAGACTCTTGCAATTGGTTTCAGTCCTGTGACATCCCTGAAGCTAGTTCATACCTCACCCATTTACAGTACAGCATCGTGGTCTCTGTCCTACTCTAGGATCCCATGTACCAGTTGCACTTGGCTGGTCTGATTTGCAGCCTAAGAGTGTGGAGAAATGATCTTCTTAGCACATGTCCACATTCAAAGGAGTCACTCCCAGCTGCAGCCTCCTCCTGCCACAGGACTGACACACACTCTCCTGTTTGAGAAAGAAAGTATCTGAGGTCTCTGATTTAGAAGGTCTGGGCATCACAGCCTTTATGATTGTCTTTGTCCTGGAAAGCACTATGCACAGACTCTAATTGCAGCCTGAGTAACAGAATAAGAAATAATCGTTATTAATGACACATGCTGCCCAGCATCAATTTTGAAAAAACACCCAGGTGGAAACATACAAACCTCACCTAACGCTGCTTCTGCTTTCAAAGAGGCCTTTAAATTGTCAATTTGCCTTGAACAGAAAAAAAATAACATTGCTTTCCAGACAGCTACCCAGAAGTGGCTGCAGGCACTGTGGCTGGATATGCTACTGGTCTGCATCCCAAATACCTACTGTGGCTGGGAGGCAGGAAGGGAGAAAAGGACAGTATGAGTCAGAAACAGACTTGACACAGCTACAATTTAAGCACACTTAATTTTCCTCCCCTTGGACTTAGGGTCTTGTTTAGGTAGTTTGTCCAAGCAAAAATTTCCTCTTGCTTCGGGAGGAGTTTTCCCTAGAGAAGAGCCAGAGTAGGATGCACTAGTTCAGGAGTATTCTGGAGGGAAAGGATGTTTTCCCTCATCATTTGCTCAGACTTGATCCATTTCAATTTTGCACAATTTGGTGATCACATGGCATTTTGGCAGACATCTTCTGGAAAAAGGTTTGGTAAGGGCTTATCTGACTTCTCTGGAACAGTCAAATAAATACTGATAAAAGCATGTATGCTTTTCTGCATATGATAATAAGGATCACTCAAGTTGCCCAGCAAAGTACTGTGTGCATTGACCCAGCCTCGTGCCTTTCCCACCATTAAAGAGCAATGCACTCTACCTTTTAATGCTTCTCAGTCCACACTAGCTGTTCTGCAAAAACACCACAAGAAAATAAAGAAAACAAATCAAGCTGGATATCAAGAACTTTTCACTTAGAGTCTTCTTTATTAGCTTTAATAAGCATGAGATTCATGTTGATTGCTTTTATCTTATTAATGAATATAATTTTATTTTATTCCACTATCTTTAATTAAGACCGATTTATCTCCATTAGTTCTTGGATTGGCCACACTACAATCAGGGAGGTGAAATAACTGCAAATGAAATCTCAGCTCTCATCCTCCGGATCAGTTAAACTCATGTGCTAGCAGTTTGAGCACTATCTTAAAGATACCATTTCTGTAATATCTTTTCTGTATGCTGTGTGTTCAGACAGGTTATTGATGAGGGCTGCTGTCAATAGCTTCCATATTTCTTTACTGTCTTCAATAAATCGGTAATATTTGCCAAAATGTGACAAGCACAAGACTCGGTTGTAAAGATAGAGCTGTTCAAATTTGTGTTTGGACACGTATCCAAGAACACGGGATGTTACATGAAAAGTATAACTTCTGGTTATCAGTCAGGACAATGAAACCTTTTTTATGTTCAGATTAATTATGAGAAAGTCATCATGGTAATATGTTCAATGTGTTACACTGAGATAGGAAGTATACCACAGGAAAATAAAGATTAGCCCTGCAATTGAGGAACTGTTTTCATACTCGGTTTGGATTAATCTCTTTCCTCTGTAACAGATGTGCTGTGTGACTGGGCACGTGAGCACAGTGATATTTCCATTCACCTGCCATTGCGTCTCCTTAGATTTTGAACTCTTACATACAGAAGATCTCTTACTGTGCACAAGTGACGCCTCTCACATTGTATGGTCCTTTCTCTTCAGTGGATTATTCATCTCGCTATATTTGTACCCGTTAAAGTAAAACCACATACTGTAACTCAGAATTACCTGTGTTAAACATATTATTTTAGAAGGCTCTTGCAATCAGTTTCCCAACAGAAAAATTCAAAAGATGGCAACATTTCCCTCCTTTACAATGAGAACAACACCAAAGGGAGGAGCTGGATTCCGACAGTGATTTTTTTATCCTAGAAAACTAGTGAGCAGTGTCTGAAGAATTTCAGTATTTTCAGGATTATATATATTTTAAATACATTCCCATATTGTGAGAAAGACCAAACACCTGATGAGGAAAGGGAGTTGCACATGTTCAGGGTCTGTCTGGATTTGATGCAACAGACCTCCATAATCTTCACATACTTCAAAGCATAACAGGCATCATCTTGCTTCAGGGATTATTCTCTCTGGGGTAGATTCTGTCTCTTTTATAGAGTAACCCTTCACTCCTGGAATGAAGCATGGGCAAAGTGGAGGCAGATATATGACACAATTACCCTTACCCACATTTGCTTTTCCTCCATATTTCTCTTGTTCTTTCAGGATATTCTTACCATCTTTCCCGATGTTGCTCTTTCTTCTCTTTCATCCGCATCCATGAGGATGGGAATCAGGTTCTTTTAAATGGGTGAAGCTCCTGTGAAGCTAAGACTGGAAGGAGTCCTCATTTCATGATCAAGTAAAGGGAGGGAAATCCACATGTAACATTATGAAACAGTAAATAGTGAAACCTGAGCAGGTCAGTGTGCTTTGAAGTCTGCAGTTTCAGGAAGGTGCAAAAGTGACAAAAAATGATATATTCCACAGAGCATTCAAGATGTGCTTTCAAGCTCTGTAGGAAAACAAGAAAGCATTATGTTCTTTAGAGCAAGGCTGAACCCAATATCTCAAACCAAACAGCTGGTTCTTCTAGCAATGAATTCTTAAACACACAATAATATTTTTCTCTCTGCCTCAGCCTTAAAGCAGAATTTAGAAATCTTGAGAATTCATCTCTCCCAAACCACACGCTCTCATCCAGCGAAACAGATTTCAGGGAGCCGCAGACGAAAGAAGAGTATCTATAAGTCTTTAGAGTGTCAGGACACCCTCAGTGCTTTATGGCTTCTCAGCATTATAAATTAGCTTCTCAGCATTATAGATAAAGTCTAAATGGCTAATTTACAATGAATAAAAACAATAAAAAGAATGTTATCCTTGATGTAACTCCAGAGAAGCCAATGAGCAGGCACTGGAGTTGAACTGAAGTGACAATGTACAATTTTCTATGCACACCTGCAATTCACCTCATTCCAAATGGCATATTTCTGGTCAGACAGAGATATAGTACATACACCCTCTCTGTTTTTGTTTGTGCTTTATCTCCCTCAAGAGTCCTGTTACAGTCAATGAGTAAAAGTTATGGTATGGGACATTATTATTAACATTGAAATACTGGAGGAAAAAAATAATGTTATTTATGCCAGTTGAGTGAACCAAACAAGCCTAACTCCTACTCTTGGAGATGTGGGGGCTGAAATGCTAGCACTGTGCTTTCACTTCCAGTCCCTCTAGCATTAAACTTACTGTGACCTCAGAGAAAAGCATATCCAAGAAAGAAGAAAAGCGACGTGTTTATAAAAGAAAGAGCAATATGTTCTCACTTCTTTCTGTAAAGATCAGCTTTGAACTGAACACAAATTGACTGACTCCAGATGATGCCATCATTTTGTATAGTACTTAAAGGACTATGAAGGCATAACAGTTCTAGTACTCAGCAGCATTTTGCATGGGATAGACATATTCAAAGAGTCATATTTTGTAAAAAGTAATATGGAATTTCTTGAATCCTGCTTTGCTCTCAGCATCCTGGGGTGACAGCCTCCTTGGCTCTGAAACAGTCCGTGTGTCTCCCTGGGGACTCAGAGCTGAGAGACAGTCATCAGGGAGACTGGCAGCATACTTGTGTTCTCCAGGAACATGTGAACATCACCAAAACCAGGCTGTGGAGCACTTGGATTCCACCCAGCCACCATTTTCTGATGGAAAAAACATTCAGATGGAAACATTTTAACCAGCTCCACTAGATATACAATAGTTTCCATATAGCAGCCCTTTAACCCTAGGTTTCTTTTCAAGCTTGAGACCAAGGTGCCAGCAGCCGTGAAACTGTGTAGCTCTGTCAGCATTTGCAGAAAGTAAAGAGGTTGCCTGCGGAAATACTGGTTCTTTAATTTGCTTAGCCTGACTGTGTTGGGTGACAATATGCAAAAATCCAACCAGTCCTACTGCTGACATTAATCTATTCCTACTGCTGTCATTAATCTAATGACATCTAATCACTTTGGTCGTTCTGTGACTGAAAACAGAAAGTCATTTGTTCAGGTCTGAGAGAAGGAATTAACACTGTTATGGAAAAACTGATGTGATTCATACAGGACCTGATCCTGGAAGGGGTTAAACACCCTGGCTTGCTACTGATCTCCAATGGGAGCCAGGAGATTACAGGTTCATTATTCCACAGACTTTCTCTTGCTATAAGCGTTAAAATGTACCCCCTTTAAACTCTGGCCTTGATTCCATAGTAAAAAGGAAGACAGACAGGAGAATTGTTTCAATTGTAGTGTTGTGTTCTGCTGAAAATAAAAGGATTCTGCCTTTAAAAAAACTGTCAAGTTATTATCCCCTTCCCCTCTGCTAACATATGACCTGAGCTTTCTCTTTTAGCCTGGCAATATTTTAAGAAGCTGGTAACAGCAAAAGGAGAGGAAAAAAAGAAAGAAAGAAAAAAAAAGTAGAACAAAAGCACTTTTGTCATGGTTTAACCCCAGCCAGCAACTAAGCACCACACAGCTCACTCACTCCCCCCCGGTGGGATGGGGGAGAGAATCAGAAGAGTAAAAGTGAGAAAACTCATGGGTTGAGATAAAGACAGTTTAATAGGCAAAGCAAAAGCCGCGCACACAAGCAAAGCAAAACAAAACAAGGAATTCATTCACTAATTCCCATCAGCAGGCAGGTGTTCAGCCGTCTCCAGGAAAGCAGGGCTCCATCATGTA
This sequence comes from Aptenodytes patagonicus, assembly GCF_965638725.1. NCBI lineage: Eukaryota > Metazoa > Chordata > Aves > Sphenisciformes > Spheniscidae > Aptenodytes > Aptenodytes patagonicus. Next base: position 45,629,116 of record NC_134955.1, on the reverse strand, counting down.
TAATGTTTTTTTGGGAAGACAAACACCACCATTCTGAGCATCCCCCCTTCCTTCTTCCCCCAGGTTTTATTGCTGAGCATGATGTCATATGGTGTGGAATATCCCTTTGGTCAGTTGGGGTCAGCTGTCCCGGCTGTGTCCCCTCCCAGCTTCTTGTGCACCCCCAGCCTACTCACTGGTGGGGTGGGGTGAGAAGCAGAAAAGGCTTTGACTTTGTGTAAGCACTGCTCAGCAATAATGAAAACATCCCTGTGTTATCAACACTGTTTTCGGCACAAATCCAAAACATAGCCTCCTACTAGCTACTATGAAGAAAATTAACTCTACCCCAGCCAAAACCAGCACAACTTTCAAAACCCTCCGTTTGAGTACTGAAACAAGTTGCCTGGTGAATCCACCAGATACAGTGTCAAGGGGGTTTCATGTTTGTTTGCTTTATTTTTTACACATTAGCTACAGAACATTGGACCAAATCCTGGTTTTAGCTGTACCGGATTGCTCTGTGAAGTGTAGGAGGTGTTCATTTGCAACTACAGATAATAATGCAGGGTCTGTCCCATGACAGGGTTTTAGATATTTAGTGATAAACATCTTTGAGACAAAAAAAATTTTTTAAAAAAGCCTTTTTCCCTTTTATGAAATCTGTATGGTTTAATTCTCAGGAGAATACATCTTGTGCCTTTGGGGATATTTGCTTATGTCACAGAATAAGGCTCACATGGCTTATGAAAATGCTGAAGTCTCTACATTAGAGAAGCTAATAAAATTGCCTTTTTAAGAAATTTTAGTCTCATAAACTTGAGTTACTCTTACTGAGTGGGGCACTGAGCATTCTGCTTTTTCTGGATCGCTCTTGACAGTTTCACCATCTCAACCTACTAAGAGAACAGCACCACTACTACCATTTGTTTTGTTTTAAAATCAGCTTATATTGGTTGTCCTAACCTGCCATATAAGGGAGTTTGCATTGTCTTGAGTTTCCTTGTGAATTTTTATCAGTTGTAACTTCTCATGTCTATTCTAGACCCACTTTCTATTTGCAACATACCAGTTGCTTATTCCTGCTGATTTTGTTTCTCACTGATACAGAACTCAGCTTATACTTTTCAATGTTCCTTTTCTTGGCTGTGAAGTCAGAACTTTTTTGTTCCTACAGTAATCTGGTCTTAAAAAATCCTGGTTTTTTCCGCCAGCTTTTTTCTTTCTTCTTAATCAATTACACTCAGTTTCACTCATCGTTTTCCCTGAATTTGGCCATTTGAAGCAGCATATACTCCCACATGGGTCTGTCCTCCATTTGCCCGTACTGAATGGTATCAGGTCTACTACAAAGCATTGACTTTCCAGTCCAGTTACAACTTCATTTTTGTTTGCTGTAACGAAGCTTGAAGCAAGTAAAGTACAGGAGAGTAGACACCTTTTTACCAGAAAATTTTCTTTTTATCAGTTTTTAGAACTCTAATGATACTTTGCAGCAGTGCCTGTTACCATCTACCTATGCCTTCCAGACTGAGGTCCTTTGGGGTACAGTTTTTCCTTCCATACATTACCAAAGTGCACACACAAACATTCACCCAATCCTCTGGTGCAGATCTACGCTCTATTACAGAGCCCACTTGTACGTCCTCCTGAGCATTTGAAATAGTACATTGATTCATAAGCATTCAAGATGTTGTAGTTCTGAGTTATCAATGGTATCTTTAATATAGAATTTAATTTTCTCACTCTCTATTTCCTAAACAGGTTACAGAGATCTGTAAATCTCCTAAACAGAGATTTTAACATTCTAGTCATACAGATCCTCCCACCAGGTTTCAGTAATGTCAGCTAAATCAAATTTCTTCTTATCAATGAGAATTACCAGTTCCCCTAGCTCGTTAGTCAGTCTTGTAGCATGGGTGAATGATTTAGTGAAAAATGCCTTGCCTTCACATTCCTTGCCACATCAGACCACTTCGTTTATGACAAACTGAGTTTAAACAGGTACTGCCTTTGCTGTCTTTATACCCCTTGTTCATGTTGCTACTTCTCTTCCTACTTATTCAAGCTGGTCTCCAGCTGAGAAAATTAGCTCCCTATCCATAAGATACAGCCTGTTATGGACAGTGGCACCAATTCCCAGTAAACTCTGACAAAGTTCAGTGTTCCACAAAACCGAAACCTTCTGTTTCCACCAGTCAGCTGTCCAAGCACTCATCTCCAAGATGTTCTCTCTTCTGTTTTCCATAAAACCAGAAAGATCACTTGAACTTTTCTCTTCTTTGCTTGTCTTCTGTACCTTCGACACCTTTATTATTTGTACGTTTCCACATAAAGTTTTTTGTTCCCATGCGTATTTTCAGCAGAGCAAGACTTGCCTCACTGATCATCCCATCCAACATTACTGTTACATTTCTATATTTTTGCACTTGGAAAACAGGACATTTGTTGTCCCTCCTTCCTTTATGAATATGCTTTGTATTTATTTTTATTTAGACTATGGACAGCACCTCTTTCCATTTAAGACATCTTAAGAAGCTCTTCGTTCCTGTTTATTTCCTATAGTAAGGATGTTTGTTGGAGAAGTCCCTCTAAACTTGTCCTCTGTTTCTCAGCAGGTGAATCAATAGGTATCTGATATTGAGACAATACCATTAGTTGGATAAAGCATCTCTTAGTTACAGATCGCTAGTCCGCTGACTCAATTTACAAACCTAACCAGCTCCCTTGCCACTAACCCTTTTTCTGTGGAGTCTGTGGCAATGAATTTCAAATCTAGTTGCCAGAAAAGCAGTTCTTTAATTCTGCACTATGCTGAACTTGGCATTTCCAGATCACATATCTTATCCTCCAGAATAGCCATCAACTTGCACTTCATGCATCATAAATCTCTCCAACCTTTCAACAGAATGGTATAACACTGCAAAGACAAGTCACAGTAAGGGTCTCTTTATCACTCATATTAGGCACACAGTTCCCCAGCACCCTTTCCCTTCCAGCATGGGCTCTGTGTAATGTAGATAATAATAATGAACATTTGTGAGAAATCATACGTGTATGGATCCAGACCCTCATTGATCCAGACCCTCATAGCAGTATCAGACAGGGCTGCATTCATAATAATGTTTTAAAGCACTGCTCCAAAACATTTGAATCAATGGACCTTGCCAGTCTTTGTCATGTCTTGCAGACCACTGTGAAACTAAACAACACTAAATGTTGTTTGGAGTTGTTGTTGGGGCTACCCAGAAAACCTCCACTCATAGCAGAGCCTTTACATCTATTGCTACTTTGTATGACTCCTGCAGGCCACTGACCATATCTCGTGGACCAGAGACACGTTACAGAAACAGGCTTAAAGAGCTACAGCTCTTCCTATTAGCACTCGTGAGATGCCGGGTCCTGAGAAAATGAACGGATATGATCTCTCAACTAAAGTCTGGAAAACTCTGCTTCACCTGAAAAGGAGATTTTATTTAACACTTTTGTTAAAAAATTCCTTTTCACATAGCAATACATTAGTACATAAGCTAGAATACAATTAAACTGTAAAAAAGGTGAACAGGAGCTAAAACCCCAAAAGCTTAGTGTAGGATTTCTGTACATTACAGCTCTGGCATGACCTTACTATCTTACTATCCTTGCTTATATAAGGAGGAAAATGACCAGAACAATTAAAGTTAGCAGTGGTCCTGTTGTGAAGCAGGGATCAGCTTGGATATAGAAATCACATACTACCAATTGCAACGGAGACTTTATCAGTATTCCAAGTTTTACCAGTTTAATTAAAAACTTAGGCCAAAATCACCCTGGTTGTATTGCCAGGTTTCACTAAATGGGTTTAAGAAGCACATCCTTAGAGAAACCTGTATAACTGAGCAGAGATAAGGCTAGCAGTAAGTGCTACCATTAGCGACAACAGAGTAGAGAGTCAGAACTACTTCTAGGTGTAACGAGAAGCCCCGGTATTAATTCTTTGAGATTTTTCTGCTTTTTTGAAAACAGTAACAGAACGTGCTGCACTTGTCTTCTATCTAGCATCATGAATCTTACAGCAAGCCTTGCAACTTGCAGGTTTTTAAACTCCATGCTTCACTTTACCTCTGGACATATACTTTTATTTTATTACCTAATTCATTCACCCATTACTTCTTCAGACTAAAATCAATTGTGCCACTTTAAAGCTATTTGTTATAGGAGGTGCTTTAGTGTCAGGCTGCTGTTAAACAACTAACTTGTGTAAGTTCATGCACTAGCTGGTCTTTGCAGGTCACAGAATTTCTTTATGATAAATGCAGGATTTCAGCTGCCTGCATATCTATCTATGCTACTAAAAGCTACAAAAATATCTTGTAACAAAACACAGAACACACAGAAACACACTCTGAATTTCACAAACGGAATTGTATCAGAGAACTACCTACCTCTCCAAACAGTTTCTTTCAAATTTCTAGAGTTTCCGAATTTCTCCTCTCAAACCAAAATGAAATGAATAATTAAAGCATTTTCAGGAGTCAAAGATGGCCAACAGGAAGCTAGGCAAGACCTGAGACGCATTTTTAAAAAGTGCTGGAGGAAAGGAATTCCGAAAAGGAATGAAAGCCATATGTGATATTTTCCCAGAAAGGCCTGGCTGATAGCCTGCAGACAAAAGCAATGCCTTTGCTGTTGAGGCAGCATTAAAAAGTGTCCTGACAGATTGGCAAACTCAGCTGCAGCACCAGTCTGGGACAGAAGAAAACGCCAAGAATAAGAACTGTATCTTCAGGAACAAGTTACCAGGAGCACTGCAAAGCTGTGCTGGAAGATTTCAAAAGCACCCAAATCAATTTCAAGGTCCTGAATCTTTTCTTTGAAGTGCCTTTTGGTCTCGCCCAGGTTATCTAAAATACCTACCAAGATTTGGAAAGGCCCAACAGTACCTTCTACAAGTGCAGCGTTTCCTCTCTCAGGAAAACATCGTTGTCCCAGGGGCTGGTCCAGTCTGTGGGGTAAAATCCCCTATGAACTGGAAACTTAGAACATCACTGACATCCTCACCTTCTGCTCCAAGGTCAAGGCAGATCTCCGTCTATTTTTACACACTTGTAAAAATCTATCCCAATAAAAATTCTATCAAAACAAGGCACTTTACTGAGCACATAACACTCCCTACAGAGAGGACCAGAGGAAAAACACATGACAGATGGCAGTTACTATGCTTAACGCACTGGTGAATGGTGCTCAAATACTGTGGTGATAAAGGTTGTAGGAGAGCCGATATAGAGGAAAATAGGTAGAATAGAGGATGCTGGGGTTATACAATAAGGCACCGACAATGGGAAGAATGGCTGTGGTGTGAGTTCAGTGTATGGAAAAGTATGTGCAAAGGATTCAGTTACCTCCACCACGAAATCACACACCATTGTTAAAAAGGTTTCAGTGATCTCAATCTTAATACGTACGTGTTTAACAGGTTTTAACTGAGAGGGTGACATATCAGTTTAAAAGCTTGCAAAGAGGACTCTGCCCTTCAGAGAAGTCTTTTTTTCCACCATTCAGTTCCGTATGTCTGTGATGTTGTCCATCTGATAGGTATGTGTTATTAAAGGGTAGCTGGTAACCTGGTAAGTTTAATGAATGTACAGCATGAGGTAAGTGCATGCTCAGCTGCTAAGTACTCTGATACAGACAGTTCTACTTAGATAAATGTATTTAAAACATTTGGGCACTGCTTGCAGTTTAAAACCAAGGGGAAGAAAAGGAAAGGGGCAAAGAGAAATAGCTTTATGCTAATCTGCATTTCATCTTATTTTCTATTCTGCAATGAAAGACAATCTCTCCCTCCTGCTTAATTTGGAGATGGAGGCAAGGTTAGAACATGAAGGAGAAAAGGTCAAGAGGTTCAGTAATATAGTGCTGGGTAATTGAAACCATGTTATCAGCTACCTCAACCTTTTTTTCAAAAGAAAAATACCTTCCCCCACTTCTGAGTGTTCCTTTTTTTTGTAATAAATCACTGTACATTTCTAAACCCCCACTGTGCCCAGAGAGTCAACATGTATAGATCATGTTTACGCTAGTCCCCAAACTTTGTACTCTCTCCCTGTATAAGTCATGACCCCTTTCCAAATTTAGTAACTCCAATTGTACCTTCTGTAGTCAAAGGTCAAAGTCCATAAATCAGGTATGGGATTTAAGGCTATGGAAAGCTACTGGTTACTAACAAAACTTCACTGAATTAAATGTGTATGCTGCTATAATCCTGACCCCTCAGCCCTATGCTGATAGACTGTCGGTGCAGTTTTCAGTTCAGACGGCAGCATTTGTTCCTCATGAAATCACTCCAGCCTTGCACCACTGAACTCTTATGTAAATTCCCCATCTATCAATCATTCACTTGGTGCACGTGTCCAAGATCAGCTGTGCACCTCAGCACCTGAACCCAAACCCAGTGCTGCAGTACAGCCCCTGAACCCATGCTGCACACAGGTGGTAGGAGGCACAGAACCGCCTTCTCCATTTGTGTTGGCTTAGGGACACAGGAATGGAAGAAGCAGAGAGGGTAAAATTTGGAGATTTTTTTTTTTTTTTGTGACTATATAGTCCACATTAAAATATCATGTTGTAAGTCGTGAGGAGATGGCAAAAGAAATGCATTTCTTGTGGACCTGATCCAAAGCTCACGGAAGTCAATGGCAAGACCTCCTTGACTTTAACAGTCTTCAGATTAGGCCATTGGTATTATTCGGTCCATTATCCTGTGTCCTTACTGTGGATTTATGTGATATTGCTACGATTTCCACTACATATTGTTTTGAACCTCTTACCCTACTGTTATAAAACAAACGCTTCTTTTGTGCAAGCGTATATTTGGAAAAGAAACTTGAAAGCAATTTCAATTCCTCCTGTCCATTTTTTCTGACTGATCCAGCCTTACTGCAAAAAATTAAAAAGTTCCTGATCCTTTTGCTAATACATGATCTCTAATGAAGACACTGACACATGACTGTATCATAAAAAATAGATGTTTTAGAGGAAAAGTCTATTAAGAAATACTAAAAGAAAACCAGTTTAACAGCCCACAGTAAAAATAGCTTGGTTATTCGTTCCTCCAACCTCATTGTTTTTTATTTTGCTCTGAATCCAGCACTGCAGGTAAATTAATATAATAACAATACTCAGGGGACCAGTATAATTAATATATTCATGTGTGTCTATATTGCATATGAAACTTTATGGGAAATGAGTCAGAATGTTGACCTATGCCCATATGTACACACAGTCTAAGTCTTATAGTCTTGTGTTAAATGACAACCTGAAAAGGTTCAGACTGGTAAAAAAAAAAAAAAGAATTGTTCCAATAGAGGTGTTTTGTAAAATTATAAGTTTTTTTAGCTTAAACTGCTTTTCTAAAGCAAATATACTAACCTTTTCATTTAAAATAAGCCACACTAAGGCACTATCACAGTTTCAAAATATTTGCAGGCATTTTTAGAATTTGAAGACCCATTGACTAGGAAGAAGAAAGTGGGCAGAAAAGAGAAAGGATAAGAAAAATGAGATCAGTAATGAAGGATTTCCAAGGAAGAGAAACCTAGAATAACAGAACAAACAAATAAGCAAAAAAAATGTCTAGATACTTTGTAAAACACAGTTTGTAGAGATTAAAACTTCTTGTGAGAGAAAAATCAATGGAACTTTCAATTTAATAAAATTTGAGAAAAGTATTTAGGTGGTCAAAACAACCCATATGGACATTTTCAGAATGAAGTTTCTATTCCTCATTTAAGATAAAATCTGGTTTGGAGTTGTGTTTTTCCTGTATAAAAAAAAGGAAGGGAAGATTACCTGAGATCAAAAGTACAGCAAAGTTTTCAAATCCCCAGTGTCAGTTCCCTCTGGCACTAATTATCTGTTTGTGACAATTAGGGTTTCATAATCCCTTTCTTTAGGTGAAAGGGTGAAAACCTTGTAACTTCACACTCTTTCGAAAATGAGAAAACTGTTTTTCTCCCGCCTTACTTCCAAGCAAGGAGATCCGAGGAAGGACTATGTGAACTGTTTGGGTTTCATCCCTCAGTGGGGAGTTATTTGTTACCAGCATTGCTCAGAAGAGCTGCTCCTTTTACTCCCTTAGCTCCTGAACCTGAGTGTTTAGGACACCTCCTACCTAATTCTGGAGCGAGAGCTTCTGTATTGACACTCAGACAGTCACAGCCTCTTAACCTTCCTTTCCTCCAAAGACTTGCCTGTACATTACAGTTACACCTGCCCTAGTCATATGCTATGTCCCTCCATGGAGCACAGAGGAAGCGAGAGAAGCTTAGTTATGAACCTGAGTCTGGGCTAAGCTCATGAGGAATCCCACTTTCAATACAGAGATGGGGAGAGCATAGGTGGGAAGGGACAGTAATGGGGCCTTATGGTAGCATCATCTTCCAGTAGCACTCAGGGCCTCTTAAAACATAGTGCAGTCACACTGTTAAATGTAACCTTCAACACCCAGTAGAAGAGGACATTCCAGGAAAGACACAGCATTCTGAAAAACAGCTCTAAAGGAGGGGGAAGATATTAGCTGAAGGCAGGCGAAGGCAGGCAAAGGCAGGGACATGAGCAATCACCGATGACTCACTGCGATGCAATGAACTCATGTTCATTTCAAATGGATATGTCACACTGCTCTAGAGTATTGTAAAGTATTGCCTTAAATAAGCAATTAAAATGGAAAATAAAGACTACTTAAATGATAGACGAAAGTTTTTTTGGAAAGCACATAACTTGTTATTAAAGTTAAAATTTATAATTCTTAAAATGTGTCATAATTTGTTTTTTAAGTGTTGGAATTTGATTTTTTTTTAATTAATAAATATAATTACTAAGTTTGTACCAAATATAATTATGCTGCTAGACAGAGAGAACTGAGAAACGTTCTACCATTCTGTGGTAAAGATTGTTTACTTTCAACAACTAATTAATGATTTAAAAGCATTTACTAGTTGACATAACATAAAGGCGCATGAAGTTTTCCCAAGTCTCTGTTGTCTGAACTGATGAAGACCATGACTTCTTATGAACAAAGCACTAGCTTCAGCTGCAAAAGTGTATGTGATATTTGGTAAATTTACGGAACCAACGGATTGTCTGGAACATTTTTGTTAAAAACTTTATATGTCACCATGCTGATAATTAAGCCCAGATTCAGAAGGGAAATGTGGGATCCTTGCTTTATATTTTGCTGCCCAACAAAGTTGAAAAATAAATAATCAGAATGGGCTATTTTGCAAAATTTTGCAAAACATGAGTGTTCTGCGTTATCTGGGGATTTGTTTGTTCCGTGACATTTAACTTAATAGAATAAATGCTATTCTCAGGGTTGGATGTGTCAAAAGAAATGACAGTGAAAACATATGCAACACTTTATGTGCATCTTTGTTGGCCTGGTAATCATAAAGTGGAAAAAAAATGCTGTGTACTTAACAGCACACTCTTAATGCATGACACTAAGTTATACACAGTATGCACCGGAAAATAGCTTTTCTATTATGAACTGGCAGTGCTTAAGATGATGATAGTGCCGAATCACAACTTTAGTACGTAAGTGGTAGTGCTAAACCAATAAATCTTCAAATATTTGAGTCACACATTTTTGTACACAGGTTTGGAATAACCCAAGAGAGCAAAATAACATGCTTGGGTAAAAAGGATAAGGATATCTGGCTAGGAATATAAGGTAAAACACAGGCCTCCCAACACAGAAATCGAAGCTGCAGTGCTCACTTCTATTTCTAAACAGAGCAGCATGAATCATATCAGGCTGAATTAGAAACAGAGGAGTTTGTTATTTGACAACACTCCACGCAGCTGGAGCCAGCCCCTTACCTTTAGAACACTTCCGAGCAGTTGCTGATGAACAAAAGGAGGGGAAGAGACAGAAGAGTAGGTGGAGGGGAAGAGGAAGGCGAATCAGGGCTCAGGCTGTGATAGCTGTAATCATCTTGAAGGGCTCTGTGGGAGACGCACAGTGACACTCATGACAACCGAAATCTTTCTTAAACAAAGATGTCTTTTGTGGCAGCTTACAGGCTTAGTCTTGCCCTGGCCGGCACAAAATAGCCTCATCAGCAATTAAAATCACACTGCCCCCCTGTCTTGAATATCCATTACGGTCTGGAAAATTGAAGCTGGTATCTGCTTCCATAGCAAAACACAAGTTTTTGCCTTAAAGGTCTGAAGTAACGTGTTTTTGTAGTAATTAAAATTAAATCATGGATAGGTAACAAAAGCAAGGTTCTCAGACCTTATCATGTTTTTCTGTGAGAGTTGTAATTAAATGGGAATACCCTAAGCTCATGTAATTTCAAGCCAGGAGACCTGGAGGGTGAACATTTTGTTCAGAAATCAGATGATTTAATGATTTGGGTTAAAAAGAAAACTTCAAAGTTTTCAGATTTGTTATGAAATGAGATGATTCCTATGGCTGCCAACCAGCTGGATATAATATGCAGACTAACTGCCAGCACCCTGGTATTTTAACTAGAAATGCTGATTTCCTAGATTTGTAGCAACATTACTCATTCTCCCCCTCTTGGATACTCTTCTGCTTTACAGATCTGTTTTGCCAAGATCCAGTATCAGGTACTATTACTTCTGTCTGCCTAGGAAGCAACAAGAGTTTTCACTAGAAAGAACGTGTCACCTCGGTCAGTAATCAAATGTCTTCTCTGCAGAGCACTAATAAGAAGTGAAGGGGTCGCTACCTTAGGAGTGTTGCATGGCAAACGGTGAAAGCAGTTGTATTAACAGCATACCAAGCCACAGAAAATGACAGAGAAAAAGGTTGGTTCGCCTTCAGCAAACAACAGACAGCAAGTATTACATAGTATTAGAGGACAGAGCCTTAAAAGATATTGAAATGCCTCATGTCCAGTGGTTTCAAAGGAAATTAGATACCTGTACATTTCTGTATGGATCACGGGTCCAGCAGATCCAAGTTTAAGTGCAAAGCCGCAAAGCAAGATAGAAAGCATGATACTGATCTCCTGCTTGAGAGCTTTTTCCTTAAGATTAATTTCTTAGATTCTAAGCCTCCTAAGCTAAATTTTAAATAAAGTTTAAAAAACCTTAAGTTTAAATAATAAACTTGAATTTGCAAGCATAAATTTGAAAGGCCATAGTAGTACATGGAGAATGCACCTTTTGAAAAGATAATGGGAAAGAAAGAACAAATAACAGGGTGTCGACAATGGGAAGGCTGACATACTGTGGGTAAATATATGTCCTCATAAACCTTCAGAACAATTTCCTATAATCAGAAAGCTTCTCCAAGCAAAAACCTCACATAGCTTTTGTCTACTGCGTACTTACCCTCTGAGAAATTTTACATTGTTCCACCATGAGGCGTAGGATACTGTTCACTTTATGTATTGTAACAATTGCAGTCAGCCACACTGCATAGAGCTGAAAGACGTTTCTAGCTGGGATGTTGTTGACAGACAGATTTATGAAAACTGGACATGACAACATTTTCCTCATTATGGCAACTGCTCCCCCTAAATCATTGGGAACTTTCTTTGGTTCTCTTTTGGAGGCACTCAGTTTTGTTGTGCCATCTCTTATCCTTACCATGATGAAATTAATTTTGAGTGTTAGTTAAACATAGCTCAGGATGTTTCTTTCCTGCAGAAATCTGAATTGCGTTTGTGATCTATTAGCTTTGTTCCTAAGTGCTGAACAGCAACCTCCCTCTGTGGAGAGTACAGAGTGTTAGAAATAACCAAAACGATGTCTATGGCAAATTCTCGTTTGGGACAGGAATGCCCTCAGCTAACCTCAGGACACCAGCCTGCAAGTCCACAGTCTGGCCTGCAGTCAGGAGAGATAGGTACTCCACGGAGTGACTCGGTACGTTAGCATGGACATTTATTGTAGACTAGGGTGAGCCACTGCCTGGAAATGTCTGCTTCTCTTCACTGAATAGAAAGGGGTCTTGGACAACCAGCTTAGACTAGAGGTAATTTTTTACAAGGCCAAAGCTAGATGTAATGAACCCTGCCCCATGTGAGAATCATAATGAACTCTCAGCAAAAATTGCCACTAAGCTGAGAGCATTTAGAGATTGTCTTATTACATCAACATGCTGTTGAATGGAGCTATAATATATATTCTTGAAAATAGCACTTCAGTTTAGGACAGATTAAAACAGAAGATCAGGTATCCAAGGATCTGAGTTTCACTTTCAAATCCACCACTTGCGATGTTATCCTCAGCAAGCCCCTTAACTTCAATTCCCTGTTGCTAAACTGTTATCTACTCTTAAGGCTTCATTCATGATTTTTGAAAGCTGTTCTGAGTTCTTGAGGTCATGTAAGGTGCTACAAAAAGAGAAAGGGAAATAATAAGTAATAATAATTTCTAGCAACTGGAAAGAATTTGCAGTTATTTCTTTGACAGCCTCAACTTACTTTCACTAACAGAACTGCATTTAAAAAACAGACAACTACATTCTGCTCTTTGATATTTTATATGTAAGAACCAAATAAAATGTGTCTTTACATTAGTTCATCCTCAACCAGGGTAATAGCTGTGTATCAGTGATTTCCAGGCCATTATGGCACAGCCTGGAGCACCTCTAATGAGATTTATGAGTGCAGACTGTCTGCTTTGTTGGATTGTTTTTAAATACATTTTTCCCAATTACCTTCTAAAATGTCAGTTTCTCATGCAAATGAAACATGATGCTGGAAAATCCAAAGGCTGGTTTGTGGGGGTGGAAAGGAAGGGGAGCTGGGAAGCAAATCAGCCCTGAACCACTTGCATTGCTTATTGTGCAGGGTTGAGAAAGAAGCAGTAATTTAACAAAAGTACAGAAGAATCAAGGTACTTCTTGACATAGCACATACTTCTCAACATAGGACATACATTTAGACCATTAATGACAACTGGCAAATACAGAAACCAGCACTACACTAATATACACAGCAGGGAGGTTTGTTTGATAGGCAACGTGCATGAGTGTGTATGTGTAAGTCTGTATCATCTCCTCCTCTCCATGTGACTTTCAAGGACTGTAGGCAAGATCATGAAAAAGGGTGCTAAATGTGTGTGTTACAAAAATGATAATAAAAATAAATTTGTTTTAATCTTGACAAGGTTGGCATTTTTTTCTTTTAAAGCCAAAAAATAGGTCACCCCATCCCAAGAATCTCTAAATTACAGGAAACACTAAAAGCTAATGCATTTGCAGTTTGCAATCTTCATTTTCAAAAAGTTTGCTTTTCCACTGCTTTATACAGAATCCACTTCATGGAAGTAAAAGTACTTTGAAAAGGCACTGCCTTTTCAGAGATAATTCAGTTTTAAAAGCCTGAAAAACAGATTTTAAGGGCACTTAGGCATCTTATTTGCTTTAATGGGAACCAGATGCATAAATGTCTTTGCAAATGTAGCTGCTGATTTTGACTTTGCAACTGACAACAGTTTTACTGGACTCACTACAACTATACTGGTTTATATTTACACAGAGAATCTCATCTCCTTCCTGTAACTTTAAATCAAAAAATGCAGATTCATTTTATGAACTTTTCTTGCCCTTTTAAATATTTCAGTTTGTTGCCAGCTTGTATGGTACTGCACTGTAATCAGAAAAATCTGCTAACCCCAGTTTGGTGGTGGTCTATCTTGTCACTACATGAGACTGATCAGGACTATCACCGCACGGTATAACTTTCAAAATGGAAATGAGACGGGTATGCTTGAGAGCTCACATGCTTGAAGCAGCTGGAGAAGAAGTAGGGGAGTAGCCACCTTCCATTGTACATGCATTTTTTCCCTTAGAATGTGTAGCTTTACAGTTTCATTACTGAAGTAGGAACTTGCATCCAGAACAATGTCAATATTGCTCACTAGAGCCAGGGGATGACAGCTAGTAGTGCTGACACTTCTCATTTTCCACTTTTGGCAGCATTAAGAATTCAGCATGAAGAAAATGTTGATGCATTTTATGCCTCTTTTATATGTTCCAATCTAACGTAGTTAATGTTCATTGTTTGTGTAGCAAAACCAACCACGTATTTTTCAGCTACACTATCATCACAGAACTGGTGAGAACATAATGAAACATTGAAAACACAAATTCAGATAAGGACCTAGAGCATTACCTATTTCCTTCCATCCCACTTGAAACTTGATATGTGAAATATTTTGGTATCCAGTGTACAGATGCACAAAGAAATTAAAGTAGAGCTGACTAAGCAAGGTGCCAGAGACTACCAGCCAGTTTTCAGTCAATCATATGCATAAATCCTTTGAAATAGATCTTATGTCTAGGTCTAAAAGTCCTGCTTGCTTTTGCGTAGAGTAACAGGGAGATTCCTCTGCTGAGTTAAAGGGAAGTGTTAAGTACATAAACACTTAAGACCAGTGCATACAAGAGGAAAGATTTATTGCAACCTCTCAGGCATTAAACTACCTTCTACCTGCCATACTTGGAAAGATCAGCACTGGCTTAGGTGTCTTCTGAGTCATGGTGCTGAAGGATACTGTTCTCTTTCCTGAGTACTCTTTTCTTCTTCGTATCTTTCACATCTTCCTTTCTCAGATTCTACAACATCCACGTCCACCTTTCTCACCCCTTCTAGCTTCTGTCCACAGTTACTCAAATCACAAATCCTTAGTCTCTTTCTGGTACAGGTACAGCTGCCTTCTCTATCTGTCCAGAAAAATGTAAATTTTTAACATCCCTACAGAGAAGGGAAAGCATAAAGACTCAAAGAGTGCTGCAACCATTGAGGAGAAAGAAATGTCCAAACAGTGAGAAGGAAAACAGGACCCCTGGACTGAGGCCAAGACTAGGGTAAGGGTAGAAGAGGAAAAGAGTCTGTGGTAAAACTGAAACCTAGTATCATGAGTTTTCCTTACCATTAACCTGGGATTATCAAGGCGGTTCAAAGTTTCTCTTTGCTTTTTCAATTTCTGTTCCTTCTTACTCTCTGCACAGAGCTAACATTTGTGTGCTATAGGATTTAATTAATGAAAAATAAAGTCAAATGTAAATAAAGTGATTCCCACCTATTTGTTACACATTTGCATTATCTGTAGATATGTTGAATGCATTGTCATCTCATTTGTTACTTATCACCTGAATCTTTCCTAGGAAGTAGGCAAGAAAATGCATACACTTATATTCTAAATAGACTTTGTAGCTTTAAAATCAGGTGAAGTATGTTAAAGAGAGACTAAGAATGTATGAAGGCACATTTCAATGTCATCAGAAAGCAGTGCTAAGTTCACATTCACTTTTGCTTTAAGGCAATATGTTAGCAGCAAGACTGCCAAAGACCGGTATTTGTTTTAACTTTTCACCACAAGTAATACACTCTGCTGAAAGGGAGAGACAGGTATCTCATATATCTTAAAAATGTGAAAATATCTTCTCAAAAAGATGATTATCCCTGGAGTTAGAGATTTCAGATTTATCTAATCTGAAATCTGCCTACACTGCCAGATTTGTAGGTGTGTGAGTGCTTGGCATTACTTTCCAACACATGTTTATATCCAGCAGGTGCCATATGACCATGTCATAAGCCTAACCCAGCTGTCTGGGTAAGAACTTATTACAACTCCTAACTAATATGCTAGGAAGTGTTTAAATCCTATCCATTCTATTGAGCACAGTACATTTGTTGTGGGTGACGTGTCAGCTGCATTTATTTTCTCAGTGCATCGTTACGACGCATTTAGGTTGTCACTCAATTTGTCTCCTCTCCAGAACAGCAACAGAAAGTCAATGGATATGTATTTATCACTACCACATTTCCTCTCATCAGCAGCATGATTGATCCATTTGTATTTTCAGTATGACCCAGGGACATAAGTGGTGGTTGAGACAGAAAGAGGAAGCACTTTCGTTTTGTGTACATAAAAGAAATGTGTGGCTCCAGGTACACAATTACTAACGTAAAAGTAAAACGTGTGTCTGCAGAACACCTACATGGCTGAAAAAGTCAACATTTCACCAGATGTTAAAAATCATGTTGCTCAAAAAAGTTTGTCTCTAGCAAACATATTCTATTTTAGGGACTGCAAATTCCTTTTACACATATTTCCATTCAAAGTTTGGAGTTTACTTGGTGTGACCATGATGCTATCATTATAAAGGTTTCAGGAGTACCTCTACAGAGGATACAAGGGGTGAATGTCAAATATTTGAGTTTGTCACGGGTACTGGGGTTCTTAAACTTGATCCCAGGTAAAGATTCATACAGACAACAAAAATTAAGTTATACAGGCTTCTAAATAACGGACAACGTTTTATCTAGTTAAGTTATATTCTAATAACTTGCTAACCTATTATAAGATTTACTATAAACAATTTGGAAATAGGGTCTCAATCCCCATAACACTTTACATCCAAAGATTAAGAACAGAACTCTCTACTCATACCATTCAAAGGTCTTAGCAAAAGGGCAAGCAAGGTGAAACTAATTAATTTGTATTGAAGATGGAGTGTAGAAAGAAAAGACAGACTAAGGAGACAGAAACTATTCTTTTACTTACGTATTAATTTGAAATCTCAACAGCATATGCTTCATGTGACGAAACAAGCATGCAGGATATTTGAAGCATGTATTATTTATCATTCAGGCAACCTTTTAGCCTTCCGTAACTTAATTTATTAGTACTTAGAAATGTCTGCACTAGAGACTGAGATTTATCTGGTGTACAGTCATGATTTTTCCTCCAAACTCTCATTTTAACAAGACTCTAAGAAATGTATTTCAGATTTGATAGGGACATACAAAGAATCTATTCCTAGTGTCATAAGGTTGCCCTTCTTGCTGCAGCTGACTGGAAGTTTCACTCAAATTTCAATAAGATTTTTAAGACAAATTCTGCTTTTGTTTTTTACACCTAAACTCAACTTTTACAAAAAGGGAATTAACAGTGTGCTAAAAGAAATGATAGACAAAACATGAATGTTTACCTTGTTCACTCTTTTCTGCTGTGGTCTCACACATGCAGACTTCAGGGCAAGTTCCTCCTTCACGTCAGGCTTTCAGGAGAGACAATTTGGGTGGGGTTTACTTTTCTGCTGATTGTCATTGGGAGCTCTCTAGGAAATTGAATCCTAAAGTTTTCCAATCAAAGAGATTAACCTGTAGTGTTTAAAAGTAATAGGTTAGACAAGTGCCAGCAGCTTGTCACTTCTCTTAAATCCTTCTTTCAAGTGTATTAGCTGGGTGTCACCAGCTCAAGAAAGAGAATTAAAAAGGCATTTGATTTTTCATGGCTTGGTTCCCACCAGCATAAGAGGGGTTTGCCTAGAAGTACTACTCACTGAGATCCAGGTGGCAATCTTAGTCTTCAGAGAACTAGTAAATTCTAAAAAATCACCTTCCCAGGGGAGCGAGGCAGTACGTACCTGCTGCATGACCACAATTGCTCTGAGGCAGGAGCACAAATACGCCATGCACCACAGAGCACTGGACGTGAAGCGGTGCTTGTGCTTGAGTAACTCTTCTGTAAACTGCGAGCTCTCATATTCACGCCTACCTCATGACAATTCAGCCTCCAGATATCCCCATTTTAGTTCAGCACAGCTTGTCCTGCTGAAAGAGCTCATAAAAATTACTCAAGATTATAGTATCTTGCTCAACTCTAACACAGGTTTTCTTTCTTTTCTAAATACAATACTTTCTGTAAACTGTCCAAAAGTCCATCATTCTTCCACATACAAATTATCTACCATTCCTTTCTGCCCTATTACTACTGCAGGTAGATGGCATGGTACAGGTACAGGCATGTAGCTCTGCAGCTTCTACTGTATAGCTGGATCTGGTTCCAGTCCTCACACTATCAACCTATCTATTAAGATCAAAAACTCTGCAGTGATAAATGTAGCTACTTGGGTCATATTTTAAACTGGAAATAAGAAATCTCTGGATCTTTTACTAGCAGAGCAAACTAGATTTTTATTAATAGCTTTCCAACACTGCCATTTAGCATCTGATTTGCACATACAGAATTTTCCAGAGGTTAAAATATTAGTTCTTGATCGTTGTGTTCGGACATAAAAAATAAATATTCATACAGTGTAGCAAATTCCTATTTACTTACTAGGGTGTTTTGCTTCATCTGTTAGCAAAAAAGATTGTGCCATTTTCCAGGAAAGACAGACACCTCCTGCCTGGAGGGTATGGAGAGAAGGACATTGTTTGCTTTGTGCTGGCTATGACTGCCTGGAACAACAAACCTAGAGCTGCAGTGTAAGGTTTCTGGCTCTTGCATGCCACCATTGCAGTCCTTCTCTGGCCAGGTGCCTCTGTCTAGAAAAACATGTCTCAACTGAGCATAAACATACATCATTTAGTGCTGTGTTAAGTTTGATAACAAATAGTAGGAAACTTTTTAACTAAGACAGCACCATAGCCCATGCAGTTTCCTATTAACCACAGGAATTAGACCCTTTTACTCCAAAAAGCATTAGCTTTAAATATGTGCACATTGGACAGCAGATTGTAAAATCCAACAGGATTTGCCTGTAACCAGGTGCATACACAGAATTCCAGAGCTCTATCTGTCAGGAGCAACACGGGTTGATGAGAGAGAAAAACTGGGTCCTACGTGTGCCACATTAACAGGGAAGTTTGTAATGAAACCATGGACCAGTTCAAGCTGTGGAACACTATGGAACCGTCTGCATATTCCAGCATCCTCAAAATAAATTTCAAAAACCATTTTTGACAGAAATAGACACAACTATAAATGGAAAATAAAGAATGGTGTAAGTGAGGATAAGAGAAAGTGACTGGGTCCAAGAGAGTGAAATCAAAGCCGAAACATTTCAGATTTTCTTCTTCATTATTACTTTTTTGTGTTCACAGATTCTGGTAATGAGAACTCCAGAAACATGAACCGGACGTATACAGGGTCATAAACCTGTAAAATACAAAATACTAGCCATAGAAACAGAACTCGTGGCATCTGGGTCCAAAAGCCCCCAGTTTTGTATATAAAAAAAAGCCCTCACTTATCTGCAAAATATGCTGGAAGATTTTTAAGAAAATGTTGAGTTAAAAAAGAAGTTTTGTATAAATGTCACCCTTAAAACCTGCTTTAAAAAAAG
Source organism: Aptenodytes patagonicus (assembly GCF_965638725.1). Classification (NCBI taxonomy): domain Eukaryota; kingdom Metazoa; phylum Chordata; class Aves; order Sphenisciformes; family Spheniscidae; genus Aptenodytes; species Aptenodytes patagonicus. The sequence continues at coordinate 45,610,032 of NC_134955.1, read as the reverse complement.
ATTGCTGCTTGTGGCTCTGGGTGTGCCTACCAGCATATGGAACATATTCATTTTCCAGCATAGCTTTTGGCTTAATACAGTGAAGACTGCATTAGTAATTGTTGTCATGACATTTCCCTCTGCAAGATTAAAGTGTTTCCATTCCATTCAGCTATTATTGAAATAACATAATCTGCGAGTTATATGAACTTGCCCCTTGCCTAGGATAATGAGTTGATAAGGCTTTTGTATGAAGAACAATGTTTCATTATTACCAGTAAAAAAATGACAGTCTTCACAATGGGCTTCTTTGCAACTTATGCATGACTCTCTGCTTTATTTTCATGTTCTGATGTGGATGAGAAGAAACAGCAGTTGTGGTGTGGCAGTGCAGCACTAAGCAAATTTCACTCTCATAACAGCTTCTGCAGTGCTTGGCCATCAGAGTAGTAGCAAACCCCAGCAGTGCCATCTGAAACACTCATCCAGTGACTCTTCTCTACTTGGCAACTGCCTCTGTTCTCAGTGCCTACTGTCTGCACCCCTTGCAGGGTTTCTGTAGGACACCAGCTGATTACAAGGCAAATTTACTTTTTTAATAAAAGTGAAATTCACAGCCAGCATAATAGTGAAGGCACTGGATTGTTCTGAAAAAAAACATGCAGCACGAGGGACACGTAGCAGAGTAGTTGGTTCAGCAGCTAGGAAGGCCTCCGTCTTTCTCTGTTGACTACAGAAGGAGTCTATGATGATTACATAAATGCCCAAAGCCTTCATAACATCTTTCTTATAGGCCTGTGCCACGCTGTTCTACTCCAGTCATGGATGCTAGTGGCACACCACACCTTGGTCATTTAAGACCCTGAAAAGCCTCTTACAGCAAAAGATGAAAAAAAGCTGTTTTGCAGTACACCTGGGAAAGATATTCCAGGAAAACAATTAAATTTTAAATTACTGGATGGCTATTACAAGCCCTTCCAAGGTGATCAAAGGGTGTTTGTTAGTTTGCCCTTCTGAAAAAAAACCCTGAAGTTAAAGTGAGTGAAAACATGTGTGGTATAGACCACAAGAAGCAGACATAGTTTGCTGATACGTATTTTGTCATGCACGTGAAATCATATTTCTGATCATCCTTTTTTATCAGAAGCTAGGATGTGTAATGTTGTCTGTGTTTACTTTTGTTAATTCTGACTGTACTCTGCCAGATTGTTCTGTTCCCCATATCAAAGATCTAATTAAAAGGCAAAAGATACTCCCAGTGTAAAACTCAGTGGCCAATAATTTCAAATTGACAAAGAAAGGGCATTAAAGCTCAGGTATCACATGTTAATCAACCCTGAAACTTACTTTTGCATGGAAATAACAATATTGTACAAAAATGGTTTTAGGAACATTGATTCAAACAAAAATCAAACATCCTCTGAAGGCATTTCTGACAAATATTGTTCACCCTTAAGGGGAACCCTCATATAAATAAGGTTTTCTTCATAAGAACATTTTTTGAGAAAACAAAAATGGTAAATGCACACAAGTATGTATTTACATGATTATTCACTTTTACAGGCTGATCAGCTAAGTCGGAAGTTGTGAATTTAAAGGGAAAAACAATGCAATGTGCTTTAGGCGATAAAATGTAAAGTCCAATTAGTGATTTAGAAGTAGTGAATATTTGAAGTGAGTTTTACTGAGAAATTTACACATTTGCGATATTCCTATAAATTATTTTGAATATTGGTCAAATGCTTAAAAACTATTCATGGATTGTTTTGAAGCAATGAAAGAATATGATACCTAAGATTTTTTTTTTTTAAATTACAAATATGTCATGGTTTTCTACTTGCAGCTTTCAGATAAATTACTTTCAATTTGTACAATATGCCAGTCTGTTCGTTTGACGGCAACATAAACGCGCTACTTCATTTTACTTCAGAGAAATTGCTTAGTCTTTCAAATTTGCACTAGTTTTGCCCACCTCTGTTTTTTAATTGTCAAACTAGAGCAACCTAAGTGTCCTGTAAAGATATATGAACTACCACAATGGAGTAAAGCTGCAGTATATATATCTCAGGCTTGGTGCCTATCAGCCAGTGGGAGATGCTCAGATAAAGAGTGGGATTGCATCAGCCAGGTGGTGGGAAAGGTTTGGTGGAAAAGCGGCCATTTGGCTTGGGCAAGTTGACTCATCTACATTAGAATTTTCTGCCGCGTTAACTACAACAGAGTGCAATGAGGTGTGCACTTGGTTGTTCAGTATGACACTGACATTTTCTGATGGTCTTCTTTGGAAAATGGAGAGTCAGCAAGCCTGAATCAGTATTATTTATCCCTGCCTTTTGTCACTGGCTTCACTGGTGCAAACTAGGCAAATTTTCTGCAGAATGGGGAACCTTGGAAGTCTTGCTAGTTGGGGCTGGGCTTCTGGGCTGTCTGCCATCTAGCTCTGGAAGCCCATTTGTACTGGAAGGAAGCTGGAAACAGGGTTTCCAGCCCAGAGCTAATCCACCAACCTTGTCATATTTGTTTCAAAAAAATCATTCTGCTTATCTTTCGAAAAGAACCAGGCCAGTGTTGCTATTCCACAGGAAAATTTGAAAAGGAAATAGGAAGCTTTCCTGTTGAGTCATCTTACAAGAGAGTGGGCTGCTCGGCAAGGTGGAAGGGAGGCTGTGTTTCCCTCGGTGCCACAGCTAGTTGCATCTGCTTTGAGAAAAGGGTAAGTTAAATCAGCAGCAAACAGAATTTTGTAGCTTTAGAAATGTCCCTGCTGAGGCTGACAGTGTTTAGCTATCTTGGTTAAAAAGTTGATACCCTTCCTGAAATAGCAACGTTGTCATAACCTTCCTAGATATGGTCCCATTTGCCACAGGGCATGTGTAAACTGGTGACTCTGTGAGGTTTTGGTGACCTATGATGTGACACAGCTCTAAAATGAAGAACATACATACTCAAGTGAAGTGTAGTCTCTTAGCTCTGTAAGGTGATTCACTCCATGCTTACCACTAGAGACATCATTAGAGGAATTGCATAGGTCAAACACAAAAAATATGCTGTGGTAGGTATATCTTCTCTATGGAAAAGTTTACAAGAAGCATATGAAGCCTGGCAGAGTCTGCAGAGGAAGAGAAAACTTTGTCTGTCAGTCTAGGTGAATATCAAGAGAGATAACATGTTGCACAGGAAAACTAGTTCATGGATTCCACTGTACAAGAAACTCCCCATAAAATAATGGGGAGTTATTAAAAATAAAATTAGCTCTGTCCAACTAGTCCAAATCTTGGGAGCAAACTTAGAACCTGAAGATGAAAAATAATGGCAATTTTTTCCATTCTTGCCAAACCAAGTCAAAGACATTCAACATCAGCTTCATATTTGGTAGTTTTCAAGGGCAAAAATTATTATGTGTATTGTTAAAGGCCATGGGAAACCAGAACATCCAGATCATGAAATATACATCATGTATCGCAGAACATGCAATTTTATTTCTATTTCTTGGCTCACAACAAATGAAAAAATGGTGTATGGCATGGATACCCCAGAAACATCTGCAGGAAACAGAACTGGAAAACCATCAGAATTATTAATAAAAGATACAATGGCCCACAGCGCTGAAAAACATGATGATGAGCATGAGGAATGATAAGCAGTTCTTGCTTTGTGCAATGGGTCAGGTTTAGAAAAAAATCTATTTTACAAGCAAGTGCTGTAGAGAAACCATTTCAGTCCAATAACAGTTCAAGATAAAGTTTTTAACGGTTCAAGAAAGCTAATTTTAAATACAGAATCTGCTTGTTGCTAATTGAGTTATTTGGCTTAGCAGGCATGTTTAAGTAAGACTGTCAACATACACCCTAAACCTAAAAATAATTAATCCAGAAACAACTAGTAACAATGTTTACAGATGGAGAAGCACAGGAGACTCAAATATGTGTTTGAGATTCAAAGCCATATGGTCCTGTCTCAGTGATGCCGATTACCTCGCCTCCAGAAACATATCACAGCTCACATCATTTAATAAAACATATTAGATTCAGACATAAAACTCAAGCCTCTGCCAAGTCTAAAGCCTTCAGATGGTCTCAAATCAAGTACACACACTTAGCAGAGGAAAAACATCTAGGGAAGAGACATACTAAGGTAAGATTGCAGATCTAGCATTTAGCCATGTGCATAGAATGATCACAATTGTTCAAAAGCTCGTTTTGACCCATGAATTTCATGAGAACTGCCAAACCTTTCCTCCTAAAACTATACCACTGCCTGTATTTAGTGGCAGGAGTATTAGACTCCAATTTTCACATGTAGTCTGGGCAGCGGAAGAAAACAAAGGCTCTCTCATGGCTTTCATTATATGTAAATATTACCAAAAATGTGAGTGTCTGACGGTAGGAGCTCTGAGCTTTTTAGGAGGTTACACATCTTCAGTGACAGAGAATATTTGTGTCACTGGCTTGGGATGGTCAGCAAACTGCATTCAGTATCATGCTTTATCCTGAATGTCCTAAGTAAACTGAGAACAGTTTTCTCAGGGTTTGGGTAGAAGGTTTTCGCAAGGGTTTATCCAAGACAGCCTAAATAGAGGTAAGTAAATTTTGCAATTTCTATCCTAGGGAAAGGTTAACATGTAGGTTAATAATTTTCTTTCCAAATCAGGATAAATTTAAAGTTTATATGTGATGGACTTGAGTTAAAAAATATTGGGAGATGTCAGTATGATTTTATCTGTACCTGAAATGATTCATTCCAAGTGATTACATTGACCCAAATGCTCTGTGATTAAATTCATCATTCAGCTGAGTTTTTCCCCTTGTGGACTTCGTACATAAGGTACCCGATACCCCCATTTATTATTAACATACATAAGTCTAGGGGACCCAGCGAGACACCTCCCAGAGTCCTGAGGGAATGGGCTGATGTAGTTGCCAAGCCACTCTCCATATTTGAAAAATCATGGCAGTCAGGTGAAGTTCCTGGTGACTGGGAAAAGGGAAACATTGCACCCATTTTTAAAAAGGGTAGAAAGGAGGATCCTGGGAACTACTGACCTATCAGCCTCACCTCTGTGCCTGGGAAGATCATGGAACAGATCCTCCTGGAAGCTATGCTAAGGCACATGGAGGACAGGGAGGTGATTCGGGATAGCCAACATGGCTTCACCAAGGGCAAGTCTTGCTTGACTAACCTAGTGGCCTTCTGTGATGGAGTGACTACATCAGTGGACATGGGAAGGGCTACAGATGTCGTCTATCTGGACCTCTGTAAGGCCTTTGACACGGTCCCCACAACATCTTTCTCTCTAAACTGGAGAGGTATGGATTTGATGGGTGGACTGTTCAATGGATAAGGAGTTGGCTGGATGGTCACATGCAGAGAGTAGTGGTCAACGCCTCAATGTCCAGACGGAGGTTGGTGACGAGTGGTGTCCCTCAGGGGTCTGTATTGGGACCAGTACTGTTTAATATCTTCATCAATGACATAGACAGTGAGATCGAGGGCACCCTCAGCAAGTTTGCAGATGACACCAAGCTGAGTGGTGCGGTCGACATGCCAGAGGTATGGGATGCCATCCAGAGGGACCTGGACAAGCTCGAGAAGTGGGCCCGTGTGAACCTCATGAGGTTTAACAAGGCCAAGTGCAAGGTCCTGCACCTGGGTCAGGGCAACCCCCAGTATCAATACAGGCTGGGGGATGAAGGGATTGAGAGCAGCCCCTGGGGAGAAGGACTTGGGGGTACTGGTGGATGAAAAGCTGGACGTGAGCCAGCAACGTGCACTCGCAGCCCAGAAGGCCAGCTGTTTCCTGGGCTGCATCAAAAGAAGCATGGCCAGCAGGTCGAGGGAGGTGATTCTGCCCCTCTACTCTGCTCTGGTGAGGCCCCACCTGGAGTACTGCGTCCAGCTCTGGAGCCCTCAGCATAAGAAAGACATGGACTTGTTGGAGCAGGTCCAGAAGAGGGCCATGAAAATGATCAGGGGGGTGGAACACCTCTCCTATGAAGAAAGGCTGAGAGAGTTGGGGTTGTTCAGCCTGGAGAAGAGAAGGCTTTGGGGAGACCTTCTTGCAGCCTATCAGTACTTAAAGGGGGCTTGTAAGAAAGATGGGGGCAGACTTTTTAGCAGGGCCTGTTGCGACAGGACAAGGGGGAATGGCTTTAAACTAAAAAAGGGTAGATTCAGACTAGATATAAGGAAGAAATTTTTTACGCTGAGGGTGGTGAAACCCTGGCACAGGTTGCCCAGAGAGGTGGTGGCTGCCCCATCCCTGGAAACATTCAAGGTCAGGTTGGACGGGGCTCTGAGCCACCTGATCTAGTTGAAGATGTCCCTGCCCACGGCAGGGGGGTTGGTCTAGATGACCTTTAAAGGTCCCTTCCAACCCAAACTATTTTATGATTCTATGATTTTCTCCTCCTTTTCCCCACATTCAGTGCATCCTGGGCAGAGCAGTTTTTTCCACAACACATGCAGAGGCATGTGCCTCTAGTGGTGAACCACCATTTGGTGTGAAGATATCTGCAATGAATTACAGGAATGTTTATTTTTTTCTGGGAGCACTGCTTAGAGGAGAAACTGGGAATTTGAAAAAACCCTTCCATAGGGAAATGAGATGCCAGTCAAATGCAGCTAGGTGCTTTAAACTGTGTTGATATGACACGTTTAATTTTGAATTTAAAGAAGAAAATCTCCTGATTCATGTGAAATCAGTTTGATCTAAATTGTTCTAAATTTTAACAACTTGAATGATCAGAGAATGTAAAAAGACTACATTCCAGCTAGAAAAGACTGAGAGGTATTGTTATTAAATGCTGTAAATATCTCAAGGTTTAAACAACAGGGAGAGAGAACAGCTACTGAGCTAGCAAAACCAAACCAGAATTGAAACAAGAGCAAATAAATACAAACTGCCCAAATAAATGAAAGCTGTAAATCAGAGGAAAGTGCGAGATGTTACTTCCAATAGGTGCAGAAGGTGTAAGAAACCCAGCTCTTTTAAAGATGGAATGGTATACATATTTATTTTAAAAGTTTGTTGTTTATCATAGAAGCATAGAACAGCCCAGGTTGGAAGGGACCTTGAAAGACCACCTGGTCCAACCTTTCGTGGGAAAGGGAGCCTAGATGAAATTATCTAGCACCCTGTCCAATCACAGCTTGAAAACCTCCAGTGATGGGGACTCTACCAAGTCCCTGGGGAGGTGGTTCCAGTGAATGATTGTTCTTACTGTAAAAAAAAAAATCTTTCTTATATCAAGATGAAATGACACAGAAGAACTTTATAAATCAAGATCTGAGTGTATCAACTGCCAGAACTGGCTCGCTCTCTTTCTTTCCTAATGAAAAAAAATTTGGGGGTATAAAGTCAGTTTCTCAGGAAAACTATATTTCTGTGAAAGCTGAATTTCCTACTGGGAAAGGCATTCTGATATGCTGTCACCATACACCATACATCTTTGTCTTTGAGATAGCTTCAAAACAGGCAGCGCAACCTTGAGCTCTCTGTCTCTAATCCTTATCAGTAAAATGCAGCTAGTGAATCTTTCTTTCTACTCCCCTAACCTTTTCACATAACTTGTCAAGGTGGATGAAGATATATTCTAGTATCTATTACCTCTTGTGTTCAATCTGAGTAAAATGTCAAAATACACCTGAAACCCTGGTCTGTGTTCTTATTGCTGTCTCTTACTGTGTATTCTTACAGTAACTAGTGCAATGAAACTAACTTTGCTGAGATTTCTGGTTTATAATTAATAAATAGCTTGGGGTTCCCAGAAAAATACCTCTTTTGTAATTAAAATTAGAACCATCTATACATTAGAAGAATTTTCCAAATAGCTGAAATGAGTCGACAGACCTATGCACTGATCCCTCAAAAAAAAAGAAAAAAAAGTGGCAAAAAAAAGATTATGTTTGCCATTTGACATCACAAGGTAACACTGCTGAACAGAATCCCCGTGTGATCATGTTGTCAGAGGTCCTTTATACTGCAAATCTTGGGCGGGAACTTGATACTACAAGTATTACAGATACTTGTAATATCTTGACTATTACTTGTAAAGAAACAATGCTTATTAACCTTCATTCATGATCACTTTAGCATCAATTCTTACAGCTGCTTTCTGAATCTTGTAGCTTTGCATTCATCTGTTGCAGCTTCTTTGCCTTAAATACTCTGCACAAACTCACAGAACTGAGGAAGACGGAATTCATGTAATACCTAATAAGCTGTTACTGGTTTTGCTAAGCAAGTCAAGTTGCTTAGTGTTTTTTCCCTGTAGAGGTAGACGTACTTGTGTATGTCTGATGTTTCTCTTAGAACAAGCTGCTCAGATAATGTCACTGCTACTAAAAAATGTCAAGGACATACTTATGTCTAAGTTGAAATTCTCTTCATTAAACTGAATGATTGGCTCATCTTCGAGCAAACTGCATAATTGGCTGTCTCTGTGTAAAGCCTTCACACTCCTCTTTTAAGAAAGAAGCACGTTCCTCTTAGTGCCCAAAACATAGATCCCAACCACTGTGAAGGTGACTGTAATACTTCAGACAAACTAATATTGGCTAACCCTGACTTCGTGCTGGCAGGTTTCCATCTCCATAATAAAGTTCACTAGTCAAGGACTTGTGAGCATTTCATTTTGAACTGTATGTAGAGGGCTGACTTTGTTCCACTATTAAAAAGAGAAAAAAAGAACAGCCCTACGGGGTAGGACAATTCAATTATACCTTTAACCTCAGGTGAAGAAAACTTCTGAAGTTTTCTCTCCAGCCCCAGAGGAAAAATGCTGCAAATTTGATTTTGAATCTCCTGACATCAGAATAAGTCAAAGCATTTTTGTTGTCCTGAAGAGGATGGGGCATGAAAGCGATATGACAAGCAACATGAAACCGGCACATAGGATGTGTGTCCCACGCTTAGAGATAACACACGATTGATTTAAATAGAGCCCTGGAGACATGAACAACAGCAGTAATTCCTAGATGCCACACAAGCCAGTCTAGGACGCTAATCACCAAGAGGTGACCCTGGTACCCTGGAGTCAGCCCTTACACACTATCCTGCAGGCAAGTCTGAGGCTGAACTCTCTTTTCAGTGCCACATAATCCAGAGGGCCCAGACACAGCCTGTGTAATGCGACAACAACCAATATGCTGAAAAATTCACTGTGTGCCCTGAAGGACTGTGTTTAGTAGAGCTATGCTACAGTTTGCGGTTTATAGCAATCACATAGAAAGGCCCCATCCTTCTCAGAAAGGCCGTGCGTGATCCCTTCCAGAGGGGAGTTTAATGCCTCAGAAGCCCACCGATAGGAGCAGGTGCCCATCCCTCCCCATGCAGTACATTTCCAAAGCAGTTCAGCAATAAACTTAAACTTCAGAAATGACAAAGAACAGCTAATTAACATTCCCATGAATCATTAAGAACTTACATTAGTTGGTTTCAAAAGGCTTCTAGAACAAAGGAATTTTTTTTCAGGATGTTCATCTTTATTTTTGTTATAAATTTCCAGCTGAAATCTAGCTCTTTCAGGCACAGCCCTTAATGATGTCAGAAGTGATGCACTGTGCTCTGCCACCCCAGAAAGAGAAGCTTCTTAAGAAGAGCAGATAGCTATTCAGCTCTTAGCCGATTAGCTATTAATTCTAGATGAGTAACGTCCATTGACGTGTGGACTGTCCAAATATTTCCTAAACCTTTTGATTGTTTGACTTTGAGGTGAATTTAGCCAATTTACTGGTGAGCAATTGAGTTTCACAGCTGATGTGTTTTCAGCCCTTGCTTGACTGCTTGTTCACCTGCAGGACACGGAGGTGGACATTTGCGGAGCTCAGGCTTTATTTGCACAGTGTCCAGTAAAACGAAACCTTCCCCTGTGATTGTGAGCAATAAACACTGACAAAAAAGGAAGGGTAAGTCACAGGTTGTGTTGCTGAGAAACTACATTTATAGCTACATAAAAATCAGAGCACATCCACACAGAATCCCTTTCAGAGGTGGAAAATCACACAAAAACCCTCTGTTATCCTGTTTACAAAACCAATTGATTTTCAGACTTCAGCATTTCAAAAAGCACAAGCATCTTGTGGGAATAGGCACTATGATTCCTGACACAACTTGACTTCACTGAGTAACAATATTGATAGCTTAGAACAAAGGAAAAATGAGAGACTATTTAAATCAGGAAGGGCCCAGTGAGGCATGTAATTGGGAGAAAACCTCTGGTGAATGTCCACTGTATCAGTGGCAGGAAAGGGCATTGTTTTAATGATTTACATGAATGAGAAAAGACAACTTCATAATTGCCAGAAGTACACTGGGGTAAAAAGCTGAAAAGAAATTGTTAGAAAAGCACAGGAGTCAACTCAGAAATTTAAAATGGCAAACTGAGGAAGCCCATTTCTACCTGATTTCTTGGAATATATAAAGGAAAGTGGGAAATAATTTATGGGAAAGCTTAAGAAAGCTCACGTTTGTTTTTTAAAAGCAAAGCCTATGCATGCAGTCACAGTTTATGCTAGGATCTGGGAATACAGAAAGCTCTAACTTGTGGCATAGATTTCCAAATAGTGCCAGAGGACATCAGCAATTTCAGTCAGGGGAACGTGAGCCATTGCTGAAAATCTAGTACATGATTAGTACCCTGTCTAACCCAGTGGTATCTTCAGAGTATGGGAGGTGTCCTGCCTGTAAATGCACATTCTCAGCCTAAGGGCCTCTGCTCTGAGGTCTCACAGAGACAACTGGCAAGATATTTAGTAAGACCTTCATGTTCCATAACCACGCACACAGAGGCATTTTAAAATACAATGGCAGTGAGCGTACAGGTCTCCACACAGAAGCTTTGCAATACTTTTTTCAAACCAATTATGAAAGAATGAGTAGTCAGAGCCAAGCTTTTGAAAAGATCCATATTTGTTCATAAATGGCATACTTTTAAATGTCTGGTAAAATATAGTTACAAATAATTCCACCCAGTTTTCTGATTTCAGTCCTATTTCCAAGATATGAGATAAGAAAGAAGTGCTTTTACCTACCGTGGGATTTTACCTAGACTCCTGTGAATATCAGAATGAGTGAGTACTTATGTTAAAGCCAGATTCCCATACTGCAGAGAAATGGGGTTGCTTGGGGGCCATTCAGTTTTTCCACTGGCCTACCTAGTCTCCAAACTGCCCAATTTTTTTCCTTAGTTAAGATTTCAAAGCCTGGCATGTGGCTGAAGTAGACTATTTTGTCTACTAATTTTTAGATGTTATGCTCCTGCACAGCCAGAGAATCAGTAATTACCCATCAGAATGAAATTTGGTAGGGTACAGTAATCTTACTCACAGACCCCTTCTGTGATCAGGAATTGCTCCTTTCATTTCCAGTGTCAGAGCAGCTTGAATTCAACATGTCAGCAAAGGCTTAGCATGTTTCCTAGTATGTTCAGGTTTCCTGTTCCTCAGCAGCCCCACAGGCAAGGGAAAGTAATTTCATGAGAATGCCTGGATAAGGAATAGTCACAAAATTTTAAATCCCTTGCAAAAAGCTTCCTACATCCACAATGTTCTGACATGGAAGTAACGGCATATTTAGGCTTGTCTAAGTACTTTCTGGACCACCTTACTGCCTCTGACTTCTTTCCAAAGCAAGACGAGGAATAGTACCAGCACTAACCACAGTAGGTCCATTCAGATAACACATTCAGCTTTGATCAGCCATAAATACATTGCTACCTAGCAGACCCCATTCTGCAGAGGTCAGTCATTGTGAGGGGCAGTTACTTCCTTGTCACTATGTGTGTTTTAAAATCAGGCCCTCTTCTGTACCAGTATAGCAACGACATAGGCAAAATGCCAGAATACCAGTATTTTTTAACCTAGTCTGTTGAGTCAGAGGAAATGCCAAATACCTTACCATCAACAAAACTATTTTTCAGAGTTTGGCTATAGTAACGGATCTCTCCTACACTTTACATAAGTCTAAATGCCAGCTGCCACGTACCTCTCAGAGGGAGGGTGTCACACTTGTGACATTCTCCTCTGAATCTACTGGCAGTGCTGGGTGGTGGAGAAGGCAAAGGCACTCTAAGCTTTCCACCCTAGAGTAGGAAACACGTTTTCTGTACTTATGAAGGCCTGGTGCAGTTTTTCCTCAAGGCCCTCTGAAAATCTGAGTGGGGAAAGGGGGTAGAAAAATGGAACTAACCACTCCTCTGGAACCACTGACTCCTTTTTAGAGGCAAGTGAGCAACAGTGAAGCCAGCAGTTCCCAGTAATAATATTTCAGGAGAGATATAGCCCCAAATTTCACTCATTCACGAAGTGCACTTAATATTTGGGTGGCTTTTGGTAAGAGGAGACAAGTTCTGAAACATGAATACTAGACAGCCCAGCCCCACAGGCATCTCTCAGGCCAGTCAAACACTGCTGCTCCCATCCTGGCTGACCCTGGTATCTCCTGGGACCCTGGAAAGGGAAGTGGAGAGCTTGAAGGCAGAGCCCTTCACTGATGCAGTGACATGATTTTGCAAAGACGATGATGAGGAACCTTGCAGAACCTTTTTCTGTCACCCCAAACTATTCTGCAGACCTAGACATGACAGTGTGAAGCAGATTTCAGCAAACAATTCTGCTTTAGTGTTCCTGTAGTACAGTGCAAAACATTATCTATGACCCTTCTAAACACAGAATTGCAAGAACCATTAAAATTGCAAGGAAAGACTTCAAGCCACTGTGATTGTACAAATACCACATATATTAATCATTGATTGTGTCCGATGATCCCGTTCAGCACCCTGGAAAGCCATAGCAAATACCAGTTGCAAGTTAAAGAATCTGGAAAATGTGTGTTAAGTAATTTAAGCAGTTCAGAAATCTTTTTTTTTTTTTTAAGCTACAAAAGATGTCTGAAACCTTCAGGGTGAGCTATGAAAGTGGCACCAAAAGAGGTCATGGAAGTTACAGAACACTGTTCTATACATAGCTGTTGCTATGTGTACTAGCAGGACTTCAATTTGTACCTTGAAGCTGTCTAATTGACTATGCATAATATTCATCTATATGCCAGTTGCTCACCTGTACTGTCCCTAGTTACAAATAACTCCTCTGACATGCAGTAATAACCCACATATTGCTGTTGCAAACAGATACACCTAGATTAACGTGGAACACGAGACACTACTTTTATATTGCATGACCCGCTTTCCCGTTTCCTCATGGGGGCTATTTATGGTTGATAGAAGCACTTTCTAATGGGACCATACAGAACTGGACATTACACTTTTGTTTTACAGCATGTGTTCTGGACTTAACAGCAAGAAGTTCTGGGGCTTATTGATTTGGAATGATGAAAAGCAAGCTTGTGTGTTTTGCTTGGTTATAGGATGTTCATAAGCCACCAATACGATGTTGTTGTGAAAAAAGGGAAATGCAATTTTGGAATACATCAGATTAAGTATTTCCATGACATAAGCAACTTCTGTTCAAGATAGATGAATCTAGAGATGAACAGCTGTAGAAATGGATTTGTAGGATAATCAAGAGAGTGTAGAGGCTTTTTAACAGGAGGAAACGGGAAAAGATTTGGCTATTGAATTGAAGGAACATCATCTCTAGCACCCATAGATATAAATTGTTTGTGAATAAACAAAGGCTCGAAAATAGAGATTGATGAGCATTGGCTCTAAAAGAGCATGTTGGTAGGAGCTGTGAGAACAAAGATAACATTACATCTAGATATTATCAAATATACATATAAATAATAATTTGATCTCTTTAGGAAGTGATTTTATAACTTAGCAACAATAGCAGAGGACTTGATTCATTAATGAAAGAGATCCCTTTCAATCCTAAAGCTATCACATTACAGCAGAGTAGTTGGTTTAGTTATACATCCTGCACCAGATAATGGAATTTAGCATACAACAACTAACTTTTAAAAACACCTCAGGGTAACTTCTACATCTATACTGGCATTTTCACGTAAGCCAAAGCTTATAACTTTGTGTAAATGCAACATTTGCACATATAGCACAGAGCTGCCAAAGAGGACAAATAAAAAGAAAGACTAAGACACTGCTGTTGACAGCACAGCCAGTGGTCCTTCCCAGTGCAATTTGCAGTTATAAGCAGACAAACCCTTCAAAAGGAGCATTCCTCCTGAGAAGGGCAAGCCCTTGCCATGGACATTCTGTCTCTGTCAAAGACAGAATAAAGGGCTACATGAACTATTGGTCTAAGCCTGCAGGGGTCTTATGCCTGTAAGCAAGAATTTTGCAGCCTTTTTACGAAGAACTGCTGTGCAGAGTCTACAGTTCCAGTGTTTTGCAATGAAAAGTTTTCCTTGAAAAATCAGCAAGAGTTATTATGCTTGATGAGGTACAGAAAACTCTATAAAATCTTCAGTAAAACCAGGCTCCAGGGTTTTCAAATTCATGATATCACAGTCCTGTGATGTGTGAGAGGTGAGATCCTTCATTGTTATTCCACCTTTCAAGTTCTTTCAAGACTGAAAGATTAAAAAGACAAAAGTATTCCCCCCCAAAAGAACTGTTCACCTATAGTGAATCTAAGGCTGCTTCCAAGAAATCTTTTACAGAGCTGCGGGAGAGATATGACTTAGTTGCCATCACAGAAACATGGTGGGGTGACTCTCATGATTGGAGTGCTGCAATGGATGGCTATAGACTCTTCAGAAGGGACAGGCGAGGAAGGAGAGGCGGTGGGGTGGCCCTGTATGTTAGGGAGTGTTTCGATTGTCTAGAGCTCAACGATTGTGATGATGATACGGTCGAGTGTTTATGGGTAAGGATGAGGGGGAAGGCCAACGAGGCAGATATCCTGCTGGGAGTCTGTTATAGACCACCCAACCAGGATGAAGGAGCGGATGAAGCATTCTACAAGCAGCTGGCAGAAGTCTCTCAATCGCTAGCCCTTGTTCTCATGGGGGACTTCAACTTCCCGGATGTCTGCTGGAAATACAACACGGCAGAGAGGAAGCAGTCTAGGAGGTTCCTGGAGTGTGTGGAAGACAACTTCCTGACACAGCTGGTAAGCGAGCCTACCAGCGGAGGTGCCTTGCTCGACCTGCTGTTTACTGACAGAGAAGGACTGGTGGGAGATGTGGTGGTCGGAGGCCATCTTGGGCTTAGCGACCATGAAATGGTAGAATTCTCGATTCTTGGTGAAGTAAGGAGGGGGGCCAGCAAAACCGCAACCATGGACTTCCGGAGGGCAGACTTTGGCCTGTTCAGGACGCTGGTTGAGAGAGTCCCTTGGGAGACAGTCCTGAAGGGCAAAGGGGTCCAGGAAGGCTGGACAATCTTCAAGAAGGAAGTCTTAAAGGTGCAGGAGCAGGCTGTCCCCATACGCCATAAGAAGAACGGGCGGGGAAGACGACTGGCCTGGCTGAACGGGGAGCTCTTGCTGGGACTCAGGAAAAAAAGGAGAGTTTACCACTTGTGGAAGAAGGGGCAGGCAACTCAAGAAGAGTACAGGGATCTCGTTAGGTCGTGCAGAGAGGAAATGAGAAAGGCAAAAGCCCAGCTGGAACGCAATCTGGCCGCTGTTGTTAAAGACAACAGAAAATGTTTTTACAAATATATTAATGACAAGAAGAGAGCCAAGGAGAATCTCCATTCTTTATGGGATGTGGGGGGGAACGTTGTCACCGAGGATGAGGAAAAGGCTGAGGTACTCAATGCCTTCTTTGCCTCAGTCTTTAACAGGCAGACCAGTTATCCTCAGGGTACTCGGCCCCCTGAGCTGGAAGACAGGGACGGCGAGCAGGATGAACCCCCCATAATCCAAGAGGAAGCAGTCAACAACCTGCTACGCCACCTGGACGCTCACAAGTCTATGGGGCCGGATGGGATCCACCCGAGAGTGCTGAGGGAGCTGGCGGAGGTGCTCGCCAAGCCACTCTCCATCATTTATCAGCAGTCCTGGTTAACGGGGGAGGTCCCGGATGGCTGGAGGCTTGCCAATGTGACGCCCATCTACAAGAAGGGCCGGAAGGAGGATCCGGGGAACTACAGGCCTGTCAGCCTGACCTCGGTGCCAGGGAAGGTTATGGAGCAGTTCATCTTGAGGGCACTCACAAGGCATGTGCGGGACAACCAGGGGATCAGGCCCAGCCAGCACGGATTCATGAGAGGCAGGTCCTGCTTGACCAACCTGATCTCCTTCTATGACCAGGTGACCCGCCTAGTGGATGAGGGAAAGGCTGTGGATGTGGTCTACCTGGACTTCAGTAAGGCCTTTGACACCGTCTCCCACAGCATTCTCCTAGAGAAGCTGGCGGCTCACGGCTTAGACAGGTGGACTCTTTGCTGGGTAAAAAAGCGGCTGGACAGCTGGGCCCAGAGAGTTGTGGTGAATGGAGTGAAATCCAGTTGGTGGCCGGTCACGAGCGGTGTTCCCCAGGGCTCAGTTTTGGGGCCGGTCTTGTTCAATATCTTTATCAATGACCTGGACAAGGGGATCGAGTGCACCCTCAGTCAGTTTGCAGATGACACCAAGTTGGGCGGGAGTGTTGATCTGCTCGAGGGTAGGAAGGCTCTGCAGGGGGACCTGGACAGGCTGGATGGATGGGCCCAGGCCAACTGTATGAGGTTCAACAAGGCCAAGTGCCGGGTCCTGCACTTCGGCCGCAACAACCCCATGCAGCGCTACAGGCTTGGGGAAGAGTGGCTGGAAAGCTGCCTGTCGGAAAAGGACCTGGGGGTGTTGGTTGACAGCCGGCTGAACATGAGTCAGCAGTGTGCCCAGGCGGCCAAGAAGGCCAATGGCATCCTGGCCTGTATCAGAAATAGTGTGGCCAGCAGGAGTAGGGAAGTGATCGTGCCCCTGGACTCGGCACTGGTGAGGCCGCACCTCGAATACTGTGTTCAGTTTTGGGCCCCTCACTATAAGAAGGACGTTGAGGTGCTGGAGCGTGTCCAGAGAAGGGCAACGAGGCTGGTGAGGGGTCTGGAGAACAAGTCTTATGAGGAGCGGCTGAGGGAACTGGGGTTGTTTAGCCTGGAGAAAAGGAGGCTGAGGGGAGACCTCATCGCTCTCTACAACTACCTGAAAGGAGGTTGTAGCGAGGTGGGTGTCGGTCTCTTCTCCCCAGTAACAAGCGATAGGACGAGAGGAAATGGCCTCAAGTTGCGCCAGGGGAGGTTTAGATTGGACGTGAGGAAAAATGTCTTGACTGAAAGAGTGGTTAAACATTGGAACAGGCTGCCCAGGGAAGTGGTTGAGTCCCCATCCCTGGAAGTGTTTAAAAGACGTGTAGATGAGGTGCTTAGGGACATGGTTTAGTGGGCATGGTGGTGTTGGGTTGACGGTTGGACTCGATGATCCTAGAGGTCTTTTCCAACCTTAATGATTCTATGATTCTATGATTCTAAGCCAGAAGTAGAAAAAGAGAGATTTATTCACCACAAGGGTGGTAGCTGGCTGACTGCCATGCAGTCAATCATGCACCATTTGAGGAATGAGATCCCACATTCTGAGAAAGACACATCCTCTCTATCCACTTGTCTCAAAAGTATCCCATTATGAACCTATTGTGCAGTTATGAAAATACACCAAGAGCAATGAAAAACAGGTGCTCAAACTGGTAGTGTTCCATACAGGAAACAAGCACACTGAAAAACCTTTTACAACCCATAAGCTCTGCACAACTGCAGGTTCTTGGCTTCTACAAGAAGTTTTCTGTTTGGAAACAAATCCACTTCACTGCCTAATAAAACTGAAAATAAATTGAAGGGCTAAGTGAATACTGATGCAATTTTCTGAAGTTCTTAGCTAAGAAGCAGTATTCACAGCTGAAATGTTTTATGAACAAAACTTTTGCCTGATATAGCATTTCTCATAGCTAATGCATCTGTTCTACTTCATACACTTCTCAGCGTGGAAGTGTGTGGAGTAATAGGTTTACACCTGTTCCTGAGAAACTTGGTTTCTGAGACGTGAACAAAATTTGCTTTAAAGGAAGAAGAGAAAAACTAAAGAGATGGAAAGAGTTGCTTTACTGTTTCCTTTTCTGCCTCTTTTATCACTTGCTTGGAGTAGATTGTATTCATAGAAAATGGAGAACATGCACACGGAAATTAATTTCCTTGTGTTGTTTACAACATTTAGATGTCCTTACGCTGACTTGTTAGTGTATTATTGCTAGCATCTAAGCCCTAAGCAACAAAAGAGCCAATACTGAGCTCTGCAGAGACAATAAAACACTTCCCAGGTATCCTTGAAGATCCAAAAGAGATTGCTCACATTGTGAACAAGTTTGACAGCAGAAATAAAACAGACACAGTTAGTAGCTGGGAACCTGAGGTCTATGCTAATGATATGACAAAAAATAGTGTAAAGTTTTCCCTGCAGGTGGTCAGCCAGATGAAACATTATAAATTAGCAAAAAAGAACTCTGATTTGAGTCTTGTCCTCATTCCTGTCTTAACATCTCATGTGGAATTAATCTTCTGCAAGGAGAACTGTGCAGAAGCAAAGTCAGAATGCCTTAAAGCCTTTTTGACACCTCTCTATACATCTGCACTTTATGCAAGAAATATTGCCTATTACAAACTTGACTAGCCTCTTTATGTCACTAATATTCTAGTTTTTTATCTGATTCCTTAATTAACTTACTTTGAAATCCAGCTTTTAAAGCAAACTAGTCAAGTATGAAGGAATTAGAAGGGCTTTTTTTTTTTTTAGCTAGACACTTTGTAACCATTATACATTCTTGCAACCCCTGGCCAAGTACGCATTTTTAGTGTTAGTCTCTGTGCATCTCATGAGATATTTAAAGATGTTAGTTTAGGTCAAGTTGAAAATAAGGTGACTCTTAAAAAAAGTTTAAAATGGAGCTGCATGCTTTGAACAAGCATGACAACCTTTTCCTTTCACCTCAGTTTTACAGCTACTGATATGTAGTTATTAATTGATCTCTTTCTCCGGCCTTTAATGAAACCTGGCTCTATTGTGTGCCTGGAAGAATAGTTCTTAGAATAATTTCCAATTGCTTTTCACTCTAAAACATGTTCTGATTAATTATCAGTTGCTTTACATAATTTGCTGGACTGTATTTTTGGTTTACAACAATTAACTTTTCTTTAAACAGATGGATGCTAATATATCACACAGCCTTGAAAACTTCTATTACAGTGGATCTACCTAAATGAAAACCAGCTTCATTTCAGTAACTTTTGCCAGGTGGTGCAATGCTTTGATTATTTTGTATTAGGATTATAAACTTGTCTTCTTTACATGCTTAGAATTGTTCTGCGAAATTTCTACCTAATGTTCAGTTTATGGCTGGGAACACTGAGCTTAGGAATAAGCTTCTTATGCGTTAACATAAAATATGAGAAATTTAATCCCTTAACATATTTAATTGCTACTTATATAAAAAAACAAGATGGTTGTTTATTATTTGTACTTGTAAATCCCTATTTGTTAAATTAAATACTTCAGTGTGCCTTTCTAAAGCATGCTGGCTAGAGTCAGCTCAGACTTCCAAATGAAAATAGAAATATTTTTCTACATTCTTAGACTGATCCAATAAATTTAAATTTAAACCTGGGCAGTTGCTATCTAGCTCTAATACAGTCACCATTAAAAAAGCCAAATACTCTGAAGTCTTCACTACTCCAAAAGAGGGAAACCAGTGATGAGAAATTCTGACACTGTGGGCTGCGGAAACGGCTGGGCAATCCAGCGGAGAAAGATACAGGTCTGTCTGCACTGAGGTAACCAAGAAAGTGTACCTCTGATTTCGTCTGACTCTAACCAGCTCTGGGTCATCTGAGCCCATGGGTCCTCCAACACTGTGCCTGCAAGGACTTATTCAAGACCAACCTCAGACCTGAGTTTATTCTGTGGATTTGTGTGGTTTCTAGATCTTCCTAGATCTAGGTCTTTCTAGATGTTCCCAGTCCTGGGAACCAGGGGCAGAGATAACCCCAATGTTAGTCAAGGGGAAGGGGCTGCACAGGAATGTCCCCTTCATCTTCCTGAGCATGAAGACAGAGGTTTGTCCCCATGGCAGGACATGCTGGAGGAGCTGAAGAGAGACTACGGTGCTGTCCTGCAGCTAGGGAGTATGTGAATTGCCACTGATTAGAGGCAAAAATCAAGAAACAGAGGCTAATGTCCTCTACCTCCGTAAAATGCTTTCCCCAAGTTGGTGTCTGACACCAGTCCAGGGTTGAGATTTACTCTGTACCTAGAGCAATGTAAGCACCTTGTGAACAGCAGCTAGTATATCCTGCCATTCAGAGTGAGTCTCCGTGGTGGCAGAATGGCTCTTCATAGCCCTTCATCCTCAATTAGTCCATAATCTAGCCAAATCTTCCAAGGTTAACAGCAGATAGGAGCCCCTGTCATGGGCGAATACCTACTGAACTAAGTGCTAAAAAAATAAGAACAAACATGACCCGTTCCCCACTGTAAATCGGAGCAGCGCCAGTGCAAGGAAAATAACATGAAGAATAGAAATGCCCAGCTAAAATCACTTATTCACAGAAACAATCATTCTCAGTGGCCCCAGAGACTACAGGAGAGAGGTACTAGTACATTCAGATCCATCATCTTCCCCCGTCTTCTGTATTTTGCAGGCTGGAAGCTTTGTGTGCAAATGAGGAGAGCAAGAGCAGCTGTACAGCTGGTGTGCTGCCACATCCCTGCGGACAGCTGATATTCTCCTCATCTCCGCATACAGAACCAGCAGTGCTTGCTGTGACATACACCACTGCTATAAAACAGAGCTCCTGGAGGGGAAAGGCAGAACAGACACAATGTTGCTTATTACTAAGCATCCATAACTGAAGTGGAAAAATGTTTTGTTTTGCTGTTATAAAACTCATTCAGTGTTGGTGGAAACACTGTGGAGGTCACAGAAGATAATTTCTCTCAGCAGTCAGGAAAAAAGGAACTGAATGTTCAGCATCTCACCTCACCTTATGGAAAATTCTGAGTCTAAATACAAAAAATGCAGTATTTTTCTAAAAAATTTCACAAAAGGAGAGTGAGAGTTCTCACATGCCCTTAAGGGTCACCTTAATACCTTAAGGTCAGCTGTATGAGAGGAGTTACCCAAAGCAAAACAACATCTGTAATTGTTAAAACGGGGTGAGTCACTGTGCATTCCCTGGACGTTTCTGCATGGCTAAGTCGGTCACAGACACTGGTCTACCCCACACTGCGCTGAGTCAGAGTAGTCTGTTCTAAAACTGGAAATGTCAGCGGATGGCATGCTAACAATTTTTTTATCCCACTCTAGGCCTTGATGGCTTGTGTCCTTCACTTCTCTGTTCTGTATATCTATTCCAGTCCCACATGAACACCAGGATAAGCTGGTATTGAAGCTACGGGCAATTACATGCTATCCAAGTGCCTGGGCACTCACATAGCAACAAGAATATTAGACATCCAAGAAGTGCAAAGTTAGTGCAGTTGTCCTGTTGATACTTGATGTGCTGTGTCTCTGGGACGTCCCTGTAATCTCCAGGCAAAAGCTTATGCTTGTAGCATCCTTGCTGCTTTTGACTAATCTATGTGTAAAAGAGGCATAATAAAGATTCATCTACTCAGATTATAACTACGCATGCCATTTTTACAGTATCCAAATCTGTTGCTACACAGCCACTAAAAAGGTGGATCTTCCAGGCACTTCTGCTTGCAGAAGCCTGATATGATAGGAAAACAACA
Organism: Aptenodytes patagonicus; assembly: GCF_965638725.1. Lineage (NCBI taxonomy): Eukaryota > Metazoa > Chordata > Aves > Sphenisciformes > Spheniscidae > Aptenodytes > Aptenodytes patagonicus. The sequence goes on along the minus strand of NC_134955.1, from coordinate 45,588,372 downwards.
CCAACAGATTTATGTCAGAAACCAACAGGCATACTGGCTATCACTGATAGCTCTCTTTCCTCCCATGTACACAGAGCAACCCCACAGAGCACTGGAAAACCAGCTGAGTATATGGATAAAAACACCCCTGCACTTAAATGCTCTGCTGAATTGAGCCTTGACAAGTGTCCTCAGACTCCCCATACCTGCCTCCCAAGTGCATCTGTTTACTTTCAAGGATGCAGATGTAATAAAAGCCAAATTCCACAGTTCCACTGTGTCTTAGGTACTCTAGTGCCTTAGCCTCAGTAATACTCAGCTTACTATTTACAACTCTGTAACCTTTTACCTAAGCCACTGAGGCAGCATTTCCAAAGCCTCTGTGTCAATGTCTTTCCCTTATTGTTCCCATCCTATTGTACTCCTATTGTTGCTCTCACAGCCTTGCACTTGCAAATCCTAATGGTGTTGTTACAGCAGGTTCTCGTGTTCAAGTACCACGGGCACCACTGACATGAGAATCATGCCTCTCCTTGCTCCCCTCTTTTCATTCTCTTTTTTAGATTTTTTTTTAATATTAGAAAAATCCAGTGCACAAGGAAGTAGTTAATAGCCATTTAAATCCTCTAACAAATATTATCCAATAATTTATGTGCACAGAAGTGTTGACCACCAATCAGTGTGCAACACTGGCACCTAATCAACATACTCCAAACAACACTAATAACATAATTGGGAACAACCCAGAGGGAGTTTGTGTGGGCCCTAATGAAAAATATATATAACATTAGAGGAAAGATGTAAAAAACTCATCAGAATCATCATCACAGCCTGCTGCACTGGAGAGAGGCCCTAGAGGAGGATACTCGTCTGTGACTCTGTCCCTGCTATTCCCAGCTGGACACTGGGGAGAGTTTTCCCTTTCCCTTTTTTTATTTTCTCTCTTTCTTTTCCTTTGATTTATTTGTCCCCAAGAGCAACTTTAACCAGAAGATCCATCAACTGTGGACCGACCTCATTCATAAACCTTTTTGTAAATGAACCTGTCTCAACACCCTTCATGTAACAGTCTCCTGGGCTACTCCCAGGTACCATTGCTATGAGTAGCATAAACAGTATGTTTCTTGCTCTCCAGCAGCAGTGGTATCTCTGTACACATGCAGGTATGTATAAATTCATAGATACTTATTTATGCTTGCAGGCACATTATGCAAAGTGGCAAAAGAAAATCATAATACTCTCTTGGGGCATCCATCTCTTTCAGTGTGTCAGTGTTGATGTTTCAAGAAGAAATCCTTCTTTGACCTATTTTGACTTTTCTAGTATCTTCTTTTGTCCCTTCTAATTTTATCTCAACCTTATAAAGTGGTTGACACCAGATGGTTCTGCAAAACATTTTTTGTTTGCCCTCATACACTTGTGAAAGCAAGTACAATATGCCTTCCTAATGTTCCCCACAGCCACATATCCCCCCTCTGCCCTGAAAAAAGTAACCATCTTTACTCAGTCTACTTTCTGTCTTCAAAGTTGTGGTTTTGCAGTGTTACACAATGAAGCACTGAACAGATATCTGAAGATCAGCTGCTTCCTCTTGCTTAAAGTTGAGTCAAAACAGCACATTCAAGCCCAGTAAGTCAAACGCCAGTCCCAGATGATGGCATGACCACTGGAGCCAGTGGTGATCATCTGTCCAAATTGTTACTCCTAACAATAAAGCCTTGTCCTGTTGGAAATCCTCAAGGCTCCTTTGCAGTGAGCTTTGTGCTGCAGGCTGAGCCACCTCTACTATGGGTTTAAGACAGAGGCAATTTACAGTAGAAGGGCAGACTGAGCGGCTCCTAGCCCTTTCTCTCTGCCAGTCACCCATGTTCAATTGACACCAGAGTCTAGAAACAAGGAGGTAAAAAGACTCAAATCATGCAAGTATTTCACCTGGGTACGTGTTGCACAGTCTCCACTATGAACACAACTGCAGCAGGTCAGCAGACTTAAAAGACCTAAGTCTAAGGCTCAAAATTGGGCTGAAACCACAGTGAGGAGTCTCCTAACATGGAGACAGTACCAGGAATAATGAGACGGTCTTAATGTAGCAATAATTTTTCTGGCAATCATAGGAGCAATCTACTACATGCATCTGGAAAGGGTCATTACAGCATCCTACCTACAAGCTTTTTTTCCCCTCAAATGCTCTTTTAAAATAATTTAGATGTAAATTAATTTGGCCTAAAAGTCTGGTAATGTCTTGCCACTTCAATGGTTTTGCAGTTCTGCTCTCCCTGTGAGAAAGAGCATTGTTTCCTCAGCTGCTCCAGGAAAAGCTAATGTAATGGTCACGTAAAGATAACTATTTGGTTAAATAGGCGCAGAGGAATCCGCTATCTACAAGGTCTTTCAGAAAAAGACCAACTGAAAAAACCAGAGCAGAGGGTAGGATTTCCTCTTGAAAGTCTTGGCTTGATTTAGTAGATTCCAAAGTAGCCAGTCATATTTGAAGCATATAGGATTCTTTCAGGTTTTCTCTATAGTTTCTCTGGGGAAAAGTAAAGAGTCGAGACACTTGCTGCAGGTAAACGAGGCGTGCTTCATTTTAGATGCCTATAAAGGTGAGGCAATTTTCAGTTAGATTTCTGTAAGATCCCTCTCTGTGGGAAAGGCCATATAGTAATGCATCCTTCCCTGCACCCTGTAGCATTTCATAAATCCTTCTCTGCAGAAAACTGTATGTTTCAGCTGTTGTGTTCCAAAACCTCTCAACTGTTATAAATTTTAACTTGATCATGATATACCCAGTCTTAATTATTCCTTTCAATAAAGCATGTTTTCTTACTCTCATATCTAAAAATATTTCTAAATGTCATGTTTCAACAATGAGAGAAATAACTTTATAATTACAATCGTGTTATGAAAATAATTTTATAGTTTTGTTTCCTAAAGGGATGGAAAACCAAGCCAAGTAACATGATACAGAAAGCAGTTTCACAGAAAAAGCATTCCCCAAAATGTTCATAGCACCTCTTATTGTTTAGCGATATATTAAAACTTGCTGACAAAAGTATTGCTATACAATAACAAAAATTCAGGTATATGTCTACTATAGATTATATTTTAAAATATAAATAGCAGATACATATAAAACTATCTTTTCAGGATCTTGGAGACTTTGAAACCTATTGCCTAAGTCAGAGTTCACATTGAAGACCTCATTCTGTTGCAAGGATACCAAATATATCAGAAAGGAAACATAAGCTGCTACATTTCTGTACCTAAGGATCAATTTTCTCCTCTTCTTGGCCTTGGGTATAATCTAGTCCTGTAAGTCCAGCTATATTTGAAGAATGTTCCAATTTAAAATTGACTTAGGTCATGGATACACAGAGGAATCAAGGACATTTCCTTGCTGCCCAAAATAGAGAAGAACGATGCACAAAAGATGGTCCCCCTCCCTTCAAGCTGTTACCTCTGCCCTAACCTGGCTCGTTTTACCCCCATTGCAGTGCTCAGATTTTCCTGGGCACGTTGTTCTCTTCCAGGGCTACCCGACCATTTGCACTTGGCAGGTACCAGGAGCAGTAAAGTGCATACTTCAGTCCAGAAGCTCCTTGTCTGAGGGCTGCTTCATTCATTTCAGTCACAGCATTAGTCAAAATGTGACCACAACAAAAATGCAAACCTCCTGCCTGCCAACAGCAGAGGAAGCTGTACTGCAAGACCCCACTGCTGCCTGGCATGCAGTCACTGAAACTGTTGGCAAAAAAGCCTTCTGAAGGCTTCAGTCTCAAAGGACTTCTATTGCCTTAGTCTCTTGTGTGTTTCCTCCTCCTCAGGAAAAAAAAAGAAAACGCCCAAAACAGAAAAACTTTCAGAAAAGAGACAACTGAGGTGGTGTTTCTGTGAAGGGGACATTGACCACTGATGGACAGAGTAGACACTGTCAGCTCACCCCCATTCCTATCCCGTAGTCTGAAATCCTATTCATCAGCTTCTCGCTATTTCACCTTCATCCCATAAATCAAATATGGGGACATAAAAAAATATTCATCTCACTAGTAATGCTCTGAATTGGGTTATGATCCTTGCCTATGCAGAGATGATGGATTATTGCACTTTTGATTAAAAGATTGTTGTAGAGAGACAGCAGTATATGACATGCTACCCTTCCTCTGATGGACTGCATTGAAAGTGCAGGATGTGACCACATGTTTATGTCAGGCTATTCTGAGGGCTGTGAACCTCATTTAAAAGCAAACTAGTCATTAAAAATAAAAATGAAAAAAAAAAAGTCAGACATATCAATGCATCTTTTGTAACAATGTTCATCTCATACAAAAACGCGTGGGTGGGGATAGCTGAGAAAATCTTCTGCAAGAACTTGGCTTTCAAAAAACTTTCAAGAAGTCATATCCTCTTTGTCTCCTCTTTTCTTCTTTTTACTTCTTTTTCTTTGCCTTTTCCCAATCTGTACAATTCTCATAAATTTAAAAGAAAGACCTTCTACACAAGCACAGTCTGCACAGAAGTCCAGAAAGTAGCTTGTGGTGCGTTGTCATCTACATTTTCAGGTCCTCTAAGCTGTCTTTCTGAATCTTTTTCAAATTCACCAAACTCAGAGGATATCTTGAGAAGTCGTGGCAGGCCGGTGAAGTTCCCACTGACTGGAAAAGGGGAAACATAACCCCCATTTTTAAAAAGGGAAAAAAGGAAGACCCAGGGAACTACAGGCCAGTCAGTCTCACCTCTGTGCCTGGGAAGATCATGGAACAGATCCTCCTGGAAGCTATGCTAAGGCACATGGAGGACAAGGAGGTGATTCAAGACGGCCAGCATGGCTTCACCAAGGGCAAGTCCTGCCTGACCAACCTAGTGGCCTTCTATGATGGAGTGACTACATCAGTGGACATGGGAAGGGCTACAGATGTCGTCTATCTGGACCTCTGTAAGGCCTTCGACACGGTCCCCACAACATCCTTCTCTCTAAACTGGAGAGCTATGGATTTGATGGGTGGACTGTCCGGTAGGTGAGGAATTGGTTAGATGGTCACATCCAGAGGGTAGTGGTCAACGGCTCAATGTCCAGATGGAGGTTGGTGACGAGTGGCGTCCTGCAGGGGTCTGTATTGGGACCAGTACTGTTTAATATCTTCATCAATGACATAGACAGTGGGATCGAGGGCACCCTCAGCAAGTTTGCAGATGACACCAAGCTGAGTGGTGCGGATGACATGCCAGAGGGACGGGATGCCGTCCAGAGGGACCTGGACAAGCTTGAGAAGTGGGCCCGTGTGAACCTCATGAGATTTAACAAGGCCAAGTGCAAGGTCCTGCACCTGGGTCAGGGCAACCCTCAGTATCAATACAGGCTGGGGGATGAAGGGATTGAGAGCAGCCCCTGGGGAGAAAGACTTGGGGGGGTACTGGTGGATGAAAAGCTGGACGTGAGCCAGCAATGTGCGCTCGCAGCCCAGAAGGCCAGTCGTATCCTGGCCTGCATCAAAAGAAGCATGGCCAGCAGGTCGAGGGAGGTGATTCTGCCCCTCTACTCTGCTCTGGTGAGGCCCCACCTGGAGTACTGCGTCCAGCTCTGGAGCCCTCAGCATAAGAAAGACATGGACCTGTTGGAGCGGGTCCAGAAGAGGGCCATGAAAATGATCAGGGGGGTGGAACACCTCTCCTATGAAGAAAGGCTGAGAGAGTTGGGGTTGTTTAGCCTGGAGAAGAGAAGGCTTTGGGGAGACCTTCTTGCAGCCTATCAGTACTTAAAGGGGGCTTGTAAGAAAGATGGGGGCAAACTTTTTAGCAGGGCCTGTTGCGATAGAACAAGGGGTAATGGTTTTAAACTAAAAAAGGGTAGATTCAGACTAGATATAAGGAAGAAATTTTTTATAAAGAGGGTGGTGAAACCCTGGCCCAGGTTGCCCAGAGAGGTGGTGGATGCCCCATCCCTGGAAACATTCAAGGTCAGGTTGGACGGGGCTCTGAGCAACCTGATCTAGTTGAAGACGTCCCTGCCCACGGCAGGGGGGTTGGACTAGATGACCTTTAGAGGTCTCTTCCAACCCAAACTATTCTATGATTCTATGATCTTTACAAGGGAGTGCTATAATTACAATTTACCTCAGAACACCAGTCAATTTTTGTTTCATGTGTGGAGAACAGTTTATTACCCATCTTCATTCTTAGCACATTTTCTTAATTTGCTGAGGCAAACCAGCTAAGTGTAAAATCAAATTATTTAAGGAAGATTGTAGAATAATAAGGTTGTCAGCATTAGTATAATAATCATTGTAATGTGCAGAATATTGCATATTCTGTGTTTTATTGCAGAAAATACAGCAATATGCTAGTGAGTAAACTGACTAGAATTTTCTAGTGGCAGAAATATGCTGGTCATATATTTCTCTTTCTTCAGTAACTTTCCCTTTTAAACATCATTCAGAGAAGGAAAGTTCCAACACATGATTGCATCAAAAGGCATTGATTTACAGGACAAAGTTTAAGTGACTATCTTGTGTGATTCATTCTGAACCCAGTAAAAATCAACACAAGTCAATGGAAAGGATTCCCACTGCATTTTGTATGCTTTACATCAGTACCTGTAGATCCCAATAGATAGAAAGTCTGATCTTGGAGTAACCCTCCAAGACATCAGTGAGCCATCATCATCAACGATGAAGTGAAAGGCTAATTTTTGAAACTTTGCTCCACTGGAATATTCAGATTAAGGCCTTTTATAGTATGAAATTATTTTCTTAACCCACCTTCCTGCTACCTGACAGTAACTCACTAAGGAATGGGCAGGGACAGTATCATAGAAACAAGATTACCTGTGTAAATCATGGAGATGCATTGTGTCTCTCTGTGGAACTGTCTTACTTCAAAAAACAGCTTTAAAAGTGTTCATAGGAAAATAATAAAATTAAATATATAAGAGGGTTTAAAACACAACTATCATTTCGGTTGACCTTGTAAGGTTGAACGCATATAAAATAATCCTGGATGAGAGTTATAAATTAAATTCTCCCATAGATGTCTTTTTTTTTTTTTTTTTCAATTTACTGATGTGTCACTTTCAATTTTTCTGTTTTAAAAGGAGGCAAAAAAAGCACACAAGAAGAAGCAAAAATTACCACTAAGTACATCCAGACAAAATTCCCATTCCAGCAATTGGTTCCCCTAGAGATATCAAGCAATGTCTCTTCTCATGGCTTGCAAAAGTGCTTTAGGATATACACATTCATATTCACGCTGTTCCAGTTAGGAGTTTTTAATATAGAGGAATTTTCAGTTAGCTTTGAAAGCCATGCATAAGTTACTTTATCCTTCTCCTGGAGTCTTCTATGCAGAGTTATGGCAAAAGGGTCAGTTTTTAGCCACGGATGCCTTTGTTGGTGGAATTCTCCAGACCAAACCATTCACCTCCCGAACTTCTCCATTTGTAGTACTGAACAGAAAACTTGTACATGCACATAATATCTTTCTATTTTCACTTAATTGATTCCTCTCTTCGCATAGATATGCCCATGCTGATGTGCTCTCCATCTTTTTACTACTTATCGCTGGGTCAATTTTCTCAATTTTGAACACAAAACTGAAACAAATGTTAGAATTTTTTTCACAGTGTGCACTAAGGCTTCAGGAAATGTTACTGAATAACTACGTTTTAGTTAATCATGGATTTAATGAGTAATATTCATTAGTGTTTCTGATTCCTCTTCAAACATATTTAAATTAGGAAGCCTGCTCTCCACAGCACAACATTGAATTTCACTGTGTTTATTCTGTGCTATAATATAATCAGAAACTGCATCATCATTATCAAACAGATCTCACAGACTTCACTGGGACTTAGGCACAGGACTAGAGCTTTCCTGAGAGGGATAGAATTACTTGTGTGAAAATACTTTGCTCTTTTGTGCTCACAGCTTAATTTCCTGATCCCACAGATGAAAAGATCTATATGTCACTATTTAATCCTAATGTCTTGACCCACTCAGTTTCCTCCCTTTGGAAAATTTTCAGAACCTGAGAAATATTTGACTTGAGAAGATTTTTAAAAAATGGAAAGTATGTGAGCTAATCCTCTTTATCGTTATCCCTTATTGAAAATACTTTCTATACATAAATATATTTATTACATAAGCACATATAAATCTGTTTTATATACACATGTATTTTATATATGTATTTTACATATATGTACATATATATTTCCATATATATGTACATATATCCGTTTTCTATGCCTTTCTTAAATTTGGCTCATCTGTATACCTGGAATTTTCTTTTACATAGTTCACATGCCTTAATTACTGAGCAATTCACCTCTTTTTCCTCTCAATACTGAAAGAAAAGTCTACCCTGAAATAGCTAAAACAGTGCCTTCATCACCCCGTTCCTCTCCTCCTCTTCTCTGCCTGAGCTGTGTGTGAAAGACACAGGGATGCCATGCTCTGTATTTCCTTATCTTCTGTAGAAAAATACATCAAAATACAAGGGTGGGTGCAGTGTAGCAGCAACATAGAAACTACTTAAGCCTCTCAGAAGCATCATACCTGCCACATAGCACAAAACAATTAGGAGATGAGAGATGGTAAGAGCCAACACTGATTTTTAATAACATGCTGAGATTAATCGGGCTACAGAAGATGTAAAGTACATTGCCCAGACAGTCAATATATAGAGCTAGATAAAGTACAGCACAAAGCTAATTTCTAAATAGAATTTTAAGCAATCATTGTTTATCATTTTGCCAGCCACAGACTTTAATGTCTTTGGGGCCTGACTGGAACAACTCGAGGAATCAATCAACAGCTATCCATTAAAAATTATTTGCCTTTTGTTTATAAATAAAATTTACACAGATGATTCTCAAGTGACAGAAAAACAGTAAACATCAGAAATTAGGTCCTGTCCTTGCCTCATGCCAGATCTTCCCAAATAACAGACTTGCTCTTTCTTGTCCTCATTTGCTTCCTGTTTGTTTGTATGTTTTAAGGCTATATCCTCAGTGTTTGACCTCCAGACTGACATAAACTAAGCCAATCAGGAAACCCTACTGACAGAAAACTTGAATCCATCAAAATATGAGTCAGTTCCATCGCTAAGTCAACAAACAGATTGCCCTTGATTTCATAAAATGTTCAGCTAGTCCAAGAAGTGGCTACTACCATCCTGGCACTTCCTCCTCTGCATGCTCGGTTGCACAGCAGTTAAACCTTGCCTTTCTTCACCAGTTGTCCATGCACACTCCAAATTTGGATACTTATTACTGAAATAATTCAGTGATTCATTTTCAAAGTCAGCAGCAAACATGAAACCAAAAGAAATTAAATTACACATATTTCTATTGGCTGTAACATAGAAAGGAAATGCCTAACTGAAAATTCTTCCTGGAAGAAAAAAAAATCTCCAATAATATACATGAAAACATCCCTTCCATAATAAACAATTCAACAAAACTTTACTGGGTTTCCAACTACATAATTCATTGAACTGGAAAAATAAAAGATCATGAATGTTACCCAGAAGTGTACTTCAGATGTACACAGATGTTTCCACTAAAACTCCTCCTTAGTCCAATGACAGGAATTATACTGGTACAGAGAAATCAAAGTGATGTATGTAGGTAAGGCATCTCTCCTGAAACAAGAAACAGCATCACCCCAATGAGATTGTTGTAATACTATCTATATTGGGAAATAACAACATACTACATGAACTAAAATTAGGTCCTTTGGGGTTCTTTTCAAGTAACCTAAACCGTCAGAGGATTTTGTATTTTTTTAGCGAAATTGTAGTGCTCGGAAATAAAAAAATCACTTGAAATCACCAATGTCATCACAAGTGGATGGAGGGTTTGGATCATGTCTCTTGCATAAAATTAAATATTCTCCTGTGCAAAAAATAATTATTCCCCTTAAAAGAAAGCTAGGTGAACTGCTGTGATCAAAGTTTCTCCGTATACTACACAACTGGTACTGGTGCACTGTAGGTTAAAGCACCAAACTACTGACACTGAACTTTAGATCAAAGCATGGATGCTGGCATGGAGAACTGTTCCCTCAGAGATTATGTGTATCAAAAGATATCACAGAGCTTCAGAAAGCCCTGCAGAACATATGAGGACAGATGTATTTTACAGTGAACATGGAATAGTTTATCCATAAGAAGGCAAACAAAAAAAAGACTACTACTTTCAGAAAAGAAAAGAAAAAAATAAAAGAAAAAGAAAACACTTCCTTCCTCCTCCCACATAATCAATTAAAAAACATTTGTTAGCATCACAGCATGTAGCTATGTCTCAGCCTGCCAAAAACCAAGTCGCTTAGTCTCATTAGGAAACCAGGACACAGTCAAACAGGTCCAGTGAACTCTGGCAAAATACATAGCCTACAGCAAAGCATAAAGGGCTGGTTCAGAGGTGTGTCAGAGAGGTTGTTTTCCTTTTCTCACAGATAGGTTAGTTTGCAGTCAGGCTGAGCAGTAAGGGGTACCATTTAATGAAACACTGCAGGACTAAGAGGAAATAAAAGTACTCTAGAACAGTAATAGATTAAGAGCAAGAGCAATAGGGGAAAACCAGTTCACTGTACCCAAGCACAGTAACAATAATATTGATAATTTGCTAAGTGTCCATTTCAGATTTCAGCATTACATTTTATGTCATTACTGCTCCCGAAACAACATCATTTAAGCATTTGAACAGAAATATTGCAGAAAATATAAAAAATTTATTTTATCTTTCCATTTTCCTACACTGCTCATGGGGTTTTCTCCAAAATTGTCTCTGAAATTATTCACCATTTCAGAATTTGACCTTGCCAGATAACACAACCAAACACTCATGTCAACTGCTATTTGGAAACCCCAAGACACTGCATATTTGGAATTGGGACTCTTTCTTCTAATGTCATGAGATAGCACTACTATGTCCCGTACTTTTTCAGGAGAGTGACGGTACACCTTGCGACTCTTTGCAACCATAAAAGATTTCAGTGCAATTTTTGCAAGAGTAGATATGGTATATAGCAATGTTCTGTCCAATTTTCCTCTCTGCAAATTATTTCTCTTTAGTCTTTTTTGAGGTTTCAGCCTTTGCTCTAAAATGTTCTTTAACCCAGCAGCTATACCCCTCAAAAGAAGAAGAAACATCAGTTCACGGGTAGAAGTAGTGCCTTTGTCTAACATTCCACCTTCCTTCTACATGGAGAATGCAATGCAAAGACAAAATGTTTTTATTGTAACCAAGATGGTCTCAGTTGAGACTCACAGATAAACACTGAATCCTTCAACAAGTCATTAGCACAAGGCTATATACAGCTTAGGTAGAGTAGCTACAAGCGTGTTTTGGAAAGGAAAGTAAAGAAATTATGCAAGCAAGCTGATGAGGCATTTGGTATTACTTTGTTTCTCACAGCAAGTACCAGCACAGCCCGTTTCTAAGTGCATCCATGCCTAGAGCATGCTATGTTCTAAGCAGGTTACATGTTAAACGGTGTGGGTATGCTACATCTACAGCTTTCCAGTACCAGTTGTATGCTATGTTTGTACTTTCTTTCTAGTGTCACAGTAACCTGACAGAAAGCTGAGCAAGCTGACCTGATTTTTCAACACGTGAAAGACCTACCAGAAGTACTTCTGACTGCCAGGTCACTATTTAATTTATTGCCCATTCCAATGTGGAAAGAGTTTGGTAATATTTTTTTTCACTGTGTCTGTTTTATTTTCTTCCTGTAAGCAGCATATGAAAAGGGAAAGAAAGGATTTCTATTTTCTAGATTGACCAGGTAGAATGGGAGATGAATAGGGTTCAGTTATTTAAAAAGACAATGTTTTGCAAGTTGATTTAAAAACTGATGTTATTTTCTAAAGATATGTGTCTTGAAGTGTTAACATTCTGAAATTAAATTTGTTTCTTAAAAAAAATAAATCCATTTTGGACCAAGCCAAATATATTTTTTCCTCTTTTTTTTTTTTTACTGTGCCGTTATGCCAAAATAGTTATTATTCCCCCAACTCTAGCCGTTCTTCTTCTAAAAATAACCTTCTTGAAGACCAACAAACAAAACAACATTGCTGATATTTTGGAAAATCATCCCCAATATAATAATAATAATAAAAAAAAATTAGAATCAAAGAGATTCTCTAAAACCCTCTACAAAACCCCAGTCAAATGAATTTGTATTTAGGAGTATTTAGGAGCCCTCGGCAACCTTTACAGTACCCTAGTACCTCATTCCAGAGATGTTCCCATTTGAAACCCTGGTCTGGTTTACCCACTTAGATGAAGTTGGATGATTCAGCATTAAGCTCAGATTACTATCTTTATTAGTAATTTGGACGATGTGATAAACTGCCTGTGAATTTAATTCATGGAATTGGAACGTACTTCATATACTGGGCAAAATAAATGAATAACACAAATACAAATGTACAAACTACAACAATTTCAAGTCTTAAACACTGGCACTGCTACCCCCTTGCTTTTCTCCAGCTCCCCAGTTTTCCTTCATCTGTGATGTGGTGTGCAGAGCACCAAAGCCCATTCCCAGTGTGTGGCCCAACACGTATCCCATATATCAGGACTGCAGTGACGTGACAGACTCATTCCGACTGTCTGTGAAAGACTATTACAGAGAAAAAATGGTGACTAATTAGCAAAATACAGGACAGGGTGCAATGATGTGAATCTGAAATCAGTCAGAAAAAACTACTTAGAAAACATCAGTGCAGGAAGAGGCAGCTGTAGTAAATAAACTACAAGAATGGGAGGTGAGACTTTCACTTTTCAGCTCAGCCACAGATGTCCTGAATAGCTTTGGACAACTCAAATGGACCAACATTTTCGAATTTGGATGCCCATGCTTGTGCATTAAATTTCACAGTTTCATCAGAGTTAATACTTCTGCATGTCTAACAGACACTGCATTTTGACACCTCAAATACACATTTAAAAGTCTAAAGTTTAAGCACCTCTACTTGAAAAGTTACTTTTTAATCTTAGTGTCTCAGCTTTCACACTGAACATCATGTAGTAGATGCTAAAAGATCTGAGAAACTGATGGATTAATGATGATAATGATAGTAACGATGACAAAAAGATGGAAACCCTAAAATGAAATAATGTACCAAAACATCAGTGTTACGGCAAGCTTCACACTGAGGCCCTGAGGAAAGATCATTCCATTTGACACAGCATTAAAGTGGTAATTTAAATTATTTGCAATACCATATCTTCGCTAAGTGTATTTCAAAATGGAAAAAATACACCAACAGATATGATATTTGTTAGATTAGCAACTTCCATCTAGCCTTATTTGGAAAGAAATAGAAAAAAAAAGGTGTGGTCTGTAGAACCTAGGCTGTGTACCAATGCCCTCACACCACACCCCAACTCTAGCATCCCAGCGCATGCCCAATAGAAAATGACATAGTTAAGGTAACGTGTAAACAATCTCATTTTCTCACGTCACCGTTGTCTATGGTACACTTTGTGGTCTCACCTAGGTTGTTCAGGAGGTCCCTTAGCCATGTCCAGTGCATAACCAGCAAAGATTGTCCAGGCTTCACAGCTGTTGTGATGGTGGACCTTTACAGCATTACAAAAGAGAAGCATAAGCACAGTAACAGTCTTGCAAATAAACTTCAGACTAATTCCTCATGCCAGTTTTTACCTACAGAGCTATTTCAGGTTTTCATCTGTCATCTCAACTTACTGCTGATGCCTGAAGTTTAAACAACCTTGCTGGCTATAGTGAAGGTCACAAACTAAAAGGTACTTTTCAGCAGGAGCAAATGGAGAGAAGATGCAAAATAATGTAATGCTACAACTGAATATATTTATTTCTTTAAAGTCTGCTTCTGCTTTTGAAAACAAAAAGCGCATGTAAAAAGTAACACTTCTACCCTACTGACAGACTCATATGCACCAGTTTCTCCTATTTCAATGTTATTTTCTATAATTACATTTATTGTGCCTGTTTCTCCATGCTGACCACTTACCTGCTTACACAATGCTGGACACTGTACTGACAGAATTACGGGCAGCCGCAGTCCTGGTCTAAACAGGTGAGAGATAGGGAGTGAGGGCAGGGGTGGAGCGCAGTATGATGAAAACAAGTGTCATGCCTGATGAAATCAGTGTATTACCTAAGGCAGTGAGGGCTAAATAGGAGCAGATAAAGGCATAGCCCAGGTATGCTCCAAAGCTGGGATGAAGAGACTGCAGAGGAATGAAGGGCTGGAATAAACTGCCACTCCACACAAAGCAGGGAAAGTCCAGCCTGAACTGTTGTTTTTTCATTGTCCTATCACAGGCGGGTTCATTGCAGCTGCTTCTGCTCACTAAAGTTCCTAGCAGTCCTCTATCTGCAGACTTTTTTGCCCACAAAGTTCATTTTGGGAGACTTTGAGGGATTACAAATGCCAATTCACAAGTCAAAATAAATAAATAGATTTTTACTAACTAGACTAGGAGCACAAGTCCTCACAGGTTTTCTGGGTTTTGACCAAAATTTCATAGTATCCTCCATGCCCAAACTCAGGCACACTGCATTGGTAAGGAAAATACAAATATTAAAAATTGTAATTCAGTTAGCTATCAGACAGATTTGAAATGCTGACTAGATAACAAAGAAGATTGCTAGAAGAAAGGTTTAGAAACAACACTTCATATTCATAGTAAGGGAACTGGGTACTTGGCTCCTTCTGCTTATGTCTACCAGGATTTCTCATGCAGGAGGTATTGGAAACCACACAGATGTTCCATTCTGGCAATTTTCATTTGTAAAATGACACTGTAACAGGTGTGCTGCCATCTATGATTTAGAGAAACTCCAGAGATGCCCTAAAATTACAATGGAGACTGAGCCAGCCTCTTGCACTGTCAGCAATCATGAACACACGTGAGGAACTAAGCTATCCTTGCATGTTCAGCCTCTCCTTCGGTTTTCCAAGCAGAATAGCAGTTAAGCAGAGCTGACCTAACCGGCTTGTTCAGAAGACACTAATGAAAGCATACTTTAGAAATCAAAATACCGTGAAAAGAAATCCTGTGGAGAAGTTTCTATGATCTTCAAGCAATTACCCACAAATACTGCTATCTACAGAAAATAAATTACTTGATTATCTTCTGTTTTGAAAAGGCAGCTACCAGGTCATGTTGTCACTGTAGCAGATAACAGAGATGCTGTGCCTGCAGGCAGCAACCTTTGGGCATAATACAGAACAGAAAATAACAAAGTTACCTCTTATAAATGCACGTTTTAGAACAGGAGCTTGGATGTTTAGGCAAAATTCTGCTTCTACTGCCATGAAGGTACTAATGGATTTTAAAACCTCTGAGAACACTGACGTGAATAGAGCAGCACAGATGTGCACCAGCGAGAGATCCCAGTACTTGCTTTCTTAGAGTCCTTGAGTTATAGAGAACATAAGACAGAATTTATTTGTCTTTACTTCTGCCTTTTCTGCAGTACCCTGCTAATGCACACTCAACTCAGAGTTGCCCCAGCAACTATTCAGCTTCTTTCTTTCACCTGTATTTACTGACACACTTTGAAAACTTTTATTCTTCTCTCTTTCTAAATCTGTCAGTTTATGCTTGGCCTTCCAAACACCACTTCTTCAGCCTGCACCTACTTGAAATCTCCTTTCTGAGCCTTTTCCAGCTTCTCCCGTGAACTCTAATTTTTTTTTCAGATCACTAGAACTCCAGTGTTTATTTCTCAGACAGGCATATTGCAGAGAGTACTGCTATTTACCTACAGCTTCCTTTTGCTTCCATTTCTGCTTTGAAAACACTGCAGTTCTAGTAGGGCATGCAGATAATACCTTGGCCTTTCTCCAGACCAGGATTCCGCAGTCCCTGTTCCCAGAATAATTTAGAGATCCCATACACTGACTTAACACTTCTTCATAGATAAGTCTCCCCACTTCCTAACCTCTCTTAGGACTCTAGTAACTGAATGTGTGCCACATTCATTCCCACTAGCCAAATTCTTAAGATTCCTTTCCAAATTTTGGAAAACATTGATTGGGATACAAGCACGGTCTTATCAGAGGAGAATTTGGGTCTCCGCCAATGCCCTTTATTAGAAAACCTGCTTTCTTTTATCATTTATATACTAAATACTCACTGCATGGCACTAAATATGCTTAAATTTATGGATGAGTGTTAGAAAAGATCCAACAACATTGTATCAGGTAAGTCTATTCTCTTGTCAGTGCGGGACATCTCCCTGTAGTTCAGTCTCAAAGCACTTACCCACCGTAAAGTTTTAAGTAGTTCAGAAAGTAGGAATTCCATCCATTACTTCCTAAAAGTGTCTCATCTTCAAGCAGCCATTACTGATATAATACTATTCATTAACAGTTTGCCCAAATTTCTTATGAGGATCGTTCTTGGGTATTTTTGTGGTTATTTTTAATGATTATATTCTCCTCCATTCATTTAGACAATGAATTTATGTTTATGTGGACCAGGTTGGTTGGCATCACACAGAGAGAGATTCACAAATGCTAGGGAAGATAGACGTCTCCTCTGGTGAATGAAGATAAACTTCCCCAGGCAAGTAGTCAGTGCATGAGTCTGATTTGACTGGGCTCTGCAAAAGCTCGTCTCCTCCATTTCACTCTAGTAAGATCGTTAGGCTTGCTAAGCTAAAATACATTCTATGAATATAGTCCATATTTTCTAGAGACCTTCATAGTCAACTTGTGTACAATTGCTTTTTAAAAAAATAATTTTCTATATAAATCAGCTCTGCTTGACCTTTGATCTTTTCCTGTTATTGTTCCACAGGCTTCAACTGTATCTAAAAACCTGTTCATTGCTGAGCAACACAGGTGGTACTGCTTGTGTCAGTCTAAGATAGGGCGTTTCAGTATTTACACCTCAGATTTGCCACTGCTTTTCCCTTTTACTCATATTCACCATTAAATTATCAGGCACTATGAATTCTAGTTTTACTTCAGCATAACTGCCTTCCAAGTACTGCTATTTCAATGTGCATCCTGATATTTTTCAGTGAGTACATTTTCCGAGAAGTACGTATCTCCATTTGCCACTTCTATTTCTGTACAAGACTTTACATAATTGCTTTAACTTGCCAGGTGTTTTTACATTAGGTATATCCGTGAATTAACCCTTAAAGGAAAAGACAAATGAGCATATCTAAAAATGAGTATGTAGGAACATGCCAACTTAGTTCCTGGATCCCCAACCTGTCTTTGAACGGCCCAGGACGTTTACAAGGCACAGCACAGGCACAGTGAAAGGATAAATCTCACTAAGGTGGAGGCCATCAGCCGTAAGACTGATCCAAGAGACAAGGAAGATGGCATTTGGTACTAAGTGGGAAACTTGGGTCAAATTGGGAAGCTGAGAGCAACACTGTGCAAAGGTGCCTAATGGACATAATGCAAAGCTTATGGAGGAACTTCTGAGCTGTTCATTAAAAAAGCTCCAGATGAAGCATGGTGTTACCAGGAAGCATACAGCTGCAATGAGGATAACGTATTATCACTTCTTGACCAGGGTGTTTCTGGGGAGATCAGCAAGTCAATGTGAGAATGCAGAGCAATTCAAACAATTGCAGTTCATTGCTGGTTATACACAAGCCATTATCTCACAGTAGTTCACATGCTGAATTTATCTGATAGCTTATCTCCCAGTAAAGTATTAGTTTTTCACTACTCTGAGCTGGATTTGTTTACTGAGTTTCAAAATACCTGCTTGTTTATGTTTTCCCTCAATTTCTGTCTTTTTTTCCCAGCCAAAACCATCTTTGATGTAGTTACATCTATTGAAGGCCCAACTGATTTGCCACTCCATGTCAAACTTCTGTTCCATTAAAGGATGTTTGCGTGTTACGTTTTACTAACAACACTTCTAGGGAGTAACTGTCAAAACAACTGGATCGGTTTAAATAATTAAGAACCTGAGTAAAGGCAATTCTACTGCATTACTCCTCACTCTGTTATGGGTAGATGATCACCAATAATAGTGATCACTCAAAGCACAGTTCAGGTCACTGTTTTAGAAATGCAAATAAAATCAAAATATGTGTTAATTTGTATAGTACTGAGCCAGTCTAGCAGCTCCATAGCAACCCTTTTCCTAGGTCCTGTGCAGGGAAAAAGGACCTGTTTAGGGAGAATCTCTACAAAGGATCAAATCAGTCTTTAGCTGGCTGTAACATACTGGAGCTGAAAATCTATCTGCCTGAGGTACATTCCATGCTTTCCAAAAGCAGCAGCTTTAGATGTGCAATTCTAACTGCCCATGACTGCTTATATTTTTTTATTGAACACCTATGGCCTATGTTATAGAGGAGGTTAAATTAACTGATGGCATGGTCAGTTTTGGTGTTAAAATTGAAAAATCTATGTTAACACACTAGCTTAGAAAAGACAGCTACTAGCCTCCCAAGAAGGATAACTAATGATATAAAATCAAGTAAAAGGCAGGCTGCCTTATAGTGGGAGTTGTTTCAGTTATACTCATGGCAAATAATCAATAATCAGAAGACACAGATAATTACACAGAAACAATTATTCATTCAATATCAAGTAAATCTGTTGCACTTATCTCTGAGGAACATAAAACATTTTCCTGGAGAACTAACAAGTGTAATTTGAGACTACCATCATTCTCGTATTGTACAGGATTAGATGAAGTATGTTTGTGGAACAGTAAGGCTTTCAAATTCTTGATTAAGTCCTTGTTTGTGTACTGTTAATTACTCCACACTTCTTTCTCTCCTGTCAAAAGATGATTACATTAACTTTTATTTATATATTACTTTATTGTTTATATTGGCTCAATATCCTGTATGGATTCTGTATAAAACCAGAAAAAACTGTAAATATTTTAAATCTGAAGTGTAAAAATGGATATAAAGTTGGCCACCTCCACCTGTCCATCTTAATCTCCCGGTTGAGTCAGAGACAGACATACATCATTAGTTTCCCTTTATTGCTCATAATCATTCAGAATTGAGCAAATATAACCATTTCCAAACTTCATTATAAAAATTATTCAATGAGTTCTGATCCTGTGAGGACACCTAGTGAGCAATTCCATATAGAAACAAAATAGTAACTATTCCTACAACATACACCATGAACAAACATTTTCATCAATCTCTTATTGCAGACAGAAATTAGTATTACTGTTTGTATTACAGCAGCTTCTAAAGCCAGGCAGTAGTTGCAACAGGCTCCCTTAATGCTTTTCTATAAGCATACAGAAAAGAAAAATCTATGTCCCAAAAGTTTACACTCTCAGGGAAAATTAGCTCACACATTTTCACAAGCACTTATACAGTCTCCGGTAACATAACATTTACGGCCTGTTTTAAATATTTATCCTGACATTATTCCTGTGACTACCACGGGGCCATGACTGTAGGCTTTTGCTGGAGCAGGAGCCTTCTGGAGGGGCTCTCTAGAGAGGCAGGGGTTTGGCAATGGCTCTCCTTCCCAAAGACAGCTACTCTGCACTCTCCTCTGCCGGATGCAGCGAGCCAGCTACCAGCCAGGTGCATCTGGCACCAGGAGCACTGCACGGAGACACTCTGGACTGACAGGGAAAACACCTGAGATGTAGGGGAAGGGATAAGGAGCATGTTACATGCATTTCACACCGACTGCACGAGACTTGACAAGTCTGTATTTACAGAGGGAAAGAAAATGACACTGAGACCCAGAGCTTAATCCAGCATCCCTCTGGATTCAGTTAAGAACAAGGCATGGCATAAAGGCAGGCTTTCTCTCCTCTGTTTTCTCATTTTTTTCCAGGCAGAGTGATTCCCCAGGTCACTGCCATACTTTAATCTGCACATAGTATTTGAATGTGATTACGATCGCTGCTTTATTAGACTGAAAAAGAGGGGCAGAAAAAGAACTCTCAAAGTTTGCAGAATTTTGATAAACCATTCTGATGTTTGACCCTCTCTAGCTATAATATTTGCAAGCTTTGTATCAGAAGAGCAACTACAATCAACAAATGATCAGCTATAGAGTTCCTTAGCTACAAAATATGCCATAACATCTTACATAACATGTACATAAACATGTAAAATAACATGTAAACATGTACATAACATGTAAAATGTCATAACGTAAAAAGTACATAACATGTAAAATGTCATTACATTTTAAAGGAAGGAAACAACATTTCAAAGAAAGTCTGTTGCATTGTGTCTACTTGTAACATCTTAAAACCTGGAAGATTTGGAAGAATACCGCATTCAGCCTCCAAAGACATAAATAACGTGTTTATTGAATTGTGTATACAACTGCACTTCCCTAAGGTTCTTTTTGTTCTCTGCAAAGGCATTAACTCTCTCATCGAAAGACTGCATATAAGAGACTTTGAGACTCTTCTAAATTAGTTACGCCCCAACACTGTTTATGGCAGAAGTATTAACTGATAAGGCCTCCAGTTTCCACCTAATTAGTGCACCAGCCAATTTCTCCAAATCCTCACTAATATTTAAGAAGTCACCAGGTAATGCAACAGGCTTAATGAAAAACAGAAATTAGCTACAGAAAGAATTTTTGCTACATCTCATGGCATGAGCATAGGGAATCCAAAATACCTGAAAATCCTGTGAAAGGAAGAGCACAAATAGTTAAATGCTTTGGTAAATTCATCAGTTCTGACCTGTGCTAAGGTTTTGCATGCCTGCCCTTTTTGAGTCATCCAGACACATCTACACTTTCCAGAAACTTCCAGTCTAGAAGTGGTAGCTCTGTCACTACACTGAAATCACCCCTTATGTTAGTGGAACTAGCAGAGAACAAACGAGTTAGTTTTATGTATTTGAAAAAGTTAATTAAGTATTGTTGGAGAAATATCTTTCCTAATCTTTTGTGAAAGCCATTCACTGAATAAACAGTAACGTGTATGTGCAAATAAGCAGGATTTAAGAATGGGTATGGAAATTCTGAAAGTATACTTTTCTTTTTCCCTAGCATATAAGCATTGAATATTAAATAGTACTTACTGAAATGATTGTCTGAAAATATTTTGACAAACTTCAGAAAAAGAGAATTGATGCTGATTTGATTTATGTAATTATCTTAAACATCTGAAGGACAATTGCCATGTTATGTTATTTGATGAGTTATTTTGTAAAAAGCAACCTAAAATAAGCTTATTGTCTGGTATTGTTTCTGTTCTGAGACTTTTTAAAGTTATCCACAGACATTTACAGTTACTTGAAAAAACTAACACTTGGAAAATGAAAACATTTATAAAAATTACTGCAGAGGTACTTTTGGCATGAATCTCCATGCCAGTAGTCATGAACAGTTGGACCACCCAGAAATGGTAATATTGCAGACCTATAATGAAGTGAAAAGCGAACGTTAGAAAGAATGGCAGAGAAAAAGTTAAATAATTCTGATATCAACTCCAACATCCAGTGTCTGCATCCAGTTTACTAAAGGAAGAAAAATCCCCGTCGATCACTAAAGCATCATTGATTCCGCCCCTCACAAAGTCTATAGCATCTAAAAGGAACCTGACAGATTTAAACAGCTATCTAGGGCAAGAGCTACTCACTCATCAAAATTAATGCCTCCTAAATGGCTTTGAAAAACTCACCCTTGACAATCATTATACAGAATGCATAATATACATAGGGCTGCACATAAAAATGATAATGCCTTATTTTATTCTACGGGAAAGGTTAAAACATGACCTCTCATTTTACATAACATCATTTACAAAACTGTTATTTGATTAAAAGACTACTTAACATCATCTATGTCTAATTTAGTGTGTTTTAAATTTCCCAGAACAATAAATATGACAGTCAAATAAGCTGAATAATCAAGGAATGCTTTCTGTCAGAACAGCCAAACCACCTGTACCGCATCAGCTGATACAGCTCAGGCTCTCATTTTTCTTACTGTTTCTGATTTCATAGCATGGCCAGACATCCTCATCCAGACCCAGCCAAGCTGGATTAAAACATTCCTGCCCTCACCAACGTACCTCCTCAGCTCTGTTTGCAAAGGGGACATGGTGTGCTGCCCTTAAGCTGTGCAAGTCAGAATGGTATAGCTGAAGTGACTATGTTTACCTGAAGTAGTGGAGGAAGTGCTCCCACCGTCTGCTTCTACTAGCAAAGCTATGAAAGCTTCTAACGCACCTCACAGGGTGAGGAGGGATGGTATCATTTTTAAGCAGCACACCACCTTGGAAATGAAGCAGTTTAGGTGAGTGGAGCTTAATTCAGGCACACGGCTTTGCAAATAGACCTTTGCTGCTTCCACAGTAGTCTCCAATCCCTTTACATGAGGCAGAACCAGCAGGGATCCCAGGGACTTTATGCAGACTTTTGCACCCCATTCTTACAGTCAAAAGTTCCAGGAAGCACAGTGTGGGGAGGCTTTGCATGGGGTGACTGAGGTCAGCTGGAATTTCTAAAATCAGCCATGCCATCTCTCAGGTGGTGGTTTCCAAAACCTCCCTGAAGCCTGTTTCTTCAACTTGCTCCCTCGCAACTCCAGGTCTGAGAGTTCACTAAAGCAGGTGCAGTCACACAACAGTGCAAAGATCCAGCTTGTGTTTGTCCTGGTTTCGGCAGGGATAGAGTTAATTTCCTTTCTAGTAGCTGGTATGGTGTTTTGGATTTAGGATGAGAACAAAGTTGATAACGCACCGATGTTTTAGTTGTTGCTAGGTAATGCTTACACTAGCCAAGGACTTTTCAGCTTCCCATGCTCTACTGACTGAGAAGGCTGGAGGTGCACAAGAAGCTGGGAGGGGGCACAGCCAAACTGGCCAAAGGGACATTCCATACCATGTGACGTCATGCTCAGTACATAAACTGGGGAAAGCTGGCCGAGGGGGCCGCTGCTCGGGGATTGGCTGGGCATCGGTCGGCGGGTGGTGAGCAATTGTACTGTGCATCACTTGTTTTGTGTAGTATTATTATTATCATATTATTATTATCATTTTATTTCAATTATTAAACTGTTTTTATCTCAACCCACGAGTCTTTCTAACTTGTGCTCTTCCAATTCTCTCCCCCATCCCACCGGGTGGGGGGGAGTGAGCGAGCGGCTGCGTGGTGCTTAGTTGCCGACTGAAATTAAACCACGACAGTCCTCATTGCTTCATCTGCCTTCACACTGCTCCTTGAAAGCACTGAGGAGCAGAGAAAAAGGAGATACTCGATATGGCTATAGAGGAGCCTGCTTGCATCTAGTGCAGCTTATGTTGCACTGGATCTGAACCGAGCTGTTGGGACACCACTCTTGTAGGAGGCTTTATTTGCTTGACTCAAGGGTGGGACTGAGTTGGCCATTTGTGTTTGCTCCAGTAACTCTCCTAAGTAAATCCACACGTGGTTTTATGAGAACTTTTACATTCATGCTTTTTGTCTGCATCAGTTTACCAAACTTCTCACTTCAGTATGACCACTTTTACACATCTGACATCCTACTTCCATTTTGTTTGCCGTTTCCCCAATTTTCACTACAGCTGAAACACCCGAGTATTCACCCTTCCCTTGCAGTGCCATAGACAAATGACTCCCTTTTACAGCAACCATACGCACCTTAATGCCAACCATAGGAAGCGGAAGAAAAAAGCAGCAATCCTTCCCTTGGTTGTTTCCAAAGCTGAATGCATTATCTCCTTATTAGAAATTGTACTAAATTATGGCATAAAAAGATGGCATGCAAACACTAACCTTCAGTGCAACCTACAGCATGCAATGACATTGGTCGTCTTTGCAGTTGTCGTTTATGAATGTATCGATCTTAGACTTTCATTAATTTCAATGAAAATATCTTGCATTCAAGAAATGAAAGCTACATAAAAGCTTTAATTTGCTCATTGCCAATGAACTTTAGCAAATCTTAATACCAACTGCAGCTGAAAAAATGCATGCAAAATTCAATTACTAGGGAAAATAACCATGCTAGATTCTGAAGGAGTTTTATTTGCTAATGTCCATAAATAAAAATATTTTCACCAACATAAAAATCCAATGTGCTTATCCCAACTCAGTTAGTTTGTTTTCATACCCCCATAGATATTTCCCCCTATGAAGTAAGATTCTTACTGTTTTATTTGTTCTTGATACTATATCTTTTTTTTTTTTCAGATAAACTCAATTAGGAATTTTTTTCCTACTCCTTATAGTTAATTTTCTTTGTTAGCTTAGAATTTGAGCTCATGCTTGAATCTGAAGAGAACCATCTGGATCATACGCCTGGAGAACCAAAGCGTGAGGATGAGAGGGGAGAAAGGAAGGAACTCTCAAACTTCAGACAACGTTTTGCTTTAATTTCTCTCTTTCACCACAGCTATGTTCTGTTGCAGTAAAACAAAGTACTCACAGGAAAACAGAAATGGTAAAATCATGTACTTCTAAAAATTACTAATAGGTTCTAGATATAACTCCAAGCACACAAAAAAACACATTCAGAATACTGAGCCAGGAAAACTAAAGCAGTCATCACTTACTGGCAATATGGCACAAGAAAAATCACAAGTTTGAGTAAAATTTTCAAAAGAGAATAGTCCCACATTGACTGAGAGGAGAACTAGACTTTTTGTTTTTACAGAGCATAAAATTAATCTGAAAGCTTTCTACAGTTCAGAGAGTAAACAGGAAATGTAAATACCCTTGAGAAGTGATATTCCAAATGAAATTTTGTTTTTAATGGACTAAGATTTTATTTTAAAATAATTAAAATGTTATTACCTCATTTAAACTCCTTTCAGCTTTTTCAGTAAAGTAAAACACAACTTTTCAAAACAGAAAAGAGCTGTTTCAAAGCAAAGTCAAAGTATCCTGTTCTGTAAACATCAAAATAGAATGCAAATGAATTGTTTTATTTTGCTGGGCTTTTGTCTAAAAAAGAATTCGCTGACATGGGCATGCTTCCACAAAACGCCTGGGTTTAACAAAAACAACATTTTTGACTGAAAAACCTTCTGTCTGAAAATTTCTGATTAACACTAATCATACTGTCTTTAAATGAAAGTTAAATTAGCAAGCAGCTACATCCCAGATTTTCGGATTTATATAGACACCTAAATACACAGATAGTCCCCAGCTGGGATATTTTAAAGTACATAAATATATACATTGCTTTTGAAAATGAGAATTAGCCTTCTAATCCTTTCAGATACTTTTGAGAAATTAATTTAAATCCAATTTTGCTATCACATTTTGAACTATCCTCGTTTCCTTCTTTCTCAGAGAATATGCAGAAAAATCTCATTTTAAGCTCAACAGTTTAGTTTTTTAATTATATTTTGTTTAAAGAAAAATTGTTTTGGGAAATCCTGGCAACTATTTCCCAGAACAGAAGGTAGGAAAGCTTCACCATTCATGTTGGACTGTGTTTTGTCATTCCTACGTGACAACACAGAGTCACATCAGTAGCTGGACTAATGGATCATTAGGGAAGGACTGGGATATCAGCACAGTTGGCTCTGCTCTACTCTTGGCTGCCTTGTTTGTTCTAAACAAGTAATCCATCTGTTGTTATTTTCCTCAACTTAGAGGAGGAACTAATAACCAGAGCTAGAGAGCTGCAGTTGCCACGAACCCCCTGGCTCGACTAAGTTCGCTGCTTTACACGTCATCCCAATTCCTGGCAACTGACAGAAAATACGGCCAGCGTTTCTAAAATAGCCGGCTCTCTTCATCTATCCAGGTCTAGCTTTCATTTCTGCAATATTTCAGACCACCTCAATACTTTTGAATGCAGCAAGAGTATGTTATTCTACACTTTGCTATAGTATAACAAATACTAGAGAAACTGAAGCAGAACAAAAATGCAGAGGAAAGAGAAAGAGGGTGTGTATATAATTATTATAGACAAGTTTCAGGAAGAAATAGTCACCTGCATCTGGACAGGCCTGATTTACCTCACTGACCTGTATATCTTAGTACATAAATCAGCCATGTTGTTCACATTTCATTTTCATTCTGCTGGTCTGCGCAGCTCCACCATTCAGTGTTTCCAATCTTGTTTCGGACAGTCAAATCAGTACACATACATCTGCACCAGCCGTCACAACCCAACATTTCTGCATGCAGCCTGCACAGTCTCACCAGAGGCATGTTATCGCCTCTTCAAGACAACAAGCTACTTGTGTTCTTTCATTTGCATTCACTTGCCTTTCTTAAAATAAGAGTTATATGGTCACCAGCAACTGGAACAAATCTTGAGTTGGCTCTGTGCCTCCCTTCTGTCTGGGGGAGAATCTCTGAGCTGCCACGTGGGGGATGCCATAGAATCATAGAATAGTTTGGGTTGGAAGGGACCTCTAAAGGTCATCTAGTCCAACCCCTCTGCCGTGGGCAGGGACGTCTTCAACTAGATCAGGTTGCTCAGAGCCCCGTCCAACCTGACGTTGAAAGTTTCCAGGGATGGGGCATCCACCACCTCTCTGGGCAACCTGGGCCAGGGTTTCACCACCCTCTTTATAAAAAATTTCTTCCTTATATCTAGTCTGAATCTACCCTTTTTTAGTTTAAAGCCATTCCCCCTTGTCCTGTCGCAACAGGCCCTGCTAAAAAGTCTGCCCCCATCTTTCTTACAAGCCCCCTTTAAGTACTGATAGGCTGCAAGAAGGTCTCCCCAAAGCCTTCTCTTCTCCAGGCTGAACAACCCCAACTCTCTCAGCCTTTCTTCATAGGAGAGGTGTTCCACCCCCCTGATCATTTTCATGGCCCTCTTCTGGACCCGCTCCAACAGGTCCATGTCTTTCTTATGCTGAGGGCTCCAGAGCTGGACGCAGTACTCCAGGTGGGGCCTCACCAGAGCAGAGTAGAGGGGCAGAATCACCTCCCTCGACCTGCTGGCCATGCTTCTGTTGATGCAGCCCAGGATACGACTGGCCTTCTGGGCTGCGAGCGCACATTGCTGGCTCACGTCCAGCTTTTCATCCACCAGTACCCCCCCAAGTCCTTCTCCCTAGGGGCTGCTCTCAATCCCTTCATCCCCCAGCCTGTATCGATACTGGGGGTTGCCCCGACCCAGGTGCAGGACCTTGCACTTGGCCTTGTTAAACCTCATGAGGTTCACACGGGCCCACTTCTCGAGCTTGTCCAGGTCCCTCTGGATGGCATCCCATACCTCTGGCATGTCGACCACACCACTCAGCTTGGTGTCATCTGCAAACTTGCTGAGGGTGCCCTCGATCTCACTGTCTATGTCATTGATGAAGATATTAAACAGTACTGGTCCCAACACAGACCCCTGCGGGATGCCACTCGTCACCAATCTCCATCTGGACATTGAGCCGTTGACCACTACCCTCTGGATGCGACCATCTAACCAATTCCTCACCCACCGGACAGTCCATGCCAGAAGTGTTTTAGTTTACCACGCTCATGGGTTAAGAGCACTTCTGCACATGGGCCAGGAATGGACAGATGTTCTCGCAGAATACACTCTGAAATGTTTCACAGAGAAGAGCTGCTAAGAGAAGTACTAAGGGCTCAGGATTTCAAGTATTGAAATAGTGCCTAACTGCAGTTCCTTTATGAATGCAACTACATGGGTATGGCTCAACATCGTAGATGCTCACACTCCCAAATCCCAAATAACAGCAGCAAAGAGAGAAAAAACAGAGCTTGCAGTTTGTCAGACAAAGATAGTAAGGTATAACTTGGTGTTAAAAGCCATCAATACCACAGTAACCACTAGAAGCAAGCAAGTGGCACAGTGTCACCTGGGATCTCAGCAGTGCTGCAGACCACAGCTTCATCGAGGACTTGTTGCAACCACCTCCAGCCCTATCTTAGCACAGCAGCTACACCAAGAGCTGCAGTCCTTGTAGGCCTTCAGAAGATAGTTACCTGCTCTCCTTTACAACATCTGCTGCAAAGGATGGCCTCTCCTGATCAGAAATAGGGCTGTTAGGTCCTCTTTGCACTGACCCAGCCCTTTTACACAAACCTCTGCAAAGCCATGAGAGCAAGAACCCCATCCTGAGATGGAGAGCAACAGCTGAAAAAAGTTGACTGCATAAATACAGTATAGTCATACCCACATTGCTTGGATTTATATCAAGTTTCACATTTACATTTTAAAATCTGACAGACCATTCGCGGTGTCCCTTGGTACAGAAATAAACACTGTAATACTTAATGAGATTAGCCAAGTCAGCAAGTTTTCAATATTGCTGGAAAATAAAATGTACTTTTTCCCTGTGAGCTCATGAAAACAACCAGGAGATAAGGATGGAATATTAGATAATGCTATTATTAGAAAACAAGGCTAATTGTGCTTGTACGAATTAGCTCCCTATTGAGACTACCTTAACACATTTGTTCTGTTTGATTCACAGTTTAGTTACTAAAGAGCTAGTCTTCAATGATGCAGGTTTTCTTTCTTTACTTCATAGCTTCTGAATAGCTCTAATTAGAGTTAAATTATTATTAAATTATTTGGAAAGCCTTTAGCTAAATAATTTTCAGTTTTCTGAGATAACTGGTTATTTAAAGACTAGTGTATGAATTTCTCATTAAATCACAAAGTTTATAGTGGATAACTGCATGGACACCAAGCTTGTCAGAGTCATCAGCATGTAAACTAGGGCCAGGCAAAAAGTTTAAAAAGCACAAATAAGATACCATTTGTGTTTTTTAAGTAAGTACAAATGGTTTCTTATTTATACTTTTCAACTCTGTCCTGATGGAGACTGGCTATGAAGATTATGCAGGACATGAAGATTATGCAGGACAACACCTCCTACAGCTGTAGTTAATATTACACATTTGCTGCCATAATTCCACAAAATAAGGACACTGGTGAAGTCATGGAAGAGTGTATTCTGAGTTTCGTTTTTGCAAACAAGAAATTATAATTTATCCCACAATGAGCAAGCCAATCAGTAAGGGCAATGTTCGATACATAACGCTGATCTTAGAAGAATTTCTCATCAAGCTTTATAAGGAAAAAATTCAGTTATGAAGTCTGAGAAAATGCAACCAAATGAGCTATGCTAAACATGTCTGCTGTTTTCTATATGGATTTTAAAAGAAGCAGCATCAACCTGAAAGATAATTTTTTAAAAGCTTTATCACTTATTGTATCAGTGTTGATGGAGGAAAATCATTCCAAAAGGACCAGTGACTACAGATAGGGATGGGGAATGCATCTATTTCTTCCATTCAGTAATTTTCCCCTTCTAACCAGGCCGCCGTTATAGCTGCGTGCACCAGGAGGCCCCCAGGGCCGGCCAGGGGCAGTGAGACCTGGAGGTGCCATCAAGACACTGACAATAGGAGCTCAAGGGACAGCTGGGCTGGAGGGACCATGGGCCAGCCTGGCACAGGTCTTGGGCCATTCCCCTCTCCTTTAGGCATGGTGGGAGGGAAAAAGGAACCTACATGCCAGGTATGAGGATATTCATGTGCACCGTCTCGAGAAGAAATGTGTCCTTGCACTGGGGACAGGCAAAAAGGCTCATACCCGCCTGAAGAGCTTGTCCCCGCAGAAGAGAGTACAACAGTGTGAGCAGGACACGGCTGCAGGACACACCATATCCATGAGAGATGGGAGAGGGAAGGGCCTCCTACCTGGGTGCAGCTGCAGTGGAACCAGGCATGCTTGCAGAAGGGGAACGCCATGGTGGTTTAGGAGGTCCTGTCCACCAGCTCCATGAAGATGATGCATGTGGTATCCTCCTCCTGAAGCACCTCCACGGTCTGCTGCAGGTGATGCTCCCAGCAGAACAAGCTGGGGGAAGAGATGGAAAAGATGAACAAGGCCCGGGTCTGCAGGAGGCCATTCGCAGTTCTGGATGAGGCTTCCCCAAATGCTGGAGAGGCCACTGCTTCCCTGGGGCACTGGGCACATGTCCCTCTTGCCACTCCTTTTCTCCCAGTGTGCTCCCCACTCGAAAGGGCTCAGCATGGCTGAGCATGAGACACCAAAAGGTCTCAGCAGATGTTTCTATAAAAACACTAGGATTTCCCTCACAAGGCTCAGGCTCACCTCCCACAGGCTCCAACTCCTAAAAACCAACCCATCACCTTTCACAACGCCTACTTCACTACATGCCTAACATCTGCAGGGAAGAACGGACAGATTCCCTCCCCAGCAGCACCTCGCTGGTAAGGCCCTTGGATGGATACTAGAAGACAGAAAAGCCCAGGAGCTCATCAGGGCAGTGAGACAGGGGCCAGCACAAAATCTGCAGAAGCTAAACCTGCTAAGAGTTGAGACCATGTGTGGGCAGGCAGTGCTGAACTGCAGGCTGGGTGAGCTGCAATAGTCCTCATCCCAGACCTGATCCTGAGCAAGAAGCACAAAGACCAGAAGAGGTCCCGCTCCAGGTATGCTGCATTTGACCGGAGCCATGGAGAAGGGCTGGGGACCAGCGCTGCAGAGGTGGCTAGCTATGCGTTCTAGAGCTAGTCAAATGCCATGCTTGGATGTCCACAGTGGAGAGCCAGAGGAGAGCTCAGGAAAGCAAACCATGAGTCCCCCTGGGTTGGAGGATGCACTTGGGAGGACCACATTGGGAGGGCTAGATCTCTCGCACACAGGGAATAGGGTCGCTCAGCAGCACTGGCATGGGGAGGCTCTGCTGGGAGTGCAGGGGGAGGAGGTGACACCCGCCTAGTGCCTGGGGTGGGGGTTTCACGGCTACAGACTTTGGGTCCCCCTTTGGGTGCCAGCAGAAAGCCCCCAGGGAGCTCATCAGGCAGAAGACCGTCCTCCTGGCACGGTCTGCCCACCACCATCTGGGTCAGAGTCCACGCAGAGGCACAGCACGCACTCTGGAGGCAGGCAGGGAGGGAGCGATGGGGGGACAAGCACACCCACTGAGCACCTCCCAGGAGGCCTGGGGAAGTTGTCCCTCCCCACACCACAAGCCTCCCTTGCTGAGCACAAGGCAGGCTCTGCACTGGGGCTCCTGGGGAGCTTCTGCTTCTCCCCCTTCACCCCGCCCCTACAGCCCCTGCCCTGCCCTGCCCTCTGGTTTCAGGGAGCTGCAGGGATAGTTGCTCTCACCATCCTCCCTTGACTTGGGGGCCTTCCTCTTCACAGCAGCCACGCTGCAGAGCAGTGCCGACAGCTCCTCTGCCAACCCTGAAGGAAAAGCAGGAGCAGGGGGTATCTCCAGCACCTCTCAAGGAGCCTGGAAAAGTCTCCTCAAGGGACTCCCCAGGGCTGCTATGAGCATGAGGTGGCAGGCTGGCTGGGGAATGGTGTCCCCAGGGCTCACAAGTCAAAGTGCCTCTGCACAGCCCTTGGGGCTTCACCATCACAGTCAGCGCGTGTCCACCCCACCACACATCCCACTCCTGCTGAAATGCCCTCACTGGGCCAACTCTAGCCCCATACTCTGGTGCAAAGCAAGGCTCCCTCCAGTGCCCCTGGCCTCCGTGGCTCCCGCTCTCTCCCTGTCCTCATCTTCCTCAGCCCTCCCCAGCCTCCTTGCCCCCACCAAGCTCTCGGCAGCACCTAGGTGAGTTGGAGGAGTGTGGACAGGGAGCAGGGGCTCACTCTGCTCCATCCCCAAGGGCTTTTCCTGGTGCTCAAGCTTGTCCCAGGCCAGGCCAGGAGCAGACTGATGTGCCAGAGCCCGTCAGAATTAGCCCAAGCCCTGCTTCCCCACGCAGGTGCCAGGGCCACACAGAGCTACTTGGGCACTTCAGCACATTGCTGAATCTGCTCTCCCCTTGTCATCCACAGGCTTCAGCTCCCAGGACATCAGCCCTCACCTCCAGCTCAGCCCATGCAGCCTCCTGGGAGCAGCAGGGCCAAGGCACGTGCCAGGCCTGGGCATCAGCACCACTGCCAGAGGTCCTTATAGCCAGCTGTATAAGTTGTGACTCCCGGAGTCCTTTGCTTAGACTGGGCAGAGCCCCAGCAGCCCTCTCCACCGCTTGGAGGAGCCCTTGGTCAGTGCTATCAGATCTGGGGCATCCGTCCTCCCCTAGAAGCTCAGTGTTCCTCTAGGAAAGCTCTGTCCCTCCCCTCAACAGCCCCCCTCCACCTCTTTGCAAGGCTTTCAGAGAGCTAGGCAGACCGTGACCAGGATTCACCTCCACCAAGGATGTGGGGAATTGCTCCTTTGAAGACTTACCCCTCCTCTTCCCACTGCCCCCTGCCTCCCCAGTACAGGCACCGGCTGGCATCGCAGCCCGGATGTTTGCTGCAGTGCTTCCCCCTCCCAAGCTGGCTTCCTGCAAGAGAAGGAAGGAAAAGACATGAGCCTCCCCCAGCCCTGCCCTTGCTCGGCAAGCACCCCTTGTGGAGCTGGGACAGGGTTTGTGGCAACCCTGCAAGCAGGCCTATCTCTTCTCCTCCAGGCAGCCCCTCTCCTTGGGGACAGCCTGGCTGCAGGGACCGTGGGCCCTTGGGCCATTCCCCTCTTTCAGGTGTGGTGGGAGAGAAGAAAGGAACCAGCGTGTCAGGTACGAGGATCCCCATGTGCATCATCTCAGGAAGAAACATCTCCCGGCTTTTGCAGTGGGGACAAGCAAAAAGGCTCATCCCCACCCAGAGAGCTTAGAGCATCTCTCCAACATTCATAGCCACCTGACGTTTTTGGGGAAGAGGGACAACTGAGAGGAGCAGAACCCTGCTCTGCCATGCCCTTGAGGCATGTTTTTCCTCCCTTTATACCAGATATTTCTGTTTAAAAATAGTAGAGGCAACATCCTGCTAAGAGAGATGAACCTCTGTAGATGGAGAGCTTGTCCACACCACACAGGTCTGTTTGGGGAAGTTACTCTCAAGTAAAACAGCATATGAGTTTCCAGTGCATTTTTTTGTTTCATATTATCTCCCCATGAGAACAGCCTTAGTAAACATACACTTACGAGACCACTAAATGAAGTTGCACATACTACTTGACAAAAACACTTCACTGCAAAGTTGTTCATATGTTACAAATTTACATTTTAGGAATTGTAAATAAGCTCTTTGCCACACTGCATCACTATCAAACAGATCAGGAAAAGCTGATAAATAACACGGCCTTTTCCAGTAACAGGTCAGTCCCACCATTCTAGTTTTCATAAACATGGGAAAAAGCAATGGCAAGGGAGTCAGTATTTGTCATTCTTCTGTAGCTTGTAGCTTCGACTCAAAACTTAGTCAAGCTCCTTTCACTGAATTTAATGAATTCTGAATCAGGATTTTAATGACCATTATATGCACATATGCATCTAGGCACAAAAAAACAGAAGACTGCAATTCAATTAAGGGTCTCACCCAGCAGAGAAAACCAGGCTTGCAGCTCTGAAAATGCCTGGTGCCTGCTTTCCTTTTATTAGAGCTGACAAAGACTTGCTCTGGAAGGTCGCAACCTCTGCCTGCTACTCTAAGCTTGGGGTCTGGTTTTTTTTTTCCTCAGAGTGAAAGCACTTTACCTTTTTCACTCTCCTCAAAGAAAGCATTGTGTCCATTTTGAGAATGGGGCAAAAAAGGGCAGAGAGGAGGAATGTCTCACGAAGCAAGGTGTGGCCACTTTTTAACTTTTCTGTTTGAATTCCAACAGATAGCAATGATGAGCCTTTGCCTTTTGCGACAAAAAGAATTTACTGACTCGGTAGAGTGAATAAAAAGAAACATGCTGTAAAATATAACTGCAGGGAGCAGTTAAAAGGTTCCACACAGTTTGCCTTCCTTTTCTGAATGCCTCATTTTGTAGAAAAGTACCTCAAAACCAGGAGAGAAAAAAAATCAAGACAGGAAAGGAGCTGTTATTCAGGGCTTGTGCTACTTATTACCTGTATTATTGCATGTGTGTATACGTATATATGGGGGTGTGCTTGTGCACGTGTTCATATACATGTATGTTTACATTATATTACAGTTTTGTGTTACATAAGTGCTTGTGAGGTATGAAAACCTGCATTATCATTTTCTTGTAAAAGAACTGTGTATAGCATATCAAAAAGGAAGTGAGAGAACAATACTGTCAATTAAACCAGAGGCATTAGAAAACACCAGTATACCGTCATACGTCCTCAGAACAGTTACCAGAGCCAGAGGCTGCTGGTGTTGCCGGTTTGTTACCGGGGAGTAGAGCTGTTCCACTCCAGATTGCAGACTGCCATCTTCTGGTGGTCTTGAAGTTACACTTTGTAAGAGCGTCGTCTTTTGAATAAGGTTACTTAAAATGTCACCTTCATTCACATTGACTTTTTCAGAGCACATTTTGCAAGCACATTTATTCCAGTATATTTTTTTCCTGATACCCCACGAAATGGCTCAGGTTGCATCTATATTGCTTTTCAAGGTTTGGCCCGTTGCCAACTCAAATCCAAATTCACTTTGTGTCCCCATGAGCCCGTGCTCAAGCACTGGCTTGAGGCTTGGGGTGGGATGGAAGACATAACAGCTAACTTGAGCTAATATTCTTTCTACCCAGGGATGCTCTTACCTCAAGCATAGTAGATGGCCCAGGTATACCATGGCTCACCGAGGGACTTCCCATACCAGCCTAGACCATCTGGTGTTCCACCTGCCCTTGTGGCAAGGATACACAGTGTTACAAAAAGACGACAGTCAGAGTGTCCTGTAGTAAGAAACATCTTTTGCGTTGAGTCACAGGCAGCCTTTGCTCAGTAATGTCTATATAGCACTGTGCAGGCATTATCCCAGTCCTGCATCGTACTCACAGTGTGCTCACACAAAGCTCAGGCAGGTTTAAGGTTGAGCTGGAACCTGGTTTTGGCTCATACCTTATAGAACGCAGTACAGGTGTAGCATATGCATAAATAATGTGGAAAAAATGGCATATTTCTCATTGAAATTAGAAGCACATTACCCACAGTTTTCTTACTCCCTTCCACTAGGGTGTATTGTAGTTGTTTTAATTTGTTGAAAAAGACAAATCCACTATCATTTGGCACAGTCTTCAAAACAAAATAAATTTCTGAGATGTTTCTAAGGGAAAAAGTGTTGAGATAAAATAATACAGAAACTAAGATTTGATTCATCTCCCTAACCACTCAAAAAGAAACTTCACTTTCATATGCTCACCTGGAAAGGCAAGACTAAAACCTGATTGCTCTGCTCTAAAACTACTGTCTAGTGAGAATCCCATAGCAGCAGCCATAAGATTATCCTTCTCCATGCAAAATAGTTGCCAGCCTTCCTGCACTTAAATGAACAAAGTCAGCAGTGCGTTATGATTTACTGCATTCTTTCGGGCCCAAGAAAAGTAAACTGAAAACACTACAAGCTCAGATATAATGACAGACCACTTGCATTCATTACATTTTGACAAAGAGGTTTCCCAAATTATCTTTTAAAACTCCCGGGTTTTCTTCTAAAGAGTAGCATCTTTCCTGCAAGGCTTGTTTTCCACTGTAGCAGTGCAGAGTTTGGTTCACTTCCACACATTTTTCACTTTCATTGTTATGGCAATCCTGTGCAGCAATCTTGGCAATCTGCTATCTCAGCCATACAGTCGTCAGCACCAGCTACAAATTTATTTTCTGAATTGATTGTATTTCTGGTATATGTGGCCAGTTGGGAAGGACTTGTATTTTTTGTCAGGTATCCTGTCCCAAAGCCCTGTTTCTCAACTAAAACCAACCCCACCCAAACTATCTGAAACTCAGAAGAGCGGCCGACACTGGAGTTCAGCTGAGAACACAACTTTCTGGTTTGCTTTTGTTCTGTTTTATTTACTGTAATAGAAGTTTTCAGTTGGTCACTTTAATGTCAATTTTCTTTATTGTTGTCCTTCTCTGTAAGCTACAAACAGCTATGTACATCTCGTTCATGCTAACTCCAGGGTGAACCTAAATATTTTTCAGCAATGATTTTAAAAAGATTAAAGTAAATTTTATCTACTTATTTTACAAAGGTGGAGATCTTGAAGACATGGGAAAATCAATGACATCTGTCATTTACAATTTGTGAAATAAACTGCAAAATTTGAGCCCCTTACTTTTCTCTCCCAGGCTACCCATCTCACTGCCACTGATTGCCACATTCTCTCTCAGACTAGATTATTAAGCTAGAGATATACTACTGCTATGCAAATGTTTTTCTGACTTGAGGCGTAAATAAATTAGATTTAGTCTGATAAAAACTAAGGCCTGATCAATAACTTTAGGCAAAGGTCTGCTGCAAAACAACTGCAAAAACCAAAACAACTTCCCCAAACATAAACAAACTAGTTTCCCACTTTGTTTCAAAAAGTACCACTTTCCTTTGCTTTTCAATGGAGGTAACAAAAGATCCGCTTCATCATCGTTTTGGTGGTGTATCCCACCCAAAAAGTCTAAATTATAAAATATTGAAAGAAAATGCTTTAACATTCAATTGATAGATTTATGTATGTAACTTACTATTCTGTGAAAGATTATTCATAACCTCTCATTCCCTTATTGGGCTTCAAATAGAAATATTTGCTTTGGTCCTTTTTTTTTTTTATAACAAGTCATCTACCGCATTCTCTATTAATCAAACAGTATTACCTGTTTCCCAGTAATGCATGTATTATCAGTATTTTAAAGAGGGAGGAAAAAACTCCCTCAGTTGAATGCAACTGAGGTTCCTTAATAAGACTGGGGTTTTTTTAACTACAGTCTATCAAAAGAATTTTCTAGAAAAACAGAAGGAAAGGAAATAAATGCAGAAAAAATGAAGCTCACATTATCAGATTTTAAATCCAAAAAGAACTAATACCATCACGTAGCAAGGGACAAGAGCTTCTCTTAAACTGCATTTGGGAAGCAAAATCACTTTGATAATCCCCAGTATGAAAATTTACTGGATCTATTCCTAGCAATGGAAGTAACCTCACAGTTTAACACCTGTCCCATATTGCGTTGGGCAAAATTCAGAATGCCACAAATCTACTGTAGTCCCTACCAACAGGGAAGTTCAAGTGCTACTATTCAGCCTGCAAAGTGCAATTGCAATTTATTAGTGGAACAGTGATTCTTAGAGTCACTAATGACTCTATTAATCTATTTTTTTTAAAAAAAAAGACATGAAAAGTGCTATTATACAAAGTATTTCCACCTACTTTTAAAAACCTTTAGAACCTATAAAATTTCTTTCAGGTCAGAAAGGAAATTTAAAAGAAAGGTTTGAAGAAAAAAAGGAGCTGATAATCTATTTTTCAAAAAATGAAGTAAGTTTTGATCATGCAACTTGAAATTTTCATGTTCTGTTGTGCAAATAAATTCTCCACCCACTTCCCATTTTCTTTAAAAAGCATCTAACGTGGTCCCTGAATTGTGAATAAGAGTGATGCTAAATGATGAAATTGGAAATACAATGGGACACCAGCCATTTCCTAAGCATTGTGTAATAGATGAAGAGTTCTAAAAATTTAGCTCCATGCAGCTAACCATAGAATTAATAAATATTCAGTTTTTAAGGATTAAAAAAATAGATCCACACCATCCAGAATAAAAAAATTACAAGCAGAAGAGAGATTACAATAGCCTATACTATTTAAGTCAAGTTACTCTACCAATAGAGAGTCATAACTGATTGCATCTGGTTTCAGTTTTTAAATGCGAAGATAAAAATCTTTTAAGTGTCCATTTCTGTTTGACATTCAAAAGAGGTTAAACTAAACAAAATCTACAGTGAATATCAGAAGAAGAGGATCCAAGGGATAGGTTTGACCTCTCTTCATTCTGATTTAAGTTTGATGATGCACCATAGATGATGAGGGTACCACTATCTCACAACTCATCAGCAGGTAATTCATAAGGAGGTCAAAAAAAGGAAAAGGCTGTAGAATCATGCATAATTTAGCAATTTCATCAATAAACAATTCTTCAGATAATAAAAAAGAGCACTGAAAGAGGCATGTGGAGAAGGAGGAAGGGAACAAAAATACCACCAGCCCCATCTTGCAAGCAAACTTTGACTTTGTGTGCACACAGGAAACCGGGTAAATAATTCCCCAATTTGCATCAACAACCATGATAATCATGCACAGAAATACAGACACACGTATCTTTATACTTCGTACATTACACTTGATCCACTTGCCACTTGGGTAGGTGATGATACCGCAAAAAGAAATAAGGTAAATAAGAAAAAAGAACAAGAGGGAAAAAGCAGTAAATAATTATCCAATCGCCTTGGACTTCACAAACCTAGCTTTAGTAATATAACAGTTGACACTAAAGGCACAAAAGCAAAACCTCTGAAGAGTAAAACTCTTTACAGAAACATGTAGCTACAATGGTCTGATCAGACCTGACATAGTTATTCTGATTCTTGAATTCTGTAATAGTCACAAAGAATTTCTCCCTATTGTGCTGCAGTCTACCAGTTGTTTTTTTTTATTGTAGTGTACTAAAACTAATACTTCTGAAAGCTATTACTGGCAATTCATATTTCAAATTACTGGAGAACAGAAAAGCAGAAATTGTTTTTTGATCATCCCATGGTCACATAATTTAATTTTAAGAAAAACTGTCATTCCAAATAGATTTCTAGTAAGTAACGCTCTAATGTATAATAGTAGAAAGAAATATTAATATGCAACATCCTACAATGTCTACAAATATTTTAATTTATTGTTTATATCTGTAAACATTCCTTTTTAAACATCAGAGACATTAATCATGAATAAACAAAGATTAAATACAGAATTTTTTGAACTTGTTTTAACTTTTATACGTTAACTATGATGCACGTATTCCAGTCAACCTTACCACCACAGAACTTGAAAGTGCAAAGTCTCATCGTGCTAGTTATTAAACAACAAGATAGAAGGATAGTCAAGGAGAGTAGGGATGGAGTCAAATGCTTTACTGAGTTAACTGCTCTTAGCTGTGATTCTCTGAATTTCCTTTCCACGGTACTTTTTTTTTTTCAGCCCAAATATCTTAAGGTGGCAAGCATAGGAATTTTTACAATGTAACGTGATATTACAAAAGCAAAAATTTAGATACCAGAACAAAGCTAGAATTCCAGTCACTGTCTATCACATTGGCTAAACATACACTGCATAAGTATGCAAGAACAGATATTTTTACAGAAATAGCATACAGCAATGTGTTAAGTACTCACAGAAAATAAAATGCAATTCTTTGAGACAAAGCAATGACAACATTTTTTACTTTCATCTCAATAGCACATAAAAAAAATCACTTAACTCTAGGAGTACCAAAAAAGGTCAGTTAAAAAGTTAAATGGACCAATGTAACTCTTTAATATTAATTTTGTATAAATTAGATTATTTAATTTTGATTTTATTCTGGATTATTCTCTACTATCTAGGGATTATTCCACATACAGAACATTAGGTAATTACAAGCACATATCAGCGTGTGTTAGGTCTATTGCTTTGTGAAGGTCCCTCTCACCTTTTCCTTTTGCCCTTTTTCAAGAGGAAAGTTGACAGCATTTTACATCTAAGTCTAAATTGAAATTATACGTACGATTCCTATACTACTGGGATTATGCATTGAAGTGCCATTTGTGCCTTTAGAAATCTTTCCACTGTCTGAAACCACAGGACTATTCGCATGCTGAATAAGACCTTAACATTCCCTCTTTTTCTCTTTTCTGAGACAAAGACAATCTATTTTGCTTCATCCTTTTTTCTGTCTTCACCATACTATGCCAAACTTCGGGGTTTAATTTAGTACATGGGTAGGGCCTGACAATTTTTAAATTTTGGTCACATAGATTCACATTTCAATCTCCATGTCTAGGTGACAGCCTGTTCTTAAGCCCATTCTTACAGCTTAGAACACAAAACTATGATTTATTATTTATGCATTTTACCTGCCTCTTCAAGCTGGCACAGTGTAATATATTTAAGTGGAAGCAAGTAACCTCAACTCTTTACTCACAAACTGAATCGTGTCCTTCTCAAATTTCAGTTCTTGGAGTAGTTCTCCCATACTGCAACACAATGGCTTTCCCCTACCGTGTGAGTGACAGGGAAGAGAAAACTTATGAAGAGGTATAGAAGGAAGATCAGGAAGAAAGGGAGACCTAGTTAGCATTTGGTAGTCATCTTAGACTTTTTATTTCCCAGACTGTCCAGATGACATGTAATTAGCATCACTGTAAGCATTTATATCTGGGGGGAAAAGGGGAGTGTAGTCTCTTTTAGCCTTCTATAACCAATATGGTTGAGGTCTTTTGCCTATAAATTCCTCTTCTCTGTCCTTCATTTTGCACACAACACAGTCAATTATCTCTTGACACTAACAAATAAAGAACAGTCTATAACTCATAAAAATTAAATGTGGCATTCTAGTCTTAAATAACTCTACCTTGATTGTGCAAAACTAACCAATTATATTATTTAGGAGAATAAAATATGTGTAGAATATATAAAAATGAACACAAGTTATAAATTTTTCTTGCATGTTGGACTTTCTTAACTAGAGGTCTGAGAAATCTGTAAATAGAACCCAAGTGGTATGAGAACTGGTATCTTTTCACATGGAATCAATCTGTTCTTGAATGCTGATTGCTTGTTTGTAGTCTTCTACAGCCTCTTTATTGAAACCCAATTTACCACGAATATCAGCTCTAAATTTATACATCAAGGCATCATTAGGCTGAATTGACAATGCTGTAAAAATAAGAAATAGGATGTCAGGCTTTTTTTTTTTTTTTTATTTTTGCACATGATTATAAAGAGAAGCATTGTCTAAAAACTTTTACCAGTGCTCAAATTCTTCTCCAGACATGCTTTCACAAGGGAAAACATATTGCATACATTAACTTTACATCAAGAGGTAGGCAACTTTGTTATGTTATTTATACTTCAGATTTTTTTTCTCTTTTTGATGCCATTTATGAATTTGACTTTAATTTTGCACTGACAGCAGAAACTATGCTTTCCTCTGAAACACAAGCAAAATCTTGGAGAAGAAAACTACCACCATCCAACTTCTGGAACATGGCAATGAACCCAATACCTTATTCAGTTTCTCCATTGTATAAAAAGGAGTTTTAAAATTCTGCTTTAGAGAGAAAAGTTTTTGAAAATCAGCTCTCTGGTCTAGTCAGTTTTCACCATCTAACACTTTCACCATCTAACACTATGAAAACATTACTCATGAAAGCCATGAAGTAAAACCACTATTTTCACAAATTCCACTGTAAAAGTAAACTAATTTCTTAAATAAGTCAATAAATAAATAAATAAATAAATAAATAAAGAGAGCTACCCTTTCAGGAAAGATCATTAACTGTGCTGTGTTGTCAAATCAAAGGCACATTACTAATTTTGTTTCAATTAATTTAATACAAACTAAACATAGCTTTAGTTACTGGAAGACGTTTGCCTGTGTATCAATAGTTGCTGAATCTCATGGTAGTAGCAATGACAAAAGCAGCAATGGAGTAATATAGCTCAGCTGTTTTGAACCTGAACAAAAGGGTTGGGTTTTGCTAAGATCAAGATGAAAGTTTGTTTCAGTTCCTCTTCTCTATGAACCATGTCTATTCCCAACAGAAAAGCTTATAGAAGCCAAATACTGTTTTAATACTTGTTCTATAAAGAGCACATTCATTAAATTTCATGTTTATATATAAAATAAGCTACCTGAATCCCATTTTCTAGGCACCTAGATATCTCAACACATACACAGAAAAATTCACAAAAAATTTTCAGACTTGGTAAGTATAGTATTTTCCCATAACTTCTTGCCACAATTTCATTTAGAATGGGTCTCTGTTCAGCTGCTAATGACACACATTATATGAAACAGTTTATCTTCTAATTTACATATTCTTTCAATTTTGAGAATGGAAAAAACCTACAATTACTTAGCACGTTTACTTTGATTTCCTCTTTTTAATAACATCATATCTGATCAAATTAGGTAGAAAATATACCAGCAAAAATACACATATACTTTCTGAATCATGAAATAAAGCCAAGTAATTTGTTATCATAGAAACATAGAATCATAGAATAGTTTGGGTTGGAAGGGA
The DNA here is from genome assembly GCF_965638725.1 of Aptenodytes patagonicus. Lineage (NCBI taxonomy): Eukaryota > Metazoa > Chordata > Aves > Sphenisciformes > Spheniscidae > Aptenodytes > Aptenodytes patagonicus. The sequence goes on along the minus strand of NC_134955.1, from coordinate 45,546,492 downwards.
CCTTTAAAGATCACCTAGTTCCAACCCTGCCATGGGCAGGGACACCTTCCACTAGACCAGGTTGCACAAAGCCCCATCCAACTTGGCCTTGAACACTTCCAGGGATGGGGCATCCACAGCTTCTCTGGGCAACCTGTGCCAGTGCCTCACCACCCTCATAATGAAGAATTTCTTCCTTACATCTAATCTAAACCTACCCTCTTTCAGTTTAAAGCCACTACCCCTTGTCCTGTCGCTACATACCCTTGTAAAAAGTCCCTCTCCAGCTTTCTTGTAGGCCCCCTTCAGGTACTGGAAGGCTGCTATAAGGTTTCCCCGGAGCCTTCTCTTCTCCAGGCTGAACAACCCCAATTCTCTCAGCCTGTCTTCATAGGATAGGTGCTCCAGCCCTCTGATCATCTTTGTGGCCCTCCTCTGGACTTGCTCCAACAGGTCCATGTCCTTCTTAGCTGGGGGCCCCAGACCTGAACGCAGTACTCCAGGTGGGGTCTCACCAGAGCAGAGCAGAGGGAGAGAATCACCTCGCTTGACCTGCTGGCCACGGTTCTTTTGATGCAGCCCAGGATATGGTTGGCCTTCTGGGCTGCAAGCGCACATTGCTGGGTCATGTTGAGCTTCTCATCAACCAACACCCACAAGTCCTTCTTGGCAGGGCTGCTCTCAATCCATTCTCCACCCAGCCTGTATTTGTGCTTGGGATTGCCCTGACCCATGTGCAGGACCTCGCACTTGGCCTTGTTGAATTTCATGAGGTTTGCACGGGCCCACCTCTCAAGCCTGTCAAGGTCCCTCTGGATGGCATCCCTTCCCTCCAGTGTGTTGACTGCACTGTGCAGCTTGGTGTTGTTGGTAAACTTGCTGAGGGTGCACTCAATCCCACTGTCCATGTCGCCGACAAAGATGTTAAACAGCACCGGTCCCAATACCAACCCCTAAGGAATGCCACTCATCACTGGTCTCCACTTGGACATTGAGACGTTGACCGCAACTCTTTGAATGCGAACATCCAGCCAATTCCTTATCCACTGAGTGGTCCATCTGTCAAATCCATGTCTCTCCAATTTAGAGACAAGGATTTCGTGCAGAACAGTGTCAAATGTTTTGCACAAGTCCAGGTAGATGATGTCAGTTGCTCTTCCCTTATCCACCAACACTGTAAACCCATTGTAGAAGGCCACCAAATTTGTCAGGAACGACTTGCCCTTAGTGAAGCCATGTTGGCTGTCACCAACCACCTCCTTATCTTCCATGTGCCTTAGCATAGTTTCAAGGAGGATCTGCTCCATGATCTTGCTGGGCAGAGGTGAGACTGACTGGCCTTTAGTTCCCCAGGTCTTCCTTTTTTCCTTTTTTAAAAATGGGGGTTACATTTCCCCTTTCCCAGTCAGAGGGAACTTCACCGGACTGCCACGACTTCTCAAATACGATGGATAGTGGCTTAGCAACTTCATCTGACAGTTCCTTCAGGACCCTCGGATGCATCTCATCGGGTCCCATGGACTTGTGCACCTTCAGGTGCCTTAGATGGTCTCAAACCTGATGTTCTCTCCCACAGTGGGCAGCTCTTCATTCTCCCAGTCCCCACCTTTGCCTTCTGCAGCTTGGGCGGTGTGGCTTGAGCACTTGCCAGTGAAGACCGAGGCAAAAAAGTAGTTGAGTACCTCCGCCTTCTCCATATCCCAGGTAACCGAGTCTCCCGTTTTCTTCCAGAGAGGGCCCACATCTTTCCTAGTCTTCCTTTTATCACCGACGTACCCATAGAATCTTTTCTTGTTGCCCTTGACGTCCCTGGCCAGATTGAATTCTATCAGGGCTTTAGCTTTCCTAACCTGATCCCTGGCTGCTCGGACAATTTCTCTGTATTTCTCCCAGGCTACCTGTCCTTCCTTCCACCCTCTGTAGGCTTCCTTTTTGTGTTTGAGTTTGTCCAGGAGCTCCTTGTTCATCCATGCAGGCCTCCTGGCATTTTTGCCTGACTTCCTCTTTGTTGGGATGCATCGCTCCTGAGCTTGAAGGAGGTGATCCTTGAATATTACCCAGCTTTCTTGGGCCCCTCTTCCCTCCAGGGCTTTGTCCCATGGCACTCTACCAAGCAGACCCCTGAAGAGGCCCAAGTCTGCTCTCCTGAAGTCCAGGGTAGTGAGCTTGCTGTGCGCCCTCCTCGGTGCCCTAAGGATCTTGAACTCCACAATTTCGTGGTCACTGCAGCCCAGGCTGCCCTTGAGATTCACATTCCCCACCAGTCCCTCCTTGTTGGTGAGAACAAGGTCCAGCATAGCATCTCTCCTCGTTGGCTCCTCTATCACTTGGAGAAGGAAGTTATCATCGATGCATTCCAGGAACCTCCCAGATTGCTTATGCCCTGCCATGTTGTCCCTCCAACAGATATCAGGGTGGTTGAAGTGCCCCATGAGGACCAGGGCTTGTGAGCGTGAGGCTGCTCCTATCTGTCTATAGAGGGCCTCATCCGCTCAGTCTTCCTGGTCGGGTGGCCTGTAGCAGACCCCCACTATAATGTCACCTGTCCCTGCCCTCCCTTTAATCCTGACCCGTAAGCTGCCAATCGGCTCCTCATCCATCCCCAGGCAGAGCTCCATGCACTCCAGCTGGTCATGGACAGAGGGCAACACCCCCTCCTTGTCTCCCCTGCATGTCCTTCCTAAAGAGCCCGTATCCTACCATTCCATACCATAATTGTTATCATAATTGTTAGTATGCTACCAAACATAGTCATGACAGGTAGATAAAGATTACCTGTTGAAATGTCTTTCTCAGCTAGTTCATATTGCTTCAATCCATTATAGAAATTTGCCCTGTTAAAATACACTGCTGCAGAGAATGGGCAGAGACAAATTGCCTTCTCAAAGTCTTCTTTTGCTTCTTCGATATTGTTTAGTAATGTATTTGTGATAGCACGATTCATAACAGCAGATTCATTTCTTGGGTCAAGTTGTAATACCTTGGAATAATAGCAATAGGCCTACAAAACACATGAATTGGAGACAAAGTACACTGTTAAAATGTGAGGAAATGGCTTACGTACAACTTGTAAATTCCAGTTTGTTTCTTTAAGCCATTAGTATTCTTAAGTCTTTACTCGTTCTGTTCAGCATTCTTTATGTACAGAAAAGAGACACAGCACTAGCATGTTTATCCACAAACAGGTCAGTCACCACCCAGACAGGCTTTTGGAAAATAACAGCTGTTTATGCTGAATTGTAATTATAGCAGAAGAAATAAGCTACATACTAAGGCAAATTTGAATTAACACAGAAGATAGTTTGTAATGCAACACCTATTCTTGAACTTCTCTCTTCATAATTAGACTGCCTCTGTGAGACAGTAAGAAGTCACAGAAACACAGTAAAGAGGAAGAACAGCCTATGCAAGACCAGTCATGGAAAAATACCACCAGATGCATAAGAAAAGAGACTACATGATCACAGAAGCAGCCATATGCAGGGTACTGACCTTGGACTCCTAAGGAATTTCTGATCCAAGTCTAACTAATGCTCAAGAGCAACAAGGAATCTAACTTAGAGAAACATATAAGAACATTAAATGTTTTTCTTATGTGATCTAATTCTTGTGCTATATGAATTACAATCTAGGTTTAAAATCATATGCCAAGCCTGTACTATACATGATGAATTCCTTAATAAGTGTACTGCAAGCTGAAGTGTTTACAGATGCAACTCTAGGAGAGAATTAATTCAAGTAGATGAAATGTGCAGAAGCATCCATGCTGGTTCTGGGTTTCCACAGCTGCTGGATCACAAAGCTCCAATCAAATAAAAGCCTGAGCCTATGTCCAGGAAGCGTGACTGGAAGATGAAAGGAAAAATCATTGCAGGGGCCTCCTCACACAGAGAAAAATAAATGGTCCTTGCCTTCAAGCAGATTTGAAATTCTCTCACAAGAGGAATTTCAGTATCCAACCCTTCTGTATTTGAAGATACCCATCGTATTTAGGCAGAATTAGGTGATTTAAAACTCCAAAGTTACTGTGGTGACAGGAGGAAGATCTGACTTCTTGATTGAAGTTCATCAGCAGGAGATTCTTTTCATTCTCCTTGTCATGGTGCTATAGTGAATCTGGGCAAGTTATTTAATGTATGGGAGTTAGGCTCGGGGGGAAGTTACTGAACATCAGTGGGATTTTGGTATCTCAATTATATACAAATTTTTGTGATGTGTATCCTAGCTGTCATGAATCTTAGTTCATTCATATCAATGACAAAATACATAGTAGTCGGGCAATTATTTATTATTAATTACTACAGATTAATTCATCTCCTGGTAGAGGACCATGAAATTCAATGGAAGAAAGCTTCATGCTAATTATACTTAAGACAGCTTTATACCAACAGTATTTATTCAAGGAAAAAAGTTCTGAAGACAGTATAAAAACAGACTGTAGGCTTACCTGTGAAAACTGTCGATTGTGGAAGTAGATATTTGCTGCATTGAAATAGGCTAATGCATAATTTGGGTCGACAGAAATTGCTTGTTGATAGTCTTTCATGGCACAGGGTAGATATCCCATTAACTGATTGATGACACCCCGATTTGTTAGCAGCGGAGCATTGGTAGTGAGCTGAAAGGAAAACCTAGATGCATTCTTACTCAGGGAAAGTTTACACTTCTACAGTAATTTATTCTGGTTTTCAAAGATACATTTACTTTAAAAAAAAAATTGAATTGCACCTTCTAATCCAAATTGGCAACTATTAATGTACAGTACTGGATGGCTTCATAGCAACAGGTTGATTTTAGTAAAATCACTTTAAGCTAACATCTACCTTTAGTGCAGCATTTGTATCTTGAAAAGCAGCAAAAGTTTCACCCATCTGAAGACAGACTGAAGCTCGTCCATCATATGCAGCATGGCATTTTGGATCAATGCAAATGGCAACTGTAAATTGGCTCCATGCTCTCTGAAGCTTTCCAAGGGCCTAAAATGAATTGCAATGTGTCCACAATAAGAAACATAAGAAATGCCAAACATACTAATGGTCCCACTTAAATAATTACAGCAGAGAATGGAAGCATGCTTATATTTACAAATGCAGTTAACTAAATTACAGAAAAAATGAATTCAAATATCTTGTTAATTATGCAATACTCATTGCCTTTGCAACTATGTAATGTGTCTGTCACATCTGTTTTAACTGCAAGTATTACCTCTTCTACATCATAGAATCACAGAATGGTTGAGTTTGGAAGGGATCTCTGGAGATCGTCTAGGCCAACCCCCTGCTCATAGCAGGGTCAGCTGGAGCAGGTTGCCTAGCACCATGTACAGTTAGATTTTGAATATCTTCAAGGATGGAGACTCAACAACCTCTGTGCACAAGCTGTTCCAGTGTTTGATCATCCTCACAGTAAAAAAAAAAAGTTTTCTGATGTTTAAATGGCTTTCCTGTATTTCAGTTTGTGCCCATTGCCTCCTTTCCTGTCACTGTGCATCATTAAGAAGAGCCTGGCTCCACTTTATTTATACTCCTTCATTAGATATTTATACCTATTTATAAGATTCCCCCTTAAGCCTTCATCTCTCTTTCCCTTCTGCTTGTATGACAGATGCTTCAGGCCCTTAATCATCTTAGTGGCCCTTCGCTAGATTCCCCCTTAAGCCTTCATCTCTCTTTCCCTTCTATTTGTATGACAGATGCTTCAGGCCCTTAATCATCTCAGTGGCCCTTCGCTAGATGAGCGCCAGTATGTTCATGTCTCTCTTGTACTGGAATGCCCAGAACTGGACACAGTACTCCAGATGTGGCCTCACCAGTACTGAGTAGAGGAGAAGGATCATCTTCCTCGACCTTCCGGCAATGTTGCTCCTAACACAGCCCAGAGTATCATTGGCCTTCTTTACTGCAAGGACACATCACTGACAACTTCAGCTTGTTGTCCATCAGGACCCCCAAGTCCTTTTCTGCAAAGCTGCTTTTCAGCCAGTCAGCTCCCAGCTTGTAGTGGTGCACGACATTATTCCTCCCTAGATGCAGAACTTCTCGCTTTCCTTTGTTGTACATCATGAGGTTCCTGTTTGCCATTTCTCCAGGCTGTGCAGCCCATCATCCCTCTAAATGGCAGCATAACCATGTGGTGTATCAATCACTCCTCCCAGTTTTGTATCATTTGCAAACTTGCTGAAGGTGCACTCTACTCCATCATCCAGGTCATTAATTAAGATGTTAAACAGTATTGGACCCGTTACTGACCCCTGAGTGTAGTACACTGGACTTTATGGCAATAATAATGAACCTTTGACCCTGACAGTTCAACCAGTTTTCATTTCACCTCATTGTCTACTTATCTAGACCATACTTCACCAGGTTTTCTATGAAGACCTTATGAAAGACTACTGAAAGCTTTGCTAAAGTTGAGATAGACAACATTCACTGCTCCCCCCTCATTCATCAAGCTAGTCATCTCATCATAGAAGGCTAACAGGTTGATAAAGCATAATTCCTCCTTCATAAACTCATGCGGGCTACTCCAATCACCTTCTTGTCCTTCATGTGTTTAAAAATAGTTTCAAGAATTATTTGCTTCATCACCCTTCCAGGGACTGAAGTGAGGCTGACTTGCCTGTAGTTCCCCAAATCCTACTTCTTGCCATTCTTGAAGATAGGAGTGACATTTACTTTTTTCTGGTCTTCAGGAACCTCTACCAATTGCTATGACCTTTCAAAGATAATTGAAAGTGGCCTTACAGTGATGTTGGCTAACTCCTCAGCACTTATGGGTGTATTTCATTAGGTCCCATGGACTTGTGTATGTCCATTTTGTTTAAATGTTCCCTAACCTGATCCTCCTCCACCAAGGGTAAGTTTTCCTTGCTCTGGACTTTTCCACTGGTCACAGGGACTTGGGATTCCAGAAAGCCAGTCTTACCAGTAAAGACCAAGGTGAAGAAGGCATTGAGTACTTCTGCATGTCCTTTGTCACCGCATCCCTAGTCACATTCAGCAGCAGGCCCATATTTTCCCTAATTTTCCTTTTTCTACTGATGTACTTGTAGAAGCCTTTCTTGTTGACCTTCATGTCCCTCACCAGATTCAACTCTTAATGGGCTATATATGAGCTTGTGACCTGAAGACTTATATATTGGACTTCACATAGCAATAAAATTAAACCACTAGGTTGTTCAGCAAAAGTACCTCCCCTGGATGGTCAAATGGAACTCTCGTATACTGTACTTTTTGAAGGACTTAGCACAGTCAAGAAAGTACTTAATTCTGGGCAAGTAGGCCACTTGGGACCACAGGCGAAATGTAAACATTTTACCTAATATACATATTAATTAAGCAAAGCTGGAGGGCAAGTCATCTAGTTCCCCACATCAAAATACTTCTCCACATGAGTCTATGTTTAAGCCCCAAAAGGTATAATAAGGCCTAAGAGAAGGCATCTAGTGAGATTTAGGCCTCTCAGAAATTAAGCACCTGCCACTATGTGAACTTTCTGGGTTGCCTCCTGTACCTAAGATGTCTAATTTCTACCTATGTCTTATTCCTGCTTACTCACCAATGTAGTCACTCCAGGTTTTTCTCTTGCACAGTACTTCCCAAAGCACTGTGAAAGCATTAGTTAGAATTTAAGTGAATTGGCAAAGCTGTAAAAGGAAATTTGCGTGACACCTGTGCAAGACTACCTGACACAGGCTACTAACATTTACATCGGCAAAAAATAATTCACAACAAGATTCATGACAATTCAAGACATTTCAGACAACTGGATACAACAGAGCACAGTAACTAAATGACAGAAATTAGACACAGACAAAAACTGTCAAGTCATATCATATATGCCTTTGCTAATATAGAAGTTCATTTTCTATGTACGTAAGTAGTTTTTAGAGATGATTATATATAAGGCCTTTACCAAGGGATTTTAGCAGATTTGCTAACAGTGTAGTTTGGATAATTAGGACATACAAGATTTTGTTTTACACAGATTTGTCAACACTTTGGCTGCTTTTTACTTCAGTAAACAGCTCATACACACAAAACATGCCAGTTCTTAATGTTAGTTTATCAGAGAAACATATAAGCAAATCAAACGAGTGTAAGGTTACTTGATATTCCATTATTCAAGAACAGAACTCTAACAAGATTGCACGCAAAAGTGAAAAGAAAACAATGGTCTATCCATTTACTTAAAAAGAAAGAAGATGCCATAAGGCTTGTCTAAAGTACATGGATTATTTTATGTTTATTATGTTTATTTTATGTATTATATAAATGTATGCATATAAGATTGATGTTATTTTGTTTGATTAAACATAGCATTGACAATGAATTTTGGTGTGTTACCTGCAAGTTGTATCCTAAGCAAATTCTGGCTTTTATACACTTTGGATTCAGGTGAATTGCTCTCAAGAAATCTTTCTGTGCTTGTTTACAACCAGCCTCATGTCCATTTTCCATGTACGAATTTCCTCGTCCAACGTAGGCATCCACAGAAACAGGATCTAGTTTGAGAACCTGGTCAAATGATCTTACAGCTTCTTCAAACTCATGAAGTCTAAAAATAGAGATATTCATGTTTGCTGTTTAAAAATGCTGTAAATAAAATTCTCAATTTATGAATGATCAGCAAATACTACCCTATAATGCCCATTGAAAGTAGTTCAATTCTGACTGAAAAGGACACTTTTTTTTCGCTTAGGTTTGCTTTCTGTATGTGCTTCACTGTTATAACAGTGAAGGTAGTCAGTGTAAGACCTTGCAGACTTCAGTTTGAGTTTCTTGGCCTGAGGAAGGAAACAGCAAAACTCTCATTAACTTTTGCTGGGCCAAAGATTTCTCCTTTTCAACAGTTGTACTCAACAGAGAGACTTCATCTGAGTCACTCGTGCTGTCCAAATCTCATGACCAAACATGGTTTTGGTAGTCTGTTCAGGCACAGATGTTTCAGCCATAAATAATTTATTTCTAATACATGCCTTCTCTACAAGAATCTCCTAGCAATTCTTGAACTTATCCAAACTTGCAGGGTAAAAAGAGACAATATTCAGGGTTCTAAGCATAGACCATTCTGGTCTAAGAGTAAGCCAAATGTGGAACTCCATCCTGAGATAAAACTTGACGCATTTGAGATATACTGAATAGGAATAAAAAGGATTAAACACCTGAAATGTCAATGAATGCTAGTAAGTATCTTTACACATAAGGCAAAAACTTTAACATGTCAAAGTACAAAATCATTTTACCAGGATGATACTGAAAAATAACATATAGTTTGAATATAAGCTACCTGAAGGTAGACACATCGACCTGAAGAACAGCCTGACTTCTTTACCAAAAGAGGAAAGATTAAATATATTTAGCTAACAAATAACTTTAAGGGTTATAAACCAAATGCTTTTTAAAAGCACAACAATTTTGTTTTGTTTGCAATTGCAAAAACAAATTAGAGCTTCATTCCAATCCTGTTGATAGGCAGTCACGAGGTTAGAGACTGCAGGATGGATCCCAAATGCATCTTAAAAAGGGTTATACAGCTGAGTTATATAGTTACTAGTGACTCCTCTTGACAGCTGAATACAGACACGGGCACCAAAATCATATGCTCAGTTCTTAGAAGCAGGATTCAGCATTCCCGTGTGAGCTCCACATCATCCAAACACTGTGAAAGATGGAGGCAGTTATGCCCTAACTACAAGCATAGCAACACAAGAAGTTCTGATGCTACAGTCCTGAATATGTCCACCTCCACACTGCCTCAGCAGCAACAAGGTTAAGCAGTGATAGATGGCAGAGTAACTGTAGAATAAAATAGATTAGACTAGACTAATAGGCAGAGAGCTATTAAAATTTCCTTTTTATCATAGGTGATATTTGTGTGAAATAGGAGCTATTAACTCCAAGTGCCACTATGATAAGTAGACTAAGATACTAACGTACATCTTATTTATTCCAATTTATATCTATTTTAAGTGGTTAACAGATTTAATTTAGTCTTTCTAAATAAATCTCATCTTGATGAAACTACACTTCAGAATTTCCAAATAAAAAATTCAGGCAAGGAAGACCATTGAGGCTTTTGCTTTTCTTTAAAGGACAAATCGCATATTTAAACAGAAATTGCATCCTAATTAATTCTGAACAAACCAACCCAACTCTGTTTATCTCATAATTCTTTGTTCTTCAGACCTTCTCTTGGTTCTATTTTATCATCCTAGTATTTCCTCCTGATGCTGTCATGAACACATAGTTGCTTGATACCAAAAGATTTTAATACCAGTTGTTAAACTTGAAAAATATCTAACTTGCTTTTTTCCATTCCTCTTTACCATTTTCCCCTCCCCCAGTTCTCAGTGTACTCAATATGAAAAGGTGAACAGGAATATAAAGCTCAGGAATTATTTCGTTTTTCTACTCTCCATAAAACAAAACTACATATCTTACCTATGATAGCAGATTCCAATAGCCTGAAAGATCTGGCTATCATCTGGACTAAGCAACGTTGCTTCTTTAAAGTCCTGAAAAGAACAGACGTTAAACCATGCAAATCAATAGTTTCACTTCACCTACAACTGTGGGTTTAGCTAAACAATTTTATACTTCTATATAAAAAGGGAGATGACTTCTGACAAAGGCATTATATGCTCAGAAGTACTGGAGATGTATTTAACTGTTTTCATACTTCTTGTCCCAGACTTTGATAGAACAAAATCTCTAAAGTTATGTGGTATCATGGTATTTCCTACAAAGCTGGAGGCAACATTTCCAGAAACAAAACCTTCCAGAAAGGTATTTTTTGTTTGTTTTTAATAGAAATACTGTACCTCAGCTGCTATTATTAAATACATATATATTGAAAACATATTTTGCTATATGCAATTTCAATAGAATTCTTCCAGTAATAAAATTATTTAGTTACTTTCTGTTATTACTTTGACAAGTGCAGTAAACCAAACTCATATTTGCATTGGGAGATTCTATTCACAGTGTTCCAGTGAAAGATGCCATAGGGCTTTTGTCTTTTGCCTTTTACTAACATTCAGAACATTTTTCAAAACACTTGTGGTTTTGATATATGTGGTTCAATTGTAAAAACTTTACAGGTGCTTTTAAAATCAAATACAATCATTTCAATTATGATGTGAGGAAGCACTTTAGGCTTCTGCATAGGAAAGCAATCAGTATGTAGTAGGAGTGGTTTAGCTGATGCATCCACTGAACTAGAACTTAGAAAGCATTTTTTACTTGTCCAAATTGTAAAAATAAAAAGATGTGGAAGATTTTAGTACTGTTGGAATTACAAAAGTGGCAAAATAATGATGTGCAGATATATATATTTATATTTTGTTAAAATAAAACCTCTCTTTTGGTGAACACACTTTCATAAAATTATAGGTCTGTTTTTAAAAAACTACTGAGACACACTGTTCCCATCCAGCAAAGCCTTTCAAAGAATACCCAGCAAAGCTAATGGGATTCTTCATGTGCACAATTTGAAGTATACACTCTGTGCTGTGTATGGAGTGGAGCAAAAGCAGGATCAAAGTTCCAAGGACCAGGTTTGGTTTACTTAAACCAAAGGTGCTATCCTCACAGGTAACCACACACTTCACTGAACCAACAGGAAAAGACACCTCTATATAGCAATTCAGACCTTATAGACACTGAATTGTAACTTTTCCTTTTTCTTCCAGTGTACCCAATTCAGGAATACACTCACTTCAAGTAGTATGTATCCGTGCTTAAGTAATTATATCCTAATTCAACCAGCACTATACATGTATACAGATATACTCCTTGTAATAAAATACTATCAGAACTGATACATAAGAAGGTCTTAAGCATATTTATAATCACTGATGTTTTTCTTAAATTAGCTGCTATATTTTGTGTCTGTTGTTCAATTACCATTTTGTAAATTTGTCTTCGCTACAATCCATTCAAAGAACTTTTTGCTCATCCTGCTGGCTCTGCCCCAGTCTCTTTCTACCGTCCTTACATATCAGTTTGTACCACCTTAGCCTCTTTTCTGAACTATTCTGATCAATTGCATCTTGAAGCATGAGACCAATAACACAATATTTCTACTTAAATTATTTCTATGCAGGGTCTACCAACTGTAAAGAGCTTTTGTTGTGCACTTCCAATAGGACATTTCTGGGTCATTGGAATGGTATTCACATTCATTCTTCATTTTTTATTTGCAAATAAGAAATATTACTCAATTTTTAGAATGCCTATTCCGAAATTGTTGCTATCACATAAAGAAGATGATAAAATATTTTAAAGTTACTAGTCCACAATGGAAGCAATGAATGCACCAGTTATACTGAAACTAAATACTTCTGCTTTTAAAAAAACTAAAACTTTTAGAAAACTATAAAACTATTTAAAATTCAAAAATGAAAACCTGTGTGTGTGAAACAGTAATGTTTAACACTTAGGTTTCAAGCCTGCTATTGCTATACCAGATGGAGTCCCATGGAATGAGCGAGTCATCTGCGCTGTGAGTCAGTGTCAGAAACACATATTATTTTCTTATATTTAAGAAAATTATCTTGAGGTCGGACCCTTCCTGACCTTTCAACAAAAATGGTCATTTACACACACATGCATGCACACAGAGAGGAACAGAACAAGGCCACTCAATCAGAACCTCCATTTACTTAGGCTTCTGCAATGAATTAGTACTCATTTGGACCCAACATAAATTACTTCAAGATTAAAAAAGAAGGAAAAATCAGGTTCTTGCTTATTAAATTTTGTTTAACTCCAACAGCATAAAACTGTAAAACAAGTAAAACTGCATTTTATTTGCATCTTCACAACCAGACTGGCATTAGGTGTTGAGCAAATGAGAACTGGGCACAAACTTTTTCAGAATAATATAAAAACTGTCAAGATGGTCTTTATATAAGCAATGGCTTACATTTAACAGAAAACTCTAAATTTCCTTTACTCAAAAAAGGATTTTGTACCTCACATGCATTAGCATAATCACCAAGTTCCATGTAGAGTAGTCCACGATTAATTAACACTTTAAAATCTATTTCCTTACTCAATTCAAGCAGAAGAAGAATTCCATAATCTTTCAAAGCCTACAAAAACATAAAATGTATTTTAAACCATAATTTATTCAGAGGGATACAGTGATACTTGAAAATTTAAAAGATACTCTTTCAAATTCCTCCAAATCATGTGCCTATGCATGGACTTCAGTATGGCTATTCCAATGTTGCACTGTTTCCAAGTTGAATTTAACTGAATTTAGAGCCTTCTATAATTACATAGGTACCCATTCCTAGAGTACAGAAGCAAAGATAATGCAAATATAGTAAATAGATGCAATTAAAACTTATTTTGTCATTATATAAGTTTCAGAGTTAAAAATAAATCTTAATTACTTCTACTGCTAAGTTTTATGTCCAAATTCTTATTTAAAAAAACAACAAATTATTCTAGATTAATTAGTCATGAATTAATGTCAAAGTAAGGTTCTTTCAAAATTAAGTATCTTCAAATATAATTTACTGTTACTGAAAAATCTAAGCACTAGTTGTATTAACTAAATTTGGGTGTAAATTTTGTAAAAAAGCAAATAGTGACACCACTAGATAGACTGAAGAAGCCTCAGTTCTCAAATTTATCAAAACTGAACAGCATTTCAACAATGCTTGATCTGAAGAAGTTCTAGCCCAACTCTTTTTTCACCTAAAGAATGAACTTATATACTATATTTAAGAATAACTAGTCAGTTGTCCTGGTTTCGGCAAGGATAGAATTAATTTTCTTCCTAGTACCTGGTATGGTGCTGTGTTTTGGATTTAGGATGAGAATAATGTTGATAACACACTGACGTTTTAGTTGTTGCTAAGTGGTGCTTACACTAGTCAAGGACCCATCCCTGGAGGTATTTAAAAGACGAGTAGATGAGGCACTTCAGGACATGGTTTAGTGGGTGGTGGTGTTGGGTCGATGGTTGGACTCGATGATCTTAGAGGTCTTTTCCAACCTCAATGATTCTATGATTCTATGACTTTTCAGCTTCCCATGCTCTACCAACTGAGAAGGCTGGAGGTGCACAAGAAGCCAGGAGGGGGCACAGCCAGGACAGCTGACCCAAACTGGCCAAAGGGATATTCCATACCATGTGACATCATGCTCAGTACATAAACTGGGAGAAAGCTGGCCAGGGGGGCTGCTGCTGGGGGACTGGCTGAGCATCAGTTGGCAGGTGGTGAGCAATTGCATTGTGCATCACTTGCTTTGTATATTATTATTATTATATTTCAATTATTAAACTGTTTTTATCTCAACCCACGAGTTTTCTCACTTCTACTCTTCAATTCTCTCCCCCATCCCACCGGGGAGGGGGGGAGTGAGTGAGCGGCTGTGTGGTGCTCAGTTGCTGACTGAGGTTAAACCACGACACCAGTTTAGAGCTAGTATGACAAAAACATCCTTGATTGCAGTACTCCATAAGCTAGCCACTTAAGAGAAGTTCTATTCTTCACTTCTAAACTAAGCTAGATGTTAGAAACAGCTTTAAAGAAAACAATCCAGTTCTTATTAGATCTAGTAAATTTCTTCCGTCAATAATATACTACATTTTTCTGCAACTTCCCTTGTACTTTAAGTGGCTTTTCTGAAGAGTGATAGTAAAGAACAACTTTTATAATACCTTATTTATGAAGGAACTATCATTTTCACATCTTAGACTTTTACCTTCAGTTACTGTAATCACCTATTTTTCTTTATCCATCTGCATCATTCTTTGCCAATTAATCTCTAAGCACAAATGGCCTTTGCCCAAGGTCGATTTGACTTGAGACATCCAAGCTCAAATACTTAGTAACTAGCCCTGTCTCAGAAAATAGGCCTCATCAAAAAGACAGTTTGACGTGATTGTGTTCCCAGTCTGAAGCTGCATGGTGCCTTTGTGTGCCCTGTTGTACCTTTGCTTTGTAACAAAGGTAGAAAGCAGAAACACTCAGAGGCAGCTCACAGGCAAGTTGACAGAAGTATACTCACATCCAGAAGAACAGGGCTGTGAATGAGGGCTGGGTGTAGCCCAAATCCCTGTTTTGATGTAGTCGTCTTCTGGATATCATTCTTATATTTTCAAAGAGATATCAAATGTAATTAATATGGTAAAAAAATGACCTTTTGGTCTTTACTAAAACAATTTCCTGGAGAGCACAATCATTCAGGAAGACATTGCAAGAGGTCAGAAATTTTGACTAATTGTCAATAACAGGTTACTAGCTAATATAAACTGAGTGCTCATGTGATGTTGAAAAAAAATTAATACCATACCTTTCTGAAGTCCTTTATTTGATGATAACAGATGGCTCTGTTATAATATGCCAAAATGCAGGTTTTGTTGAGGTCAATACTTTTTGAAAGATCTTCAATTGCAGCTCTAAATGTCTACAAATGAAAAAACACTATGTATAAATTGTAATCCAGAGTTCGTGGCGCTACATATTCTTCCTGAAATAATAGCCTATTTTAAAATTTTATTTCATAGTTTTACATTTTGGTTCTTCATCAGTACTGGAAGGCATCCAACCATTTCACTGTGTCCTCTATGGACTACTTACTGCAGTCCTTACTGCAGCGGGGGGACTTCTTCAGAAGCTCTATTTGTGCAAAGACTGGGCAAACAAACATTCTTAGTGTTTTGTTACATCACATCCATATACTGCAACACATAATCAATCCTTAATTATACTAGCTTACATTTTATCTCTTAACCTAACATAGAAGGTATCTTTTGTGGAGTTTTGGTACTTCTGTCTATCACTAGGTAAGAATCTATTCTGTGGAGCTTAAAAGGAGAATAACCAGATAGATGCTCAGTAGCTTCTCCAACCCATCAATCATTTTCAGTTACATAGAACAACCAGAGAGTAGCTTCAATGGGGAATGGAAAGTGTAATAATCAAGTGGAATTCCTGGTTTCCATCAGCAACACTTTTACCATTATTTCACCATTCTAAAGTGTCAAGTAAGATACATTAAGTTTTAAGGGAGAATGCAAAAGTACAACAATAAAGACAGTCCCACCTTATTTTGATACTTTAAAGTTCCTCGGTAAAAATAAGCTCGCACACTGTTAGGAAGAATTTTGATTGCCTCATTGCAATTCAGAATTGCCTTAGAGTATCTACCTTTACTTCCGTAGTAAGCAGCACGACTCATATATGCCTGTAGAGATGAAGACAGAATGATGACATGGTAAAAAACCAGCTTTGTTTAGCATTATAAAAAAAAGGGTTAAATAGAAGACACAAATCACAAGTTTATAAAAACTTACATCATACGAAGCTTGTAATTTCTTTTATTTAATGCTTGCCATGTGCTTGCTGGCAGATTACAAGGCAATACACCCATAAATGCAAAACCTGTCAGTCTTTGAACCCATCCAAAAATGCCTCACAGAAACAAACTATCAGGAGTCTTTATATTACCTGGAAATGTGATGGACAAAGGGCAAGTGCTCGATTGAAATCTCGGATGCACTTAGCTTGTCTGAGCTGCATTCTACACAGCCCTCGCTGATAAAAAGCATCAGGGTAACTTGAACGTAGTCTGATAGCCATACTAAAAGCATCACGGGCCTAAAAGGATGACATATCATCTGGGTTAAATATGGTCTGTTTGTTCAGCTGAAACCATAGGCTAACTGATTCTTTTCTACAGCTAGGTATTACCTATTTTTGCAGTTGGAACCCACCATGTACCTGCATTGTTTTTTTTAATCACTTTCATCCATTTACTGCTACTTAAAATTCTGTAATGTTTAACACCCTACCTAATGCAATTATAACCACAAGGAGGCACAATCTAACTCATTTAATAATCTCATTTCTTCAGTGAGACTGCAAAAGTTTACCAAGCACATGGTCTTCTGTCTGTAAGAGCTGAAATAGTGAAGTTGTTTATTATAATGGACAATGGATTAACATGGCTAGTACGCAACTCCTTTAAAATCCATCCAGATAGTTTTTTCCTCTACATTGTACATTAGCTTACAAAGTCATGGGCTTTTCCAGGATCTACAGCTGTAATATCAGATGTACATTGACACGGAAAGTCACCTTTTGCAGCTGTCATGTATTACCACATTAGATATTTTAGACAATTTTGACAGCCTTCTTCCAAAAGAACATCACTTTTGAAAACTGGGGTTGGAAGCAGAAAAGGCAAGAAATTGTTCCCTTCCTGTGAAATTCTGATATTTCAAGTATTCTAGTTTCTGTCTTGAGCCTTTTAGCAAATCAACAACTGAAACATATTTATTCATTTATTTATTATTTATTTATTAAAATATCAACATAGAAAACATTTGCATGAACTCACACTAGGCCTGCCACAAAGCTCACCGATAGGCTTTCAATAGTTTTCAACAAAGAAGTCTCTAATGCAGTATAAAGTATTGATTTTGTTGAAAGAAGGAAAATACATTTTTCTTAGGCAATGCAGTTTATTTCTTAAGTATCATACATAAGTGCCAAGGAGAACCAGCTAGGGGTGTTATGAGCTACAGTAATATAGAAAACAGCTGAATTACAACCAACTCCATAATACAATAATCTAGGAATTTGTCCAAGTTTACTACCAATTCACTAAGCCACTGATACTCCTACCTGAGTGTTGTTTGTCTATAAGATCTGTGAAGGCATTGATAAATAGATAAGAAATTCATGTAGTTTATTTCATCAGAATGGCAATTAATGACATACATTAAAAAAATCTTAACATTAGCACTGGAAAAATGACTCAAACTTGCAAGACAGTCTAATGTACATCATTAATTCAAAAGAAAATTGCTAAAGGCAGTGGGGGCTGTTTAAAAGATTGAAATCATTCACTCAGTTATCACAGTTGTTGTTTACAAGCTGTGGAGTCAAGGGCTAACATATTCTATACAATTAATACCAACCCGTAATAAACTTTTTTGCTCCATGTAACACAGGCCTGTGAGATAATACATTTCTGCAGCCTCAAGTGTATTAGGCAGGATTTTTGTGGAGGTCATAAGGAGCTTCATAGCTTTTTTAAAACTTCTCAGAGCATCCTGCAATACAGAGAATATTAATACTTGTAAAGCACTTAACTGAAAATCTGCAAGATTTGTTAGACATTTTAAATTATTTTCAAATGGTTTTTTCTTGGTTTTTCTTTGGAACATTATGGTAAAAATGACTAGTCTAGTGTTCCTTGATGTTGCTGGAGTTAGACACACTCTTGATCTCTGAATGGTTCATATTAATAACTAATTAGAAAAACAGAGAAATATTCCTGAGTTTTATTTATATATGACAAAGTAACTAATGTACATGATCTAGAAATAACATACAGTTCATTTATACTGTTATTTAGGTACATAGTTAATTATAATTATTTATTAATTTTATTTATATTTATTTCCTCGGGAAGAAAAGGCATACTTTTTGATGGAGTCTGACAATAATGAAGTACTTCCTACAGGTTTCTTTGTGTAAATAACGACAAACTATTTATTCCATAGACAACTTACTAAATTTAATAACCATTAAGAAACATATTGAAAAGATCAATCCTGTATAGGCATTGAAGGAACTTAAGTGAATAGCCTCTGTCGTGGTTTAACCTCAGTCGGCAACTGAGCACCACACAGCCGTTCACTCACTCCCCGCCCCCCGGTGGGATGGGGAGAGAATTGAAGAGTAGAAGTGAGAAAACTCGTGGGTTGAGATAAAAACAGTTTAATAATTGAAATAAAATAAAATAGTAATAATAACAATAATAATAAAAGAATATACAAAGCAAGAGATGCACGATGCAATTGCTCACCACCTGCCAACTGATGCTCAGCCAATCCCCCAGCAGCGGCCCCCCTGGCCAGCTTTCCCCCAGTTTATGTACTGAGCATGACGTCACATGGTATGGAATGTCCCTTTGGCCAGTTTGGGTCAGCTGTCCTGGCTGTGCCCCCTCCCAGCTTCTTGTGCACCTCCAGCCTTCTCAGTCGGCAGAGCATGGGAAGCTGAAAAGTCCTTGACTAGTGTAAGCACCACTCAGCAACAACTAAAACATCGGTGTGTTATCAATGTTATTCTCATGCTAAATCCAAAACACAGCATTGTACCAGCTACTAGGAAGGAAATCAACTCTATCCCTGCCAAAACCAGGACAGCCTCTCAGAATCTTACCATGTATCATAGATCTGGGCAATAATTTATGCATATTTAATAATGCTTTGGTTTAAAAGAGAGTGTAAGGAAAACAACCAAAAAATTAACAGTTCAAGATAAGCCATTCCTCAGCCTTTGAGGATTATGAAGGGACCACAGTTGAAAGTTTCAATATCAAGAAGAGTAAAAGAATTTTGTCCTGGTTTCATCTGGGACAGAGTTCATTTTCTTCCTAGTAGCTGGTACAGTGCTGTGCTTTGGATTTAGCATGAGAATAACGTTGATAACACACGGATGTTTTAGTTGTTGCTAAGTAGTGCTTACACTAGTCAAGGACTTTTCAGCTTCCCATGCTCTGCCGACTGAGAAGGCTGGAGGTGCACAAGAAGCCGGGAGGGGGCACAGCCAGGACAGCTGACCCAAACTGGCCAAGGGGATACTCCATACCATGTGACATCATGCTCAGTACATAAACTGGGAAAAGCTGGCCGGGGGGGCCGCTGCTGGGGGACTGGCTGGGCATCAGTCGGCGGGTGGTGAGCAATTGCACTGTGCATCACTTGCTTTGTATATTCTTTTATTATTATTATTACTACTACTATTTTATTTTATTTCAATTATTAAACTGTTCTTATCTCAATCCCCAAGTTTTCTCACTTTTCCTATTCTTTCCCCCATCCCACCACGGGCGGGGAGGGGAGTGAGCAAGCAGCTGGCCTTGAGCTTAATCTGGTATTTGAGCTTTGTACTGAAGCCATTACTGTACTTCGGGTACTACCTCATGGAGACAATTAGCAATTATAGTTCTTCCGCTGAAAGGTTTTTTCATGGAGGAAATACAGAATGGCAGCTTCGCTACTTTCTTCTATGATGTTTCCTCCTTCATTACAGTAATTTTTCAGTATCTTGAACATCTTTGGGTAGTTAAGATACTTCTATTGGTATTTCTTGGGAATATTGTTTCGGTTTTGTCTAAGGTTAATAAGCAATTTAAGAATATTATCCAGAGATCTGCCCCAAGGCTGGACAGTTATGAGTGGCAGGGTGTGTGGGATAGCATGGGCAAGTACCTAGGACAGTATTATAGCATTTTTTTCTTAAATGAGTCTTTGAAGGTGAAGTATTTGTTTAGAAAAATCAGTTTGAAATACCAGTGCTCATAGGGCTGTCTGCAAATACTACACCCGCCTCCCTAAGTTGTCAAGGTAGTAGAAGTTTTAAACAAAACAGGTCTGCATTTACTGCTATATGAAAATCATTTTTCTCTATTCCTACATTCAGAAATACTCTTATTTTAAGAGGAAAAAGAACTGTAGATACCTGAACTCACTCACATATAATTCTAAAGGCACGGCTGATTCTCAGGGCACTATAGCCTGAAGTCTAATCATTTTCCCATATTGAGAGTATTGTGTCATTCCTCTCCAGAAGAGGTGACAATGCAAGTCCTCACCTCTGGGTGAAGTGCTCTGAGAAATCAGGGAATGACTAATACACATCCTCTTAACCATGACAACTGAAATGGGTTGAATTGGAACGTACTAACAATCACCGTCTTTGACAGCATTCTTTCAAAGACAGCAGAACTAGCATTGTCCCATTATGGTTTGAGACAAATAAAATACCCAAGCCTAATGAAAAAAGCTGAATGGATCAAGAGGTTTTATCCAGTACAAGCCCAGGGAGCAGAAGTATAATTTTTGCAAAGTGCACACCTTTTCATTTAAAAAGAACCTGCAAACACGAGGCTAAGAGGAAAGAGAAAGACTGTGCATTTCAAACACAGAACTCAATAGATAGGTAGATTCAAGGTTTTATGAGTCTACCTGTTGCTTGCTGCCATTGTGTTTAGGGAAACAGGACTCTACATTTTGTACAAACAAATAGGAGTGTACAAAAAGAAACAGCTAATCCATACTGCCAATTTCAACAATTCTGCAGGCTTCAAATATTGACTAACTGCAGGACTCAGAGGAGTGACAACATTGGTTAAACCCTTGACATATGAATATGCATGAAGTTGAGAAAATACCTGTAACTATACATTATATATTCAGTTCACATACATTAATTAAACTTTTGTACTGCATTTTATTAGACAAAAATGCTAGACATACTTCTGTATTATTTTATTTCAAAAGAAGCAAAATTATTACATCTAGTGAACCTCAGTCTACATAATTGTATCTTTTAATTGATCGTCTTAAATGTTTTAAAACTAAAATTGCCTAATTTATGCTGAACTATTAGTGCTGCTGTTGAAGATTCTTAATCAGGTCTTCTTATAATTTAAACAATGAGGTACTCTGAAGGTTTATTTATATACTAGCACATTTCATAAAATATTAAAGGAACACAGAAAGAAGAACATTGTCTTGCTTGGCATAGATATAATGTAAACTTTTCTAACCTTAGTTTTCTTGGCTTTCATTTGTATTTTTCCTAAAATAACAAACATTGAAGGCTCAGGTTGAGTTGCAGTAGCTTCACGTAAGCACTCTATGGCCTTATTGTGATTTTGACAAAATGACTGAATGAGCGCTTGCTGAACAGGCTGAGCCATAAAGGATTCTGGAAGGAAACCACCATGAAAAACAATAATCTCTTTTACTTCAATCTATATGTTTTCCAGTGTAAAATACCTTTAAATGATATGCAAACTTTAAAATGCTATTAAAATATTTGGAGTATCAAAGTTTGTTTTAACATCCATAAAAATAAAAATGTAAACTAAATTCCTACAAAAGTCTGAAGTTGAACAGTTATTTATCAAGGAGCGTGGTTTGACTGCTAAACATCTGCAAATATTTACCTTCCTCTCCCCACATCTACGAAGGCTTTGCTCTGTGGAAGTATCACCATATGCCTGCTTTGTTTTTATGCTCTTGTGCCCTGTGTATCCACTCTTGGTCACTACCAGAGACAGGAATTTAATCTCATACAGTATGGCTATTCATATGGATTCACCAAGAGCTTCAGGACGCATTGAACACTGCCATTTTATGCCCAGCATATAACAAGGAACTACTATACTGCAACATTTTTACTGTTTGAATGTACTGGGAAGGTTCAGTTCTAAAGTTATTTGATATTTTGTTAGGAAAGACTGTACACAAGTACAGAACAGAATCTTTACTCAATATTCCTTTAAAGCAGAAATTACCGATATTGAAAGGTAGAAATAAAAAACAAGAACTCAAAAGATAAAGGAAATTCTGAAATCACAGGTGATAGTACAGGAAATAGTGTACACCATTATTACCTTTAAAGGCTTCAGACATGCAATCAAAATACTCTAGATAATAAGTTCCTATATTTTAGCTGATTCATGGTAACTAACCGATTTGCATGCTTGAATTTAATTTTTTTGAACAATTCCTTGGTTACAGACTGTTGCTATGGTTCACAACTATCTAGGAAAATTGATGGAAATTGATGTTACCTTCATCCATTTCTGCAAGTTGGTGAATACATAAACTTGCCAGCTCATATTTCTTCAACTCCATTAAATACTGTCCCCTGTAATGAAATATTTGTTGGATGTGATTAGTAGAACTATTTCCAGGCATTTCTTTCAAAGAGCAAATACTACTGACATATGTTTTCATTAGTATAAAAAGAGAAAAAGGAAAAATAATGCCTTCCAATAAAAACATCCAAAGTTTTTCCTTTTTTTTCCCTTCAGAAATATCTGTCGCATTTTTAATTTTTTCTCTCACATCACAGTACCAAGAAATTATATGCTTACCTCTCTTCAGATCATAGGAGTTACAAAAAGACATTTTCTTTGGATTCCACAGATAGTAATCCCTACAATCTCAAGAACTGCAATAATAATCTTAATACTGTTTCTAAAATCCACCACAGACTGATAGCTGATAGATACATTCTGTCTCCAAGGACAATTTTTTGCTTCTTCAGATATTGGCATCAGTATAAGAGGTCATGCTAGCCAAACCACACTCAGAGACAAGCTGAGCAAACCCACTCTTAAAACTGGGAAAATATGGTATTATTGACTGGAACATAGTAACTAATTCTCCTAATACACCTGAGGAATAATATCCTAGCATTTCTTCCTTAGTTCTTATAGATTTTCAGGGGAGGAAACAGTTTTATCTAGTAATTTTTTTTTTTTAGTCTTGGTAAAGGTCACTACTTCTCACTGGGCTGAAGATGGGGAAGAAGAATAGTTCAAATCTAAATTGGCCTGGACTGAATCCTTCACATTCTTTGCATTATATGGATCCTGCAGACAAATCAGTGAAGGACCCATCCACTTGGGGACAACATTTAAAATTATTAATTTTTTAAAAGTTCAGACTTGCTTTTTTGTTATGGCACCTATTTACTTCCTTTTCCCCAGAAACTCTATGTACCTCAAAGAGCAGAATCCTGTATTCAAAACAAGGTTCCTCCGTCCAGGGTAATGATTACAATAGTTGGGTGACACTATGCAAATAAAGTTCTTCAGGTTTGAAAACACTATGAAAATACTACATTTTTTTAAAACCCATTCAGAGCAGGTTTCAAAGAATACAAGGGTATCTATGAACAGCATTCCAAATGGAATTTTTTTTTTTAAAGTGAGATATCTGTGAAGTCCTCAACTAATCACTTTCCTACCTTAATATGCAGAGTTGTGGTTTATTTGGATAAAGATGAATGGCTCTGTTTATATCCTTCACAGCATTTGGTAAATTATGAATCTGTAATTTATAAAGAAAAAACCAGCAATTTAATTGCTAATATGAACACAATTTGGAGACACAATTACTATTTCTGTAAATGCAGTTATGCAGGATGTAATGCCCACATGGTAACAACTCACAAGGCACATATGCCCTCTGTAAAGGAGCTCAACATGTTTTAATAAAGGCCTAAAACATTTGCCCTACATATTTCTATACTCTCCCACAGGGCAGATCCAAACTCCAGACAGTTTCTTTACTTTTCTAAAATCCAAAGAAGAGTCTGGACTATTGGGAAGGAGATTAGGTCATGAGATCCACATGCACGTATGTCCTGATGAATCTTCGTTGCTGTAATGAATTTGCATTTATTTTTCAAGTGTCTGTGCATGTGGTCCCATTCAGTGTGCTTCAGATGCTGAGGAGGAAGGAGATCATTACAGTGAAGATCCCAAGGACTGATTCATCCAGCTGGGATAGCTGCTAACTCGAACTCTCATTAAAGAACAGCATTGATGGAATGCATGTACTGAGCTTTATTTTACTGCTTTACATTGAAATTTAAAAAAAAAAAAAGCCAAAAAAATCCCCCTAAAAAAACAACAAAAAACCCTACAAAAGCAACCTGAGCATTAGTGGATGACCTCCAATATAAACTATCAGGCACAAGTTCTTAAAGACAGTATCAAAAAAAAAAAAAAAAGAATATCATCAATCCACTTAGATGGACTCTGAGTTAAAAGCCATTTCCTTTAGTTGTGGAAGAAAATGAACAGTGTAAGCAATTTCTCAAAACATTTTGAAAACAAACTAAGCACTGTGAGACTCAACAGTTGTTTGAATTCTGCCAATGAAATCTACAGAAATTAGGTCACATTGAATACTCCATTCCTTGTACTCCTGAGAGGGTCTCAGAAAAACAACTGCTAGCAGAAACTAATCTCAAATCCCATGCAGAAGTAGAACAACATTCTGTTTCACAGTAAATTAAAATATTGAAAATGTTTTCACTCCCATTTGTGTGGAAGAAAATTTGAATTTCCTGAAAAGTGAGTATTCTCAAGAAACTTCTGTTTAGAAAACACTATTTCAAAATGGGGGGGGTTATATTTTAAAAATAGATATTTTAAAAAATATTTTTGAAATCTATTTCCAAAAAAATTATTAAAGCTCAGAGTAGATGTACACTGATGTAGAAGAGATAAAATTACACTTGAAATATTTTGTATCGTTGCATTACATGCCAACAATATTATACAATTGCAATGTATGTAATTCTATTATGGTGACAAGGACTACTTGAAACTTACAGCTATAAGCAGGTTCTAGCATCTGTATAACATCAAGGCATAAGTATTAAAATACTCACAACAGCCATAAATATAAAAAAAGCTATATTAAGTGGCAAATAAAAGCAAAAGGAATGTATTACCTTATGATATGCTTGCGCTCTGCATACATAGGCTTGAACATTGAGAGGATCAATTTCAATGGCATTAGTAAATTGTCGAATAGCTTCATAGTATTGATCGAGATGCAACAGCAGTATCAAACCAATATTTAGGTAAGCAAAGATGACAGAGCTAAAAACAGATATTTTTTCCCTTTTGTTATTGCATGAAATACGTCATTGTATTAACCACAACTTATACAGGCTTCATCTACTTTTATGACATTGACCACACATCTATTTTGTGATCACACTGAGCTAAAGAATAGTAATTGCCAGCAGAGGAGATAGCTCATTAAAAAACACAATTTCAGTAGCTTGTGAAGTTTGGCTGCACACTAGAGGCTCTCTGATCACCAAAAGCAGCACTCCAAATGTGAATTGTGAAGAAATTATGACAAGTCTCTGTTGTAGAAGCTGGACTAGAAATAGAGCTAGCTGGTAATTTTGTATATACTGAATACACCGAGAAATACTGAATTCTTCAACGTTAAAAACACATTGTAGTTTTAAAAGACTGACAAAGCTTACATGTTTTCCATCTAGCCTGCTCCCTTATTTTCTGTCATTTCACTTGGCTAGCTGCTAGGGAGACCTGGGTTTCCAAGGTCTGCAATATCTTGTGCAGCCCACTCTTACAGACTGTTTCTACACAAAGTTCAAGACTTCCTACAGCAGAGCCAAGACAAAGGAAGAGCTGAGGGGTCTTTAGGCCTGCCACAGATTGGAATGGAAACCTTTGCTCAAGACAGGACTGTTGAGGTTGCCCAAGGCTGAACAAGAACTCAGTACCTTTAGAGTAAGGTAATTAATGCAGCTAACTGGTATGGGAGGCTTGTTGCATATTGTAAGACTGTTCACATGGCAGGGCTGCTACAGATATAATCTGTTTATGAAGTATTTTTAAGTGGTAGGAAGAAATGCAATTCAGAGAAACCACATCATCTTCAGTCACCAACTATCAAGGACCATAAACAGCATTTTTTTTAATTTTATTTTATTTCAGGGACACCATTTACTGGCTTTTGCTAAAGAAAACATTGTGGCATTTTCTTTTGGGGAAAAAAAAAGTTTGACTTTTTACCTGCATTGTGGACAAATTCCCTCCCAAAAGACTAATGAAATTATTATCGCAACTTTAATTAGGACTTCAGTTTCATCTTTTGTCTGCCAAACCTGAATAATATATTTGCCAAGTTGCTATATAAAGCAAAATAAAATTTAATTTTTAAATACATTAATAATTATTTTTATTATACTCAGACTATAGCAAATGAGGCAAAAGATACTAAAAGAAGACAACGTTATGTTTTTGTGTAGGTTAATTCCAGTCTATTTCCTGAATAACATTTCTGATTCTACATTCCTTTATTAGTACTTTTATGCCCTCAGGTAATCAGAATATAAACAACATATATTAAAATTCCCAAGTCCAATCACCTGTCCAAAGCTAGGACACTTTCAAAGTCACAGATTGCAAATGACCATTGACGCTGTTCTGAGTAAACAATCCCACGATGAAGAAAAGAACAGAAGTTTTCCTGAGTGTCATTGATGAGTACTGTGGGAGAGGAAGAACAAAAATCAACTGTTCAGATATTCACTTATATTTCAGTTACTCCATGCAACTTATTTGTACATTACTTTTTCCTCTAGTTTTCTTAGAGTTTTATAAAATATCATAGATAAACCATAACATATTAGATCATAACAGAAACTGTTCATTGTGGCATGAAATACCTTCAAGACATTTATAATTCTCAGTTACACCCACTCGAATTGTTAAAAGTGAAGCAGAAAAGCTTAAGAAGCAGAGGCAAAATAACTGAAGAAAAACAACAGCAGCAAGAGTCAATGTCTAATAGCAAACTTAATAGAAATGAAAAGGAGCAAGTTATTACCAAACACTGAATGACAACCATAAATTTCAATATTTGCAACATGAAATATCTGTGTTATATTGCAGTATAGTAATTACTGGTGAATGGTTGAAGGACCGTAACAAACATACACACCATTAAAAGAAACAAACAATACCAGAAACACTGAAGTCCTGCACAGCTCTTTTTGGATCAATCTGTCGTAGTATGCAACCTCTATAGTAGAATGCTAACCAACAAGAAGGGTCTAGGTGAACCGCTGCTGCCAAGTCTTGTATTGCATTTCTATACTGCTGCTGCTTAGCATATGCTCTTCCTCGATACAGCCTAATAAGGAAGAAAGTTTCTCTTTAAACATCATTTCCCTTAGAAAATTATACCTACAGAATGAAGTCATAGTGTGAAGTCATAGGCTATTATTTATAATATTAACAGGTTGAGTCAACAATACCAAGAGTTCTTCCATTGTTTTTGTCATGCAATCTTGAAGTAATTATTCAGGAAAAAAAATGTTGAAAAACAGAATAAACATTCAATTTTCTTTCTGAATTTAATAAAGCAAGTCTGAAGGAACAAAGTCCGGTAATCTATACCATATAGATAGATCACTGCACTTGCATAAATCAAGTTCAATATACTAGAACCCCATATGAGCTTTGGGCATCACAGAGTTGAACTGAACTCTCTCCAAGTTCCATAGTCTATTGGTGCAGCAGTTTCTGTATGGGAAATACCAGATTTTGTTAAATCTGGTTTAAAAGAAAAAAATATAAAACCGCCCTCATTACTATTAAAAGCTTTCTGAAAACATCCATTCTATTCTCCAATATTTCTTTCAAACAGACAAGTTTACAAAATCAGATCCTACTATTTTACACTAGTCCTGCCTCAGATTCAGGAAGCTAGCAATATATTTAAACAAGATAAATCATAAGCACAGGTGAAAAAGCATGAATAGACAGCAATGGCTGTAAAATTATTTTATCAATGCAAAACGTAATATATAAAACATATTTTTGTATTACTGAAGATAACTTTCACTTATTAAGCAGGTCTTATGCCACATCCCACTTCTATGCAGAGTTATCATGCAAAATATATACCATTCCTTTTTCAGTCTAACACAGTAAAGTCAGTTCCTCAACAATTTAACTCTACACAAACACAAGGCGCCGATACTAATCATACTCACTAGGACTATTCACAGAGCCCACACATCAACGTGTGAGCCTCAATGAACTAGTGGATTTCAGGAAGCCAAATGCAGCTTTATGTTGCTTCAAGATTTTATTTCAAAGTCAGAGTTTTAAGAAGCATCTGTAAATTACTTTAGTAGGACAGGAACCTAATGTCATAAGAAAGCTTTGCATGATTCTGTGGTTCCCTGTGATGAAGGAGATGACTGACAAGTAGAAGATACACATAGGGGAATCCTTCCCAGGCCATTTCTATTCAGTTTGGATGGGAATCAGTTCCAGAATAAGACATCTGAACTTAGGTGTCTATTTGTAGACGTCTACAACATATGTTAGGTGTCTGACTTTCCGTTACAGTTAAGGAAGATCTACTCAATATAATCCAAGGAGATGAGAGCAATTCAGTTCATCCAAAAATATACACTTACTGGCTGTTTAGCTGAACAGCTCTCCAGGCTTTATAGAAGAGTCTATATTCAGTCTACTAACTGTATTGATTGGAGTCCTTGGTGATAATGGCTGCTCAGACACCTACATCCCATGGATACAACAAGCTGACATCTAAATTCAGGTATCATACTCCGGTATTGAATATCTGCTTTTATTTTTATTTTACATCTGTTTTCATGAATCCAGAATAGAGTATAAGAAGAATGTAAATCTTTGCAGGAATGATATTTTTAATATCACATTTTCTAGTAGGGAAGTCATATAATTTTTTTTCAATCTTTGTAAGTCAAACCTAAAAATCATCGTTATAATTAAAAAATAAAGATGCTTCTCATTCATAATTCAAATTTTTCACAGAAAACATTAACTCAGCATAATATTAAAACTAGAAGTGTCAAGGCAACCAATGGAAATTAGGCATAGAACTATGTAATCCTTAAGGACATTCTTCACTTTGAGCATGTATTTAAATGCAGCTCTTTAGAGCAAAGCACATATGCACGTGCTTAAGTCCAACTGACTCTATATTTGCATTAGTCCAGTGGGATCTGAGCACATGGTTCTGTGCTTAGCTAAATTAAGGTCTAGGGACTAATCCAAAGTCATTAAAGTAATACAAAGATTCCCCAATGAATATCACGGCCTAGAAGTCTTATTCTATTTCTATTAGACACCTCTTTGGAAATGCAATTGCTTTATTATTGTTTAATGCATATTCAGTCTTTTACATATTAATACTATTTTAATAATCCACTTAAAATTCAAATACTTTTGTCAAACTATATATTCTACCTCGCCTGAGCATTGCTGGGGTCTTCCTTGATCACAGCTGTAAAATCCTGAATAGCTGCTGTCAAAACTGAACAATCAAAGAAATGTATTCCATGTTTCATAAGTGCATCTGTTCTTTTCGGGTTATACTGAAAACACTATAATGAAAAAAATAAAGAGTACGTGATGTTATTCCTCATTCTTATTATTTCTAATGATTAAAAGTCTTAACCAAGCATAAAAATAATATATTCTTTTATTCTCAGATTTTTTATTCCTTTGTCCTTTAATGTCTATTGTCATTTCCATTAACTGTAAAGTGAAATAAAAAAAAGTAGTGATGCAAGCTTATTAGTGGCTGATAATTTGTAGACATTCAGTAATTTATTGGATTAGCTGGCAGGAGTAACAGAAAATTACTTATTTATTTCCATAGCACTGATTTTTTTTTTTTTAAACATCATTTATTTGAAAGGATATCCATTCTCCAAGCTACTTGCCAGATATATCCAAATACAGTTTACTTTTACTAAAGTTACACAAAAGTTACTACATTATTGTAACAATACAAAAAAGTGAACTTACTTTGGCATAATCATCCATGGCCAATAACAATTGATTTTCCTCAAAATACAACTCAGCTCTCCTAAAATAAATGTCATCATCTGTAGGGTTGCACTGTATCGCAGAGCTATAATTGATGATTGCCAATGTATTATCACCTTGTTTCCTGTAAATTTCAGCCATTGACAGGTATGTATCTGAAACAACCACCCAAAATATAAAAGGCACTATGTAGCAGCCCAAAACAATAAGTCATCTCCTCCTTACAGGGTAATTAACAGGAGCAGTAGAAATAGAATAGTAGATGATACAAAAGGTTGGGAAGTCCTGTTTTAATCTGAGCAACAGAACTCAAAAGTTTAGAGCTATGGCTGTGTGCTCAATCGTGGAGCTCATGCAGCTCTAAACTGATAGCTCTTGCTGGATTCACAGGTACTAAAAATCGTTGCTCTCTGTAGAGCTCTGCAGAAATGGCCCATCAAGCAATTTAGTGTAACCTGTTGATCACAAACAAATATAAAGAGATTTAGTTTAAATGGGCCCACACAATATTTATCCCACTGTATTGGGTCTGGTCAGGATAGAGTTAACTTTTTTTATAACCACCCATACAGTGCTGTGTTTCAGATTTGTGGCTAAAACAGTGTGGATTACACAACAATGTTTTAGCTCTTGCTGAACAATGCTTGCACAGTGTCAAGGCTTTACTTATTTATTTCTTTATTCCCCCCACTCTGCCTGCTCCCCACCGTGTAGGTTAGAGGTGGGCAAGAAGTTGGGAAGGGACATATATCTGGGACAGCTGACTTAAGAAGGCCAAGGGGATATTCCATGCCATATAACGTCATGCTCAGCAACAAAAGAAAACAGGGGTAGAGGAAGGGGGGGGGGGGGGGGCGGGGGGGGGAGTGTCTTCCAAGTCCATGTCCAATTAAAATTTCCTTTGTTGCAACCTGTGACCATTGCCTCCTGTTTTGCTGTGCATCTCTCAGAAGAGTCTGATTCTGTCTTCTCTGCTGCCACCCATTATGTAGCTGAGAACAGATTTCCCTCTTAGCCTTACCTTCTCCAGGCTAACTCACTCATCTCCCTCAGCCTTTCCTTATACAGCTTAGGCTCCAGACCCCTTGAAAGTTTTGAAAATCATTATAGTTGATTATTTCACAACTTAAAGATTCAGTAAAACTTAAGATACTCTTCAACACCCTGACCATCTTAATGGCTTTCCAATAGACTCTCTCCAGCTTGTCTCTCTCATACCAGGGGTTCCAAAACTGGACAAAGTATTGGAAGTGCAGCATCACAACCTGGCTGAGGGGAATCACTTTCCCTGACCTGCAGAGCCTGGTCTGTCAACCAGGTGGTATCTTTCCCTTTTAAGCTCCTCCTTCCCAGTTTAAAGGGTATGGCAGAACAGGGCTGACTGAAGCACAATAGCACACTGTCTCCATTACAGGATTGTTATCAGCTTTCCCCATTAAATTAACGGATACAATTTCCATAAGTCATCCTTTTTTTTTTTTTTTTTGGCATTTTTTAAAAACACACTAAAATGAAGTACTTATTTTTGCCTTAGAAACCCAACTTCTGTCCCAAACCTTTGAAGATTCATGTCTGCTTTATAATCTTTTTATAATATGGGTAAAACAACTGATGTAAGCTTAAATACATACAAAAACATTTGCAGAACTAGGGCCAAAAGCAACTAGAGAAAAAACACTATGAAAAATGAACTGTTAAGTTATACTTCAATAGATACTTACCTGCTTTATTTTTGCTCCATTTAGTTATAAATTTCAGGTCATCCAAAGCAGCAGAAATTCTGTCTTGAAAGAGGTAAATCAAATGTCTATGCCAGTAAGCATTAAGCAGTAGTGGTTCTAAGCTTATAGCCTATAAATAAAATAAGTAAATAACTTACTTATATTGCAGAAGGAACTTCTCAAGTGTGGTAACAATAGGACATAGGAAATGAGAACATTTTTGGACTGAAATTATTTTTTTAAGAAAATTCCTAGACTGACAAACTTTTATTTAACCTAAAAATCTGAAAAATTTTACTGATGTCACTTGTTTATTTAAAAGCATCATGTACTTACACATATGCAGAATCAGAGTCCAAGCTACCAGAATATTCAGCACAAAATATTGATCAGCTGGGATATTACCATGTTTGATGATTTCTTTAAAATAGTTATCTGAACTATTTCTAGAAGTCAGAATTCTTCTATCTGAAAGTAAGAATTAACCTGTCCCTGTGAAAAAGGAATCAGCTTTTCAAACCATGCTGTTATGATTCCTATAGAAAGCACTTATCCCCTAACAAAAATCACTTGACAGATATTATCAATCAAATAAGATATTTCACATATGTTCATTATAACACACACTTAACAGCCATATGGAAATATAGAGACTGATACAAATCTGAGACTCTTCTGCTACAACAGTAATTCTCAAATTTTGGTCTATAAACTATTTCTAGGATCCATAAACTACATAGGAATTGTGTTCATATATCTTAAAGAGCAAAGTCAATAATGTTTTCACTAAAGTATGCAATAGCAATGGCAAGCAATTTTGTCAGTTGGTATCGGCCCATTGGTCAATGAACCACTTTGCCAGGGTGTGGAATTTTTAGCCTTTCAGATCCTTGACAGTCTGTTTCTAAAGTTTGGGGTAAATAAAAAAGACAAGATAATCATTGAGTTTCTATGAATATAGTCAATTTTCTGGTCAGATAATTTATGAAGTTTGGAAGGTAATATGTACAGATTGCAGGTGCATAAAATAGGTACCTATGTCCCATTAAAAATAAAAAAAATATAGATTTATCCCCAAGAGAAGCATTAACAGAAATGGTGTTATAAAAGGAAATTTCACCCTAAGACAATATGCATTTTGGGAAAAGCAAACTCTAGAAACAGAGTAAAATATGAAGGGTGGATCTCACTGCAGGACACACTGTGAGCCTCCTTAAAATCTACTGTGGCTTGAGACTGTTAGCTGAAAGGAATTCAGAAACCAACGTGAAGCCAAGCTGTTTTGTACTTCATTGTTTCGTTCCTCCACACATTTCCAAATATTCCAGCCAACTGAGTTTTGCATTTTAGCAAAAGAAATGCTATTTATATTATTTAAAGGTGCCTGTTGTTAAGTCTGTTTTCAGGGACACTGGCAGATTGATGGTGTTCTACTGCCAGAGAGCAATATCAACACAAAAGATCTGGTTCAATCTTGCATTATCAAGCACTCCAGTACAAGGATCATGAACCCCAAAGCAGCTGCTGAGGATTGCTTCTCCAAACACCAAATGCTGTGTTAAGAGCCAAGATGTTGGCTAAGGAAAGGAGGACATCTTTTGCTGTACGACGTTATATATAGGATGAAGTACTTTGGGGTCCCAACCTGGTTATGACTAGCTGTGTGTAATATAGATGTTAAATGACAGTGAAAATACCATACTGAAAGTACAACACATGACTTCTCTACCCAGGTTTCACAAGCATGCAGAACTATACCATTGTTTAAAGAATTCCTTTGAAAGCTTTCACAGCTTCCACATTTAAATTATAGACTTTAAAAATATTCTTTTCATTTCTGTTTTTTCAGCAATTTTTTTATTCTGTTTTGGTTGTTTCTTTCTAGTTGTGCAGGATCTTGGGCAGAAGTAATGGCAGGTTTGTAGCACTATAAAGGGAACTTAAAAGTGTTGAAAAAATAAACTTACATAGAAAAACACTAGTGTTATTGTATAAAATCTTAGTGTCAAATGATAGTTTAATTACAAACAGGAAATACATGACTTTTCAATTTATTTGCTTACTATGCTTTTGCAGAAATTGAAAATGTATTTGTCAACTTGCCAGCAGCAAAACTTGAAGCAAAACACTTTCTGTCCTTTTTGTCTATCCTATCTCCAACTCCATTTAGGAGTATTGTATCCTGAGCAAGGGTCTCCAGAGAAACATTATGGTGCTTGGAGAACACTAGGGTAAATAAGCACAGTTTATTAAGAGCCTGCATCTTCATTCTTGCAGGACTAAACTTGGATCATGCTGTCATACAAAGGTAAAAGGTGGCAGCATTCAGCTAGTTATCAGCTCTCCTGCTTCTAGTTCTTCACCTGTTGAAGAATTCAGACACTCAGTTGAAAAAAAAAAGGTGCTTGATAGAAGTAAAATTTGGCATTAAACTTACTTTTTCCAAGTCATCCATAGCTGACTTTAACTTGCCTAACTTTCTTTGTATTGCTCCGCGCCTGCAGTAGTGAAAAGCTGAAGGATGCTCTTCCTTTTCTATTAGCTCAGTCAGTTGTCTTATTTCTTTTTCTAAATCTTTGATACTAACTGTTGCACCTTCAAGAAGAACAGGCTGTATTGAGTCAACTAGTTCTATTTGTAGATTTGCTTCTTGAGAGTCCACCGTTCCAGTTCCTTTTAGTAATCCAGTATCCTTCTCCTCAGAAGCAGTCCCTCTAGGAGGGAAAGTTTCATCAAACCAGCAGTTCCATATTCCACTGGCCCACATGCGAGCAGAAGTTTCTTTTGGAATTCCACCCCTCACTTTTGCAAACTTTTCAAAATCTAACAAACAAGGGATGCTGGGGCTCTGATATTGTTTGATTGCTGAAGACACCTTGATACTGAATTTATCATTAATAGGAAGCCTTTCCAGAGACACAGACCTACGGAAAAATATGCTGAAATTAACTAAAGGTTCCCAGATATATTAACAATATCAAATTGCAATCTGCCAGTCAACAACTATTCAAAAACCTATTGTTAGCTCTCTTGTTAATGATAATTTTTTAACTTATCAGCCATTCTCAAAAACCATTATTGAAGCTGCAGGTAAGCAGAATTGTTCTGAATGATTCACGTCCCCAGAATGTTCAGCACTTACTTGCAGTTGCATGCTTCTTTCCTCCAAAAGCTTCTAACTTAGGTTTACAAGGACAATGCTAAACCTAAGTACAGTATCTCAGAGTGGACAGTTACCAGCCTGGCTAAATGATGATAAATCCTAGATGGATGAATATATCAATGCTAGATTCCAGTGGTATTAGGAAGAGGCCATGAGAATATAAGCAGAAGAAGCACCACCCAGAGGTGAAAAAAAGCACTTGAATTTACAAGGACATTTCCAAAATGATAATCTGGGAAAATTCATAGCTTCCAAGATGAGAACCTTCACAAATATTCAATATCAACATCTGCTTTGAGACGTCGAAGTGAAAGAAACAGAAGCCTTTACAGAAACACTTAATCTTTATCACAAAAAATACTAGCCTTGCTAACACAGAAGACAATATCAGAAGGGAATACAGAGAAAATATTTTAAACATATATATATTTAGAATACTATGTACCTAATTTTTATAATATTTTATACATAAGGCTCCTACTAGAACAAGAAAGGGAAATTAAATAAAAAATGTAGCAGGCCCATGCATGAATGACATGCAAAATAGTGCAAAGATGAAATCCCCTTGGTTTAGCAAAACTGATATGAAAGCCTTAGACAGCAAAGAACATACAGTACCCCTAAAACAAGACTTTGGAAAAAGGCCACCTTCTCCCTTAGTCACAGCTCACTATACCAGTATATCACACCATTTAAGTATCTGATTTTCTTAAGAATAAACCTACTGAAAGGTGCCTAAAAGCAGAAGAAAAAAGCTGAATGGAAAACTGGCCTGAAGGACCAGGCCTGAGCATCAGTGTAAGTACAATGTGGACGCATATGGCTGTACACAAAAAACAGACAACATTCAGGGGTTTTTTGCAGGTCACACTTCAAGCATAAGTATTTAAGAAATGTCAAAAAACTAGCAAGAATGTTAATTTCTTTTCTTTTTTTTTTTTTAATACTTGAATATTTTCTAAGGTACCCCATATCTGAAGTACATAAATAATAAACACTCACTAGAAAAATATTTTGAGTGATACATGAAAATAAAAGGTAAAAAGCAAACTACTTGTCTGATATAATCTGTGAAGTTCATGGTACAAAGGAGGTTAGTCTAGCCTAGCATTTCAGTTTCCTAAGAACTTAGAATTTCCCCCTTGTCTTTCAGAAGAAAGAAGTCTGACCATTTTAATCATGCATTTATACTTAGATAAAACTTCTTCTGTTGTTGCATGAAGCAACACCATTTCTATTTAAAGTGCAGTATATACTAAATGTCCTAAAGATATCTGAGCAGTATGTATTTTTTCTTTGCATTAAAAAAATGTACATTATTCCTAAATAACCAAACTATTATTACTTAATTTCATAGCAATATTTAATATTAAAAAAGAGGAAACCTGTAATTAGATAATATGGCTACAAATTAAAATACATTCTTTAAAAAGGCAATACAAATTAATTAAAGAAAACCTTTTAAGAATCTTCGGGGGTTGACTTAATTTCTTAATCACAGCTTCTAATTTTCTAGGGTTTATTATTTTCTTTGATTTCTTTGTTTTCTTTCTTCTTGGGAAAACAGTGTGATTAATCCCAGCCTTTTGAGGTCGCTCCACAAGAACAATGTCATTCTCAGTATCCTCTTGTCCACTCAAAGTAGGCGTTTTTTCTACTGGTATGTCTGTCTGCATTGACTGAGGATCATCACAGATTTGATTCAATAGATGCTTGGTAGGGGAGCTTTTCCCGATCTCTGTCTCAACCTCTGGCTCAGCTATGTGTTGCTTCATAACCTTCAACTCTTTCATGCTGGTTTTGAAATTAGCTGACATATTTAACATAGTTTCATCTTTGAAAGCAGTCATCTCCAGAGCTGAGACTGATCTTTTAATCAAACTTGTCTGTTAAAAAAGGAAACTTAATTTATTTAGATGTTCATTTATATATCACATTTCCTTAGTTTTAATGGACTGGATTTTATTTTATATAAAATTGTAAAGAAAAAAAGAGCGACATGGGGACTATACTGTTGAAGAAAAATTAGAGTATTTAATGGGAAAAAAGATCTGCATACCTCAGGATATGTGTCAAAGCAAAGAGATCTGAAACATTAATTCAAAGTTATTTGAAGCTCAAAAAGGGCTAAAATCAATCTTCTCTAAAAAGTATCACAAGAAATTTGAATTAAATACCCCCAGTCCTTGTAGGAAAGTTAAATTTTAAAATAAAAATGTATGCCACTGGTGGTGACATTTACAAAAAGATGAACTGAGATATATTCATGAACTCGGAAGAAGAGACAGGAGGACTCTGTATAATGTCTGGAAGTACAATTGTATTATATGGAAACACAGTTAATAACTGAATGGAATTAGGCACCCTCATACTTTGTGTCCCCATCCCTGAATCACCTAACGAAATCAAAACCGAAAGAATAATTGTTATCCTCTGGTGTTTAATTGTTATTAATTATTAAGCAAGTACTATTTGCAATAACAAATGTATTGCTTCTCAGTCTTTTTGTTAATCCCAGTTCACTAACTTGCACTATAATATTAGGTATAACACAGCTTTGGCAAAGAAATTAAAATGCAAGTTCGTGCCCACTGCCTGAAATTTACAGAGGGAAACACTTGTCAGTAATAAATAAAATAAATGAAAAAATAAATGAAGCATTGAATAATTTTGAAAAATTTTTCATTAGACCCAAAGAAGCACTTTTTCAATACTTGGTTACAGATGTCTGCTAAGAATTATTTAATTTATGTATTTATTAGAAAGACACTGCATCAGCCTTTAGTTTATTTTAATAATAATTTAAAGCACTCCATTTAAGTAACTAAATACCTTTCATTCTTTATTTGTGGTAATGCATTATACCCTGTGAAGTTTTGAAAAGATTAAAAAAAAAAATCTCAATGTGACAAGTGTGCTGCTTTTCTTTAGGAAAATTATATTTTTAAAAAAGCTTCACACTGATTTATTAAAAAGCTGAAACTCAATGTAAAGCTATAATTTACCACTACATGTATCTATCATTAGCTGTCATTTATCACCAGATCAAATAGTTTGACTGCAAATTGCATAAATATTGAATTGTTACTTGATAAATTCTTTTAATGAACTGTGCATAGTTTTGCTAAAGGACTGCTTTCTGAATTCAACAAGACTACTTCTAGTTGAATATGAAACTAGTATTTTAAGAATCAAGCATCAATGCTTAGTTCAAATTGCAAATCTGGTGTTTAAATTATTTTATTTATCATTGCATACAAACTGCTGCCATCTTTCATGTCCGTCTTTAAAATAACACAGTCACAACATTTTAAGCAGGTCTTTATGGACTATAAAGGAGTTTTAAATAAATACATACTCCTCAAAATCTTACTCAAAATCAAATTTGTTAATAAAATATTACTTGTATAATGCTATCAAGGTCATCTTTGCACAAGTGTAAAATTTGCAGAGTTTATTGCTGCTTTAAGTATGTTGTGAAACAGCTAACATAACTTCAATAGCCATAAAAGTACATAGCACTTTACAGATTGGAAACTTGACAACATTGATGCCCTTACGTGTCTGAAATCCAAGGACCTGATACCGCAAAATCTTTACTCAGATATGTTGTTCCACTCATTTCAGGTTAGCTAGAGTACAGACTACTCACACTTATCTCTATCCAAATGCCTGTAAAGTTAACAGGGGTTTTCACTGCAGAGCTATGTTCTCCTATTTAATGTAACCAATCCACTTGAAAAAGACCTTTTAGACTCACTTTTGCATCTAATAGGAAAATATTAAGCTCGATTCAGTTCAGTGGAAGAATTTCTTCCACAAAATCACAGTCCAGGAACAAATACAAGTAAATATAAAATAATACCTCTGAGCTCTCACTGTTAGAAAAATCGGGCAAGGATTGGCATCTTCTCAGTAAACTTTTTGTCTATAGATAAAACAAAAAGCAAAATAAGTCTGAATTAGTCTGAGCCTAACATGAATAGAGCTTTCAGATACATTCTGCTTTTAAAAGCAGAGACTGCCAAAAATCGAGCTAATGTCCAAAGGAATCTGCATTTTCACCAAAAACACAACCACACCTTTGTCAGAGTGAAGTAAGGACTGCATTTGTCTGGATTTCTGGATGTCTTAAGCCCATTCCACTGCCAGATGTCCAAAAATCCGAGACACATTCAACATACTCATATAGATTAATGCTAAAGAGCAAGCACAGTCAGTGGACATACTCTATATATGTGCTGTAGATGCTCCAATCTCAGAGCACACTGTGAATAAGCCATACTGTTGAACACCTAGTGAATTTACTGCGTGTATGGAGATGTATTTCCAATGAACATATTTTAAGCCAAACACTTCTTAAAAGTGTCATATTCACTCTGCCTTAAATGACATTAGCCACACGCACATTCCTATCTTTGGAATCCCAGACAAAAAATTGGCCACAACATCACCACAACCATAATTTCCAGTGAGACTATTACTTCTTCCTGAGAATCTGTATGTGCTTCATCTGTTTTTAATTGTTGTTCTTAATAGACCTACTTGTACCATAGTAACAGTTTTCTTTTTCAGTAAAAGAGACATTCCCAATAGGTCCACAAGTAAACATGGAATAAAATATAATATTTTAGTAACTGCAGACTTTATTACTTCCAATTATTATATCTAATGGCTCAGTCAACCTGTAGGCAAAGGACTACCAGCACTTTTCATCTCTGCTGGACAACTCTAAATCAGTTTATAGTTACATATACAGCCATAACATCTTTGTGCCTGAAGTCAAACATGATACAAAATTCCAAATAGTTTTTAGCCAAACACAAAATAACTATTTTAAGTTGCTGCTGCCAGAGTATGTAGGAGATGTGCAAAGCTGATCACAGAATTTTTCCTTTTTGACATACTAAATAATAAGATTCTCCTCATTATTTCTAGCCAGCTCCTGCAAGAAATGTTCAAACCAGCAAGTGTTCCTTTATCATAATCAAATTTATCTTTTTGTTCCACTTCCATGTCATCTACAAGTCACATACTCTTGAATGACATATTCTCAGATAGCCATAGTCACTATTAAAAAAGCTTCTTTCAAGGACAAAAGCAAGCATGTCCTCCCCAGCATGTTTCACCTTCAAATAGGAAACACGTTATCCAACAGATCTTAACCGCTCTAATAGTCCAAAGCTGCAGACGGAGCCCTAAATTTTTATATAAAACAGTGCCTCCAAACAGTAAATTATACCTGGGGACTCAGCTGCAGTAATAATATGCTAGCCTCAGTTTGCCCATTTCTGGCTGCAAATACATCCACTCATGCATTAGTTTTCCTCAGTTCCAGCGGAGGTCTCAGCAACATCGCCGGCCAGTTCCAAGGTTTCAGTTGTGTTTTAGCTACCAGAACACTCAGTTGTACCTCAAATTCTCTGGCAGAGAAATATTTTCAGCTTACTTCCCATGGGATTTGGGTAAGCTTTTACCCACTTCCACTTCTCGGATCTATTCACTTGAAATAGCTAACCCTATGTAAACACATACAACTGAACACCACCATTAGGCACTTCAGGTTCTCTGTGGAGCCTACAGCTCTCATTTCCTACATTGCCTCCATGAACTAGATCAACGGTGTTTGAGACAGTCAGGATTCTGTAACTGGAAAGACGCACACTGCAGCTTAGAACCACACTTCAATCTTTCACTTGCAAATCACCTGCATAGAATTGTTTGCCTATCCTTTAATATTACATTCAGTTAAATTCTAGGTAAAAAAAAATTCACACACTTGGAAACATCTTTTTCCCCCTATTCTGCTTCTTGACTCTTGCAGTTTTTTATATGTCTGGCCATAGTGGAACATCCAGTAAGCCGCTCCACTGAGATGTCATATTACTCAAAGCCTGTCACAGGCCCGCCCCTAAATCATCACCTAATGCTATAATAATGCAAAATAAGAAGCATCTTTAAAATATGCAGTGACTCTTTCCAAGCACAGTCTCAAGTTTCAAAAAATGAGATTTAGCAATTTCTAACTATTAAAAAATGAACAAATATCTAACATAAAACTGTTTCTAGAAGTCAGCAACATAAAAATATTTCATCTTATGACTA
Organism: Aptenodytes patagonicus; assembly: GCF_965638725.1. Lineage (NCBI taxonomy): Eukaryota > Metazoa > Chordata > Aves > Sphenisciformes > Spheniscidae > Aptenodytes > Aptenodytes patagonicus. The sequence goes on along the minus strand of NC_134955.1, from coordinate 45,505,300 downwards.
GATCTTCAAACTATGAATTGTTTTGCTAATCTTTAGTGTTACATTAAAAAAAATTGTACCGTAATACACACCAGTCCATAATCATAGAAATCATGACCATCTTGCTCAGCTTCTAACTCTTCTTCATGATCAGTGAAAAAGTCTTCAAATACAACATCCTCAATCACATTGCTCTGAAATATTAATATAGTTGCATATTTGAATACGTACAATACTATTATTTTAGTCAGCTACAGAAAACATAGTAACAGATAAATATATAAAGCCTATAATGTATTTGAGCTAAAGATTTATGACAATCAAGACCAACATCACAGAAGCCATTTATCCTAGGCTTCTGATGGAGCATGTTCGTTAATGTGATCAAGAATTACATGGTGCAAAAGGGGCAGAGACCTGAGGAAACTGTCTCTAAGGTTTTTTTCTTTAGCTTTGGTAATTTATGTCAGGTCGCAGCAGTCCATATAGTAACAAGAACACAGCTCTCCATTTGGCCATAGTAAGGCTAGGAGATGGGGAACTATGTCAAATTTATTCCTGCTATCAATTAATCCATGCATAAGTGTGCTTTATCTCTTGCACAGGAGTGTGAACTGGTCACGAAATGCTAGTTTCTCTGTAACCTTTGCCATATGAAGGTGCAGAGTGCTATAAATACGGGCATAAAATAGGCATGCCCTTTTACATAAACAGCTCATCCCTCGCAATAATGTAATCACAGTGGAGATTTTACATTCAAAACATTTCAAAACTCAAAAACATTGGCATTTTCTAAAATAGACTTTGTTAAATATATGAAATATTTTATTACATTTTAATAGAAATCCCTGCCAGCATAGCATAGCAGAAGAAAAAGTATGCAAAAGTAGCTTTCAACATAAATGTAAATACATTAAGCAAGATAATATAATAGCAAGTGGTAATTAAGAATAATTACTACCAGGAACTTTATTATTGTAGAAGATTAAACAATACTATTCAGTACTTATTATTAGAAATTGTACAATGACTTATATACCATGCTTACAATATACAGAAGTGTTAATAAGATAGCAGCATAAAACACAACTATTACAGTTAACAAATATAATGTTAGAAAAAGACGTATATTTCTGTAAAAGATGGGAACACTAAAAATACATTTAAAATACTTACCTCATATGTAGGAAATAAAATTTCCTGTAATGAAGAAATTGGAGCAGAGAATTTTGGTGGAGCTGGAGCCCAAAACATTTTTAAAGCTTCTGGATAAATGGAAACCTTCAAAACCAATACAATTCAGTTATCAAATAACATAAACCCAGTTTATAAATGTCTGTACTGAACCTGAACTATTAGGTGATAAAATGCTGTTTTCTGCTAAAAATGATTTTGTCAAGAACAACCTTACCAAATACAATGAAATCCTGAGACATAGAGGGCTCCACAGCCTGAATGAACTACCTGTTTTGCTCTTTTAGTGTTTTTGTTTATTATTAATTAGCACATTAGCATATTTTATTACTTCAGAGAAGGAATTAAGAACTGCGACATGAGGTTTCAGAACAACACTCCCCATTGATGAAAAATTCCATATACATTTTTCTATTGCATATTGTCAAGTGTTGAAAAATCAGCAGAACTTCATTTCCAAGGTGTTCTGTTCTTTTGTTGCATGACACAATCAAAAAAAAACCCACTTCCCCCCCCCCGGATTTTGTGTCATTTGTAGGATTGTGCACATACAGCACACGTTTATTAAAGTTATTTCTTACTTTCTCTCCTAACAGTTGCAGTTGTGGCTTTTTAGGACAATATTCAGCTACTTTTTGGCATTCAGTTAGACTTTTTGATGTATGAGGGGGAAGAAAGGGAATCCCATCTGTCCGATTATTCTGGAATTGCTCTGAAATAGGAACTCCTTCATAACAAATTCTGCAGCAACATAAAAGATTAATAAATTACTCTGATTATGTCAGGTATTAACAGCACAGAAATAGCTTAGTTGTTAAAGACAAAGAAAAGTAAGTAAAATTTAAATCAAACTAGAAATAAATTATGAATAAAACTTTTTTTCTAAACTACAGATTGAAATTACTTAATATACAATGGAAACCTGGTGCCAAACTTGTAATTTTTGTAGTCACACACCAAGTAATTTTAAAACGACTTTCATGATCAGGTCCATGGTGTATATTATAGAAGTCACAAGAAAAATATAACACTAAGTTCTAAATTAGTAAGAAATGCATTACATGCATAACTTCATGCATGGCAAATACACCACTCAAGTGCTGTGCTTACAGTCTGATATACTTAAATGCCAAAGAGAACTGATTTCAGCAGGAATGTCTGGCTGGTTTTGAACAGCACCTTATGTGATTACTTGGGAATCGGATTCTGATTATTTTTTGTTTGCCCTTTTTTTAAATATATCTACCTATGGCAAACACCTCACAAAAGGAATATTTCACTTTAGAAAGTTGTAGTTTTAAGTAATTAAGTAATCCCAATTTCCTACGTATCTACAGTTTCAATTTCCAAAAACAGTAAACACTTTTGCACAACAGTAACTCATAAGTATGTTTATACATGCATGTGCATATATAAATATATATAAAATCCTGTAATAACTGTCCTACCTCTATTTCCTTTGTTCCTGGCACCTCTAAAGAGAAATCCAGATCTGAAGGATCTATTACTACTACCAAGCTGGTAAAACTATTTTAGAAATTAGTAGCAACAACTATTAACATTTATCACTTAAACAGATATTTTACAGGATTTATATATAAAATTATAATGAATATTTTTATTTAAAAGAAAGTAGAAGTTATTTATATTTTTTGCTATTCTTCTTGTAGCTTGTTTTATAGTACAATAATTACTTAAGTTCTCACTTACATAGTTCTTGCTGTACTAGCAATTACAAGCACAGAATGTAATAAGTGGTGATATATGTAATATATATATACAAAAGAACAAGAAAAAACACTCAATTTCATATATTCAGGTATCCATATATGTATGTAAATTAAAATGCACATTACGTGGAACACTTGACTTGTCTCAACACATTGGCACATTGGCATATGCCAACACTGACATCTACTGGTGTTAGTTAGGTTTGGGGTAGTTTTTCTGCAAACACTAAATAATGAAGTTTCTTTGTGCATTCACGGAACTAAAGTGTGTAACTCCTATTACTTGTAATTTCACTGCCAGACGTATATCTGTTATAGTGGACTTGATTCTCATTTATGCTAATTGCAATGTATTTCCATTTTAAGACCTATTTAAATTAACAGGATACTGTGCAAACGGGGGGGTCTCAACATAACTGAGAACCATTTGATTTAGCAAACAAAATGCCTTCTGAAGTACATTTGGACGTTAAAAAAGAATCCTTGAAATGTAGCGCTAGTCCAGAAGTTGTAGTTCTTACACAGAGAGAAAGATTATAGATCTGGGAGTAGTTCTTGAACTCTTTCTGGAATGTTCCTTTCTTCAAGTGGAAGCTTTGACAAAAGACCTATTTCTTAAAGGGAAGAAAAACAAGAGCTGAAAACCTAACTTTTGACAAGTGTTTGGCCTTCCTAGTTTTTCTTTACATCTAAGTATTTGGTGGTTCTGACTCTTCAAGGTGGGTGTCTGCATAAAAGGAATGTCAAGTGAAGTTATACAAGATACAAAAAGGCATAAACCAATCAAAATATTCCTTAGCATTTGGCGGTTAAAAGTGTTTTAAGTGAACAACATAAAAAGAGCTGTCCACTTTTGTCATAAATAGTTTTCAATTCAAGGAGTTTATAGTAGGTAATCAGCTGTGAGTTAATATGAAACAACATTCAGACAACATTCAAACAACATTTTCGGAGAGAAGCACCATGGAGGAAAGCTCCAAGTAATAATAATACTGATCAAATAATATTCTGTTTCCATCTGCTGGTAAAAAACTGTAAAATCAGAATGTCTCAGGGAGATGCAGACATTCCTGCATGCAGGAATCTTAACAAACATAAAATGAAGCTACAAATCCCGTTAAAATTTTGTAGGATATCTGCCAGGAACAGGTTTGACTATCCATATATAACCTTCATAAAAATATATTTAGTTTAATACTTGTCTTCATGGCTAAAAAAGTAGCTTTTTTAACTCTCAGATAACTGATGCCTGTAGAGCATGCCAAGATTCAACACGAGAGCAAAAGCAAGGCACCTTTGCTGTCTGATGAAATAAACTTAATACAGTCAATCCCAGGAGAGAGTTGTAGCTGACCTTGGGAAGTTTACATCTGGATAAATTGATACACCCTGCTCCGCAAGATGTGTTTTGCAGATGTGAATGAGAAGTTGTATATATTTTTAAGCCTGTGGATATTTTTCATAGCAAAGACAAGACTTTAAAGCAAGAAAATTGTTGCTTTCTTGATCTGATCTATCATAAAATCCTACCACTGTAGGCTTCTTTGGACTTTGTTACAGTCAAACAAGATTCTTTCAGAGAAGAACTCAGAACTAGTACAAAAAAAAATAAAGATAGCTCTATTGCTATTTAAACGGTTGACAAAGTCATTTGAATTTTACTATCCGCTACACAGAAATCATGCTTACCCCCACATAGATCAATTGCATTTGTGGAATTAGCTCAGTGCGCGGAATTGGTCAGTAATGAAATGTGAACAGCTTAAACGGACCTAAATTAGTGCCAGGTAAATGATACCTTTGACCTTCAAGGCTCTCATAAGGCAACCAGTTTTAAAAATTAAAACCAGAAGATGATGGTAGATGGTGCCACTAGATGGCAGTGCTCCAAAGAATTCAGTTTTCTAGATTTCGAGGATTAAACGAATTCAGCAAGGAATTTTGGTATGGGCTTCTTTTTAAACTTTAATTCTCTTCATCTCTGGGAAATGTAGTTCTCAATGTAAAAATTTCTTCCCAAAAATTTCTACTGATTCATAAAACTCAGACTCACCCTCAATTTCCTCAACCTGTTGGCTACTTCTTGAAAACCAAACCATTTTCTTCTTCAAATCCTGTCCTCCATAGCTTCTACAATGCATCTCTCCTAGTTCCACTCCCATCTAACTCCTTCAACTTCCTGGGGTCTGTCCTCTACTCTCTTCTTCCTCTACTCTATGTCTAGTAATGTTCTAGTCAAAGACCATGTACAGGTTCCCTCTCCATGGTAATGAATCAGAGCGTGATTCATCACTCTGTTCTGCACCAACAAAAATATCAGATGATCTTCCTCTTAGGGATGCCAAGCTGCCAGTGCTAGCCCAGCAAGGCTGAAAGATAAGGATCTTATGAGCCTTTCCCTTTTCAAACTTCATGGCCTCCCCACTACTTTCTTCATCGCTATGGCTAGCATCCCATCATTCACACAGGCTCAGAACACAGGTATCATTCACAATATTCTAAAATTAAAGTCTTTTTTAAATCTTTCTACAAAGCTAAAGTCTGGTATCTAATTTCATATCTCTCTTGCTGCAGCATCCGTGACTCCATCACTGTCTTCCTAAGCTTGGGTTTTTTTCCTTTTTGAACATCTTTTTGCCCACCCTCGTGCTGCCTCTCACGTCTGAGAAAAGCTCACTACAACCATCAATTTATTCTCTCAGAATTTCCTTAAATCCTCTTCCACCATGACCTGCAAAACAGCTGGGCTACTGGTATGCTGAAACCCCTGCTTACAATACTGATCAGTGTCCTTATTCTCATTGAGTCCTTATATTCTCTGTCCAACAGACAGAAAATGCTGCTGAATCAAAAACAAACACTCCAATTACAGCCATGAACGACACTCTCATGCTACCCAAATTCCTGACAGAAGCAGAAGCTCACAAAAACCAAAAGGAAACATCAGGGCCTTATCCTGTACCCTGAAATAATGCCATCCTTGTTGGCTAGGGTAATCTTGACTACATCAAAAGAATTCAATGACTAAAAACTTTCATAAAGCAATTTATGGATTCATATTTTAAGGTCAGAGAGAAGCATCATGATTACCCAACCTGACCTTCTAAATAATACAGATAATAAAATTTCATCAGTATTCCTGCATCAAGCTCACAATTTGCTGGGCGAAACTCAGGATATAACTCAGAAAGAAATCCAGTTTTGATTTAAAGGCTGTAAATAATGGATAATTTCAGAAGCTGCTACTTACATTGAAATCTTATAGCTACTGTCAATTTGTCTAGACTGAAACCTCAACTACTGGGTCTGTTGTGTTTTTGTTTAGCAAACCCTCTTGCATCAGAAACTATACCATGCAGGTAACATACTCAAACCAACACTATATCCCTTGTGTAAAACCAACATAATGATCTTTTAAAATGTCTTAATACAGAACTGGTATTCAAGAAAAAGAGAGATCGCATACAGGAATCGATACTTCTGCTTGCTCCCCTAGAATGGTACCTGGAACAGTCTGTTAAGTGCATTAAGTGCACAGCTTTCTTACAAACCTTCATACGGAAGAAGAATCACAGATTTAGCCAACAGGAAATCTGCTGCCCCTCTCTGGAACTTAGATTTTTCAGAGGCTGCAGGCAGAAATTTCCCTCCATTTCAAATCCAGAACATGCAACCCTCTTCTAAGGGTGGATGCATCTATTCTTTCAAGGAAGGGCAAGGTGATTTTTTTTTTCTTTTATAAAACATGAAAAAAAGCAGAGTGGTGATTTCCACCTCTTTATGATAATTCATTATTGAAGCAGGAGGAGCCAGGAAATGAGAATTCATTGCTTATCCGAGGATTCAAACCTCACTCACCATTAGATTATTTGGCCAATCTGGGTACAGGAAGTTGTAGTGTTGAGCAGAAAAGAATGCAAAAGTCATGCAGCCAAGAGAAAGAACAAGTGGCGACATGACTATCTCAGTTGTTAGAGCACTTACCTGGAACAGAAAAGCTCTGTATAATATTTCTAATCCCAAAACTTTTTTTCTATATTATTGCTAATGTCTCGCCTCCTTTATTTTAAGGTAAACATGTTTAATTTAAAGTTCAGAGAGTATTACACAGCCATCTTCTGTTGCTTATCTTTCAAGACTGTAAAGCTCCTTTCAGAGTTACTGCTTTTCAGGATACAATCTCCCCTCCTACAAAGGATGACCCTAATTCCCTATTCTTATCCTTATAACCTTGCATTTGGCTGCACTAAAACGCGTGTTTTTCAAGTGAGCCCAAGTTAACAAGCTACACAAATTGCCCTGTAAAACTGACCTAGCCTTATCCTTATTTACCACTCTACCATTCTTTAGATCACTACAGACTTTATGAGCAATAATTTTATATTTCTGGAGCTGGTGATACACAGAAACTATAAGTAGCAAACTGCCAGTCTGAAAAACCATCAGGAAAAACTTGAGAGTATTAAGGCTCCAATTCTGAACTTTTTGACATTACTATATGAACTAGAAAGGCACAAAAAAGCAAAAGTGTAACCGAAGTAATAAGCAATGAAAAAAGAACATGCTTCATATTCATTCATATGCACATTATTTTAGTGCAAAACACGTCCAAAAAAAACCAAATTAAAAACCCAAAGATTTAGGAATTCACTACCACTAAATATAAAAATTGGTAATATAATAACATGATAAAACGGAGTAGGCTTATTCCAAAATCCATTCACATTTCCTGACTACTTCTTATAGAACAATTTTTTTGACAGATCTCTTTTTACATGCTGCATCAACCTCAGAAAAATTAACTATTATGCATTTTGTTCTACTTCAGCTCCTCATTCATTAAAGATGCAGGATCCTGCAGTTATCACATGACTACCTTTTACATACGCAATGAATACTTTTGACTACAAGTTTATGTAGGTCCCAGTTCTGTATGTGCTTAACTTTGTGCATGTGTTGAACTCAACAGAACTACACTCAATTAAAGTTATGCTTGTTCCTAAGTGCTTGTAGAATCAGGATTGAGGTAAGATTGTCTCTGTGATAAAGGGCTAGTGGGTGTGCACTTTAAACCTTTTACTATTGCAGTATTTTACATTCACAGAAAGCCTACTCTATTTGCTCAGTATTTCTTCTTATTTCAATGGGACCTCTCATGTGAGTAGAATGAAGTATAAAAATTCATATATTTATAACGTAAATTGTGACACATAACTTAAAATGTCTACAAAATGCAATTTATTTTTAAAAACAAACAATATATTTTACATTCTAAGCAAGATACAAGCCTTTTAGTACTCTTGTTCGAATTATTTTAAAACAAATCTACCAAATAAGGCAATTTTTTTCAAATCTTTTTCTTTGCCACTTTGAAACTACTAAATACTGAGACACCATGAAAGTTATTTCTCAACATATAATCCTTTAAATTACAAAATTAATTAAATCATAGTAACTCTGAAAATAAGTAAGTTCATACCTTTTCCTTTCAGCTTGCTCTTTCAAATAAATATAATTGGAATACATTGCTTCTTCCTCCTTATTGTCCATGTCCTCTGCTGTAAATAAGATATTGTGACCTCTTCTGTCTAAAGTATGATAAACTCGAGAAACCAGTTGTAAATAAGGAGGCAATATAAAACTAGGAAAAGCGGTACATAGACGATGAATGCTTGGATAATGTTGACCTCTAGAAAGGAAAACAAAGAAATCAAGAATCTTAATATCCATTCTCTATATTCTAAAGTAGAATATCAAGTTTATCAAATACTACATCATGACATACATCAGACCATAGGATATAAATTGCTAGCATAAATACTTAGCATAAAGTGCCTGGTAATTTCTACTAGAAGTAGAGATATCATATTATTTAGAAAAGAAAAACAGGTAAAAGCTAAAATGTTGGTAATAATTTTAAAGTAAAAAATAAGTGCAGTAGTCACAATTTTACTTTCCCAACTTAAGTAGAGCTTTCACTTGCTGCACTGAAAACTTAAATCAAGTAGTGCAGACTTACAGCTTAAATTGGGTATGTGAATAAATGTTATGTTAAAATGTTACATATACATTCATGTGCAAACTCTCTCCCATGACAGAGTATCTTGTAAATACCGTTAAAACTTTGAATTAGTTTTATGATATGCTATCACTTGAACTTCTTCCTAGCTTTTCAATTCGGCTGTTGATTTTAGAGGAAACGCCGGGTCTTTGACTATCTTTGAAAAGTTAATAACTAGAAAATTCTACCATTTAACCCTCCAATCTAAGTTGTACTGAAGGTGATGAAAGTCTATGGACTTCCACAGGCCATGGATCAAATTCTAAAAACAGTCTCCGGCTACTGTATGAACTCCACAAAGTTAATAAATGTCTAACATGCAGACAGTTACAATGTGAAGAGCAGTATATGGAAAACGTCTGAGATGTAAAAAACTCAGAAATGGCTCCTCAAATATATGCTACTTTCAATTAAAGTTCATAAGTCCCTTCATATTTTAAGAGAAAATCCCAAATGAAAATGGTTAAAATTCCACTTTGAAATTACACTGAATAGTTTTCAGGTTTAACTATTTTTCTGAGGTTCTCCTGAGACAATGACACTTTCAACAACCTGGATTTTGTTTTACTGAGAACTACGCCTTATGTTATAAACAGATATTACAAAGGAGAAATCAGCAAGAACTACAAAATGAAGTAAGGAAAAACACAACATTGATTTATCATGCAATACATATTCAAGTTACAAAAATAGTATTTTGTATTTGCTTACATTTTCTGAAAAATAATGACAGCAAAAAAGTAAAGATAAAAATCACACATGTAAAGAAAAAAAACACGAAAATCAGTGTAATAACACAGAAATTTGACTCAATCAAAAAATTATCACATCAAGTATATACCAGGTATATCTCCGTTACATTAATATAGTTTGAATCCCTAAGTTTATAGGCACATGACAACCCGAGGAAAGAGTGTCAGTAAGTCTTTTTATTTTAATTAAAACTGCTCAAAATAATTTTTTTCAACCCATACAACTTTAATATATAGAAAAGAGCCTAGTTACTTTATGCTTCAACAAGACAGTTTCACCAGATCTTACAATCCAAAGTCTCTGCTGAAATCAGTGGCATTTTTGCCTGAATGAGAACAGCGTCAAGGTTATGAAATAAAACGTGAAATTCAAACATAAAAATGAAATATCCATTGAAAAGCAACTCAATCACACAATACATGAGTGATTAGGATTTAAAGCATGCTTACAGCAACCCCATTTAACGCAAAGGATAATTTTTTTTAACTAATTGAATACATTTACAGCATAAATGGAAATAAGTAACTGTTTTGGAGTGTGAAATCAGAGATCAGTGCTTTAATAAGTAGATCACATTAATTTAAAATTAGAAAGAAATATTCCACACTGCTTTTTGAACTCGATAGAGAGTATACAATCTTCATAAATGTTTATAGTAGTTTACCTCAGGATGCTCTAACACAGTTCACTTTCTCTGCAATGCAATTACCACACAGTTAAAAAAAATAAAAATAGATGGCAAACAGTTTAACTTTGAACTTACAACATTTGGAGCGATTTCGATGGCAGGCAAAATAATTTTAAAATTCTCTAGGAACTTTTTTCTAAGTTTTGTCATTTATTTTAAATAAATAAAAACAATTTGAATGTTATTTTAATTGCATTATCATTACTGCTCTTGTATAGAAGTTTATAATTTCATTGAATGAACTAACTGAATGCTTTATCAATGTAAACTGAAATATTTGGGGCATGCTGCAGGTAAAGGTGAATGTTTTTACAGCACACGCTCTTCTAAAACAGACTATTTATCATTCTTTGAAAAAGGGGACGTGAAAAAACAATACTATGTGTGTGGCCTACATTACCTTCACTTAATGCACTAAATACGGGTTTTTTAGAAAATCGTGCAGTTTCTGCACCATTGATAATCTGACAGTAAGTATTTATTGAAGGTAAAACACTCATTGTCTGTTGACACTATTTGTTTTAATATATAATCTTGCTAACCAAATGATCTTTAAGCAATGCAGATAAGCAATGGCATGCAAAGGGTCACTTAAATGCCAATTTGACTGTTTCATAAACTTAAGCATTCTTTTCCCATGACTATTCTCAGCTACTTAATTGAAAGTATTATCCATTTACAAACTTTAGGCCTGCCATAAAAAGGCTCTCTTCTGTATCCAATAGACCTTTCAGGACCCTAAGAACAACAAAAGCTAATAATTAAAGCTGCTTCTTTTTTTCCCCCTTTTCTCAATAGAGAAGTGAAGAAGCAACCTATGGTACATCTAAACAAAGCTACCTATAAAGATCTTATTAGCAGTGAAGACCATAAAACTGAAGAGTCTCACTTGACATGGGACGGACAGGATCAGTTCAATTAGGATACAGTCTGTACTACTTTTGTAACCTGCACTCCTACTACAGAATGACAGATACAACCTATGACAAGAGCAAGGTAATAAGCAGTTGTCCTTAAATTACAGCTCTCTATGTAAAATCTCCTGAATTTCAGACAAGCACTGACTGTAATACAAATTCAAGTTAATGAATTTTTAATACATCTTCTCTATTTAAAGATGATGACTTACAGCTGGCATTGCTTATATTAAATTTGTGGTATTTTCCATTGTTTGTTTTTAATTATTTTGATTAGATTATGCTTGGAATTGTATGGACAAATTCAACCCCCACATAAGCAACTTCAGTTTCTGCTGCAGTCAAGAGAAGTTTCATCTGCGTACAGCAGGACTGAATAGGCCCTCTGGATTTTAAAAAACATAAATCAGAACTATTTCAAGGAGATACATAGCAAATTAAAACTAGAAATACCAAACTAAACTTGATAATTTAGATAAGAAATTGCAAGTGTTCCGATCCAAATTTGGGGGGATGGCATTATTTCTTCTCCAAACTTAGCTGTCATGCTATGCACTAATAACAATATATTTTCACTATTTTTCTTATAATAATGAAATAAGATTTAAACATTACTTGACATTTGAAGCCTGAGGAGGCAAGGATTGTTGCAAGTTGTGTTCCTCTTGTAGCTTTTTCTGAACTTCATCTGGTTTAATTTTTGATATTGCTTTTCCTTCCACCTGGAGCACATCCGAGGATGGAGCCTAAAATGTTCATGAACAGAAGATAAACACAGTGTTACAAACTGATAAGTTATATGGATATTTTCACACCCACTCTGGAGTAGAACAAGGAGCAATGGCACACAAGCAACTCTGACCATCAGAAAACACAATTCAATTAAACTAGAGTAGTTTAGAACTGCTGTCACTATGCAGATCACAGCAGCGCCCACAGCTATTTAGGATATAGAATAAGCAGGAAAATGTGATAAAACAAAATTTCCAATGCACCCTACTTAAATTGCATTTCTGAATAGTGTATAAGATAAGTGTATTTCAATACATTACAAAGAGAATAATTAAAAGAGCATCAAAATTATAATATTAATATTCAGAACTATTAAACTTAGAAGAGCATGAACATATCTAAAACCTGTATTTTTAAGCAAATTCAAACAGATACACCTAGTTTAAAGAATGATGTTTTTAGAAAAGTTTCTTCAAGGTTATGTTTATTCAATACAGGAACTTCAGCAGGAATACAGATATAAGGAATTCCTACTGTTTCCACCCACAGCTGCTCATTCCTATTTCTTAGAGCACCACCTGCTTAGCTGTGCCAAAAATTGTTTTTTCACACTGCAAAATAGATCGGATAACGGATCCATGTTGAAAAAAATAGTAAAAAAAAAAGTGTGGAGGGAAGGCAGAAATTAATCTAGATCTCTGATTCCCTTTGTGGAGTGTCCCCACATAGAAATTTTGTTGGGGACAGCTCACTGTAATCCAGGAGCAAAAGCAAACAGCAAGGAAAAGGAATTACTGAAGTCATCATTGCTGCCAAAGTGTCTGCATCTGCTTCATAAAACTCAGCTTCAGAATCTATACCCTTGTGCTGCTTTTTCCACGTTGTGATGACCTCCAGAGGTCCCTTCCAACCTCAACCATTCCACAATTCTGTTTCCTGCAAAGTGTTAAACATCTTCCTAAAACAGACCAGCAGTGCCATCAATAAAAAGGATTCTTCTGAACTCCACTTAAAAGCTTGCATACATAACACAATAAAACAGGTTCAAGAAAAGAAAGAGGTATAATCATAGCTTAACAAGGACAGACAGAAACAGAACAACACAGTGGGGAAAACAAATTTTAAAGTGCTTTGTCTTGAAAAAATTTTCTCTCTCAATACGAAAAGTAAGTCCACTTTTTTGCCCAGCTCTTCCTGATACACCATGGTAATTACTTCTGTAAGGCTGGCTAGCTTAGTTTATAGGAACCCAAAGAATACAATTGTTGTGACCAAATGCCTTTCTAATTAAGATTTTCAGTCACATATCTCATTAAATGAATCACAAAAGCATAGGATTTTACTCTTCTTTGTCCACTCACGTTTTATTTATCCAGAATATAACTGGGCACAATGTCTATGTCTACTGATAACTTCAGCAGTATTTAAGTTCTTAGAAGACATCACTGCATGAAAAAATTATGGAAGTTTATAATTCATAAACAAGTTATTAATCACCAAGTAAAAGATACTGAGAACTGTAGAAGATACCTAAATGAGTCACTACCTTCTGAAAAGCCTTATTCAAAATTAAAATGATTTCATATATTGTTAGTTTATTTTTTGAAACCAACACCACTGTTTATATCAGCATATACATGGAAAAAATATGAAGAACCAAGTCAGATATTTGATGTACCAGAGAAACTGGAAGTCAATCAAAATTTTACATAGAGAAAATAGACTAACAAAAATAAGTAATATGTCTACCTGAAAACGTATCATTAAAATGAGCCAAACATAAGACTATGATTTTTGCTTTTGAATGTCAGGTAAATGTTTCTGCCATGATCTCTTGTCCAATTTAAAGAAAAAAAAAAATAACCTGATTGAATGCATTGCCATTACCAGCTTTTGGAATGCCCAGATACTCAAATAATTTGAAAAAAATGCCATGTAAGTGATATCCAAAGTAACAGAAGATATTCAACATTTGTCAATGTCTTAGACACCAATACGGCTAACGAAAACCTCCAAAACTAAAATTACAGCAGCTACTATTTTACAGTCATAAACCAAAGTTCTGTGATCCCGTCGTTTTTGTGAAACAGGTCATGAAGGGGGACTTCAACACATTCTTGCTAATGAATTATGGAGACTATACTAAGTAGAGGGGGGCTCCTTTAAGCCTGAAATCAAAGAACATGATATTGTTACTTATTGTTAACACACTTACTGTTAGATGGACATTTTAATTGTATATAATCTCATATTTTATGTCTTTTTCCTTGTAGAAATACCAGTGAACTAACAACTTTTTAATCAAAATATTTATGTAATTCAGTTACAGATGTAACATAAAATTACAGTAACTAAAGCAAATATCTGCATTTTTTCCTCTGACTGCTTTGTGTATAACCAAATTTGCAAGCTCATCTGCACAATCAACCAATTTATCTTGAAATTGCATGGGCCCTGCAGCCCACTAAGCAAAGCAAAATAATTTCAAAAATAAGATGTCACAAAAACATGCCAATGAATAGTGTTCTATAGAAATACTAATATCCAGTACACTGCCATTACTCTGTATAGAAATAGTTCTGCTAAGGATGCGATAGAGCATTTAGCTAACACATATGAGTTCTTAAAACCTTTTCTCTTTCTTTTTTCTAAAGTTTTGTCTCCATTATTTTTTCCGTGTATAAAACTGAAAGCATGCACTTTCGAATTAAATAATATATTTAAATTATGTAGCACTTGTGTTAAATAGAACCAAATGTATGTTATCTTTTCAGGTGCCAATCTTGCAAACTACTTTGTGTTGTAAGATCACTGAACACACACTGATGGGTGTTGTTGCAACAATACCACCAGTGTATTACAGAAGTGGCATGCTGCCCAAAATAATACTGTCTAAAAAACATCATCACAGTACCCCAGTACTGTTTAAATAACTGGGAAACTATTCTGTTGGCAAATATTATATAATTTAGAAGTAATAAATAATCTAACTATATTCTTGAATATTATAAAAATTACCATCAGTGACATTGTACTGTGTATTGTTTACACATCATTTAGCATATTTGGTTTAGTAACCAACAGATCAACTGATGTTGCAGAGTATACTCTTAAAACTACCTGCAAACATCATTATTAATATTAATTACATAAAACATTATAGCCAAGTACGGATGGCACATGAATTCAGTTACTGAAGGATTAGAAACATTTCTGACCTATAAACAGACAAATATTGTAAGGAAAAATTAAAACCAATATTTTTTCTAATTTAGCAGAATTTTTAAGAAGTAATATAATTTCATTTTCATCCATTCTCTTCAACAGAAGAACTCTAACAGAAATAATTTTGCTACCACAAAAGTTGCTAGGAAATATGAATCCTTAGCTGTAGAAGAATGCCTGCCAACTGGAACTGCTCAGGCCAGCATCACCAAGTCACTTAGGGCTCTACTTCATGTCCACTGTAGCCCCATTGCAGAATGCAGTGCCAGGACTGATGGGGAGTTTCTGTTGTCTCCCTGTGACTCACTCCCAGAGCTCCCTGTCCCTTAGCTCTTCAGGGTAAGCTGTGCACATCTTTGGTTCTTGGCTATCCTAAAATTGGTCAGGAGAGTTGATTGCTAATGCTCTGGAACTCTAGGCACGTGCCTACCTCTCTCTGTCCCTTTCTCCATGCAGCTTGAAGAGACACAATCGCGGCCAAACTACAGTCAGTGGGAGGAGCAGAAGAAGCAGCTGAAGCAAAGGCCTTAGACATTCAGGTTTCTCATTTTGACTAGACCTCTGCCTTATGATGACTAGACCTTGAAACAACATACTTGCAAATATTGGGCCATCAACAAGCATCCCACATGTGTGTCTCATCCTTTTTTCATTTTGGTCTCTTTATCTCCTTCTTTTCAACACCTGTATCTGTCTTCCCATGTAGCTTATCCAACCTTGTGTTCATCTCATTTATTTAAGTTTAGGCCAAGGCTACCTGGTATCTATGCACATAACACTGCCTACTGGAAACACATCCCATTCTTGGTTGTCCTTCTCATTATACCATTGTAAACATAATAGTGTTATTCTGTTTTACAATAAGCATATATAATAACTTTAAGGCAAAGTAATCATTTACATCGAAGCTGCAGGAGCAACGAGGTTAGGGTTTTATTTTAGCATCTAGTTATAGCCTTGAAATACCAGAATGCTAGAAACCGACAACATATGGGAAAAGACATTATTTGGTCTTAGCAACAAATTTGTCCTCTGTGGTACTGTCTCTATAAACTTGATACATTCTCTATTAAAAATCTAAGCTTTATAGAGTTGATATCCTAATGACAGTTTTTGTCGTGTGTGAAATATCACAAAACCAAAAGGATATTGAGCATTATGCCATTTTCCAGGAAGGCATCCACTTGTTAAATGTAGATTAGGATTCTATTTATACGTTGTTTCATTTGTAATCTTCTTTCCAATCTCATAAAGAAAAGCCTAACCCAACATCTGACCGAATGAACCTTAATTTGTTTTTTCCTCTAACCTTAAGCTGCAAGACCAGTATGAAGACCTGTTTTATAGAAAATCTTCTTTTAAAGGGCAGGTGGTAAGGAAACAGCTTGCAGTCTCTGTATGCTCTAAAGCACCAAAACCTTAAGCATGGGAAAACTAATACTATCTCACAATAGTACTAAACCTGCTTACCTGCTTCACCTGCTTATTATATGTTAACAGCTCATCTTTAGGCCGAGATTCATTTTCTGCTGCTTGAGATTCTTTCTGAACAACTGGTGTCTTCGGGGGGGGGGGGGGAGGGCGGGGAAATCAGTGTAGAAGGTGAATGTACAATTTTTTTTTAAAACACTTTTGTGCTCCCTGACAGGTAATTCAGTACAATATTTATTACATGCAATTATTCTTCCATCATCCATGCATTTTATCAAGCACCTAGAACACTGTATCAATTTTATCTTAAGTCAAATATTTCCTCAACAGCTAACTAGATTTCCAAAAATAAATACAGTAATAGGCAAAGGACCTACAATGATTAACACTAAATAATAATATTTATAGAGATTTCTTATCAAAGATCTGGTCTGCTTCTTCTACAAATTGCACTTATAAGAAGAAATTGCAAAATGTAAGAAGAAACATACATCAGAAATTTATATCAAGAGATCTATGATCCTTTAAAGCAAATAAATCATTAATGCCTCTAAACATTAAGCAATCCCCCAAACGTATCTAAGTTTAAACATTTAAATTTTAAAAACAGTTTGAATCAAAGGCATAGAATGATGAGCACTAATATATATGAATATAGATGAATGTCTTACAATTCCATTGCCCTAATCAGCATGGTACTTAATAAAAGCAAAATTCTTTACATCCAGCAGTTGGAGAACCAAACCCCATAAGAAAAGGAATGAACAAGAGACACAAAAGGGAAAGAGAGAAAAATAAAGGTATACTTGTGATTCATGAAGTACCAAAATGTTTTCAAGGACTATTTCATTTCCTTCCCAGTTTTATCAGTTTAAAATATGAACTACCTATCTTAACAACTCTGCAAGCAAATAGAAGCACTATTAACTTATTATATTTTAACATTCCTAGATAATGCAGAATGTTACCAGGCTTGCTTGGTGAAAACTTGGCAGGACTTGAGAGTCGGTTTTTATTTCCTCATGTTCAATTGGTGCCTGTTGTATAAGCAAGAGAAGAAAACTAGTGTCAAACAAGAATGCTAAAAAAAATTATATTATTCGTACTACCTTACAGAACAAAACAACGTCAAAACAATATATATGCATAAATTAAAGTCTGGGTCTGCATTACACAAATTAGTTTGAAAGCAACATGTACATTCAGAGACAAATGATCTTAGGCTCATCTTTTGCAAACATTTACACACATGCTTAAACCTTTACTATAACTAACTTGTCCATGGAACTGCTTATAGTAAAGAAGTTTAAAAGCTGAGTGCAATTTTCAATTAATCATTTTCTCTACAGGAGAAAATTATAATTGCTCCACTAGCAGAAAAGCTACTACAAAATTTGAAGTTGTTCTTAGTTCCCAGACATTCTATTCGTTCTCGTCAAAGGAACGCTTTAACAAGTCCCCTTTCAGTTACAATGTATCCATACAAAAAAAGCAGAAATAAAACGCAGCAACAACTCTCAAAACAGATGGCAGTTTTAAGGACAGTGCGCTTTCTAAGCACCTGGTTAGCATGTACAAAACTCAGCACACACGTACTTTACCCTTTGTGCCATATACTGGGCTTGAGAAACGAAGTTTTAAAGATAACAGTAACAAACAGAAGTATCACATCTAAAACATTTCATTTTAGAATTCAGTTCCTTAAAACTGCTACAGAAATATTATCTATTTCTGGGGAAAATATTTCAGAGCCACAAGCTGATGCAAGAATGCTTTAAAGCTATCAGTTGAACATGTGTTAGAAACAGTCTGTCACGTCATAAAAAAAATCCTTCGCTGGCACTGCAAATGTCCATTTGCTCTTTTAATGTAAGAATCTTCCACACAGTAGAATTTTTATTCCATTGAGTGTATTGTCCACCTAGCAATCTAAAAACATTGATTTTTTTTTTTTAATGCCTAGGATTTTTTTGCATTTAACTTTAATACCACATAAGAAGCATATTCTGAACTGTAACATTTTTTTCCTTGCATATTAGAAAATGAAAAGGAAAAAAGAAGTTATCTCCAGGCCAACAAAAAGTGATAGATACATATACTACTCCAAAAATGTAAACTATAAAGCAATAAAAAGCTATGGCCTTGCAGAAGATTGTACACGTTGGTGTTTTGCTTTTAACCAAAGCCTTAGTAATTTATCTACCTTTGACAGAAAAGACAGCTTAAGAAAAAAAACAATTCATAGTACATATTTTTTTAATCACTATGAGAGCAAGGAACTAAAATAGAGGAATGTAGTACCAACTCAGACTAAAAGGAACAGATTCAGCATTATCTTCAAGCTATACCAAACAACCTTCCTCTTCTTTGCAACACGTGCATATTTTCAAACATGGTGATTACCATGGACTATTAATTAATACCGTCCATCTTAGCCAACTGTAATTCTTTCCCCATGCAATTTATTATCCAATTCGCGGAATCAAAGAGACATTTTCACAAAGCCTTTCATTCAACCAGACTGGATCAACTTACGTTTCCAAATTATTGCATAATATGTAAATTACAATTTTACATATTAATTTTCCTGTTCTGTCAAAACCAACAGAATTATATGAGCAAATATTATCTTAATTTCATTTTAGACACCTGTACATGTTATATGATTGCTTTCCTTTGTTGGGTGCAGTGTTTTCTCTTTTGTCCGCTCTCCATGGGAGAATCGCAGGCACAATGCCATTGTGTTATTTTAATAAAATGATGTGTACTGTCTATATATGTACTATGGGCTGTGTGTTTGCATTAACAAAAACAAGGCCAAAGAGGTGTGGTCTAACTTCAGGAAATGAAAGTGTTGAGAACTGTGGCAACTCTTAATTCCTATGGCCATCTGTTTTTGAGTGTTCTGCCCATTCTTGAGGAAGCTGTTTCCTGCGCTGATATTTTAAACTTGTGATGGAAACTTCTACTGTGCCTTTAAAAAAACCAGCTTTATCAGCCATAGCCTTCCTCCTGCAGGTGTAGAAAACTATTTAGGTACCCAAGCACCTTGATAATTCATTAGAAGCCATTTTAACATTTTCAGTCATTTTGGTATGTCTGTGGTATCTTTTGTAGCTGAAAAGACTCATTGTGAGTCCTGACATACAGAAAATTAAGATTTTGTTGTTGTTGTTTGGGTTTGGATTTTTTTATATAATTACCTCTAAATTTATCTTACTTAAATATTTTCTTCTGGTATTTCTTTGATTCCTCATTTGATAGTTACATGCTATTAAAATAAATTATTTTCCTTTCTGTTTTGACAAGAAAAGTCTCTATCACCAGTGCAGACCCTGATAAATGACAAAACGAAGTCAATCTAGATGTGTGAATATACAAATATTTTAAAACATTCTTTTAACATGGTGAATTTATACAAATTATTTGTACACAAACATAGCTAATCACCCTGTACCCCTTTGACAAAGCTTGAAACTCAGAGATTACAATCTATTTGATTAAAACCAATTTGTTCTCATATTATAACAGCAGCTTACTGACCTAATGAGGATTAGTCTCCCATTTAGTTAGACTTCAGGGTAAAAAGATAGTCCTTGCCCCATAAAGCCTGTAGTGTTTTTAAGACAAGTGGAAATGGTGTGGGCCTAATGATCATAAGGCACTGGAAAGTGATTGTTGATAAAATGTAACAAACTGCACACCTGGATTGTTTTTTAGTCACTTGCACGGGTAAATGTGAAGAAATAAACAGACAGATTTCAGAAGTCCACACATGTAAAGCACCTACCCAACATCTCTCCCTAGGCAGTTTCTTGCAACATTATGAAAATAAAACATCTTTTTTAAAAAAATCTAAAGTGATATGAGTTAACTGTTCCAGAAAAAAATTTTCATGTATCCAGGAGTGATAGTGTCCACCCCTGAAGACTGAGCGGCTCCCTTCAGCAAGTGGCAGGAAGTGCCATAGCCTTTGCCATGATTAACCTTATTGAGCATAGTCAATAATGTGTGTTTCCTGAATTAATAATGTAATAGCAAACTCACAATAAAAAGCATCACGGTCTTGATTTAGCTACATTTTAACGGATGCTAAGACCACGAGAAGAACATTCCATAAGCCACTTGCAAGCTGAAAATAAGAAAACCAATAGGAAGAGCTAGGGTTTTCCCACTTAAAGAGAACTAAATGAAATAAACTGAAGTCTCTTGTTCATTTCTATGACGCTTAGAGTACACCTTATAGCATCTAAAGGGAAAAAAAATGAAATATTCTCAATAAGCCTCTTAAAAATACTGTTTTATCAGAAAGCAATATATGATCTGTTGCATAATTTTCATGTCAGCTGAAATATAAAGAACATATAGAGCAAATAAGTGAGATTCTGTAAAGTTATGAACAAATACTTGTTTGTATTTGCTTATAGATATAAAATAAATACAAATCTATCTTTTCTTGAATTTTAACGATAATTAGTCTCCATCAAACCACTTTTGAGAGAGTATTAATGCATTACAGAGAAAATCTTCTAAAGGCCTCACTATTGAGATTAGCTGACAAGAGCTAGAGATGTTTCTTTAAAACTAAAGTATATTTTATGTTGGCTTCCTGCTAGTATGGTGCACTGTATAGTCCCTGTTTAATAGAAGCATTCAAATTTGATGTTATTTTTCGAGAACAAAAATGTTGTTTATTTATGTTTTTCACAAGCTCATCCGAGGTACCAAAGAACTGATCTGCTGAAAACAATAACTAAAGATGATGAGCTGCAGGTTCACCACCAAGAAAGCTGAACATCAAGCTGAATACCAAGAAAATGTATTTCTGAAATTAATATAAACACCCTCCTATGGATACTAAATCCAACATATAACTTAATAACTCAATATACTTCAGGGGTAGCAACAAGCCTCAAGACAATAAAATTACTCCAGGCATTGGAAATATTATTCTTATAATAAAAATTCTACTTTTTAACAGAAAATGTGGTAGGAATCATTATTCATAACTGATTTCCCTCAAAGGAAACAGGGCTAAGTACTAATGTCCCACTGAGCTGGCATTCCATTCCCCAGACAATTCTCTTTTCGATGCTCGGGGAAAAACGGCGCTCAGCCCCCACAGCAATATCATAAGCTATTAATGCTAACCTGTCATTAATGCAAGATCAAGAATAAGATAAAGCGAACAGAATTTTTTTTTTTTTAAATTAAAAACACATTTAATTCTGAGAGCTTGTTTTCATTTTAGTAGTCCTGTTCTTTTCCTAGGTATTTCTGTTTCATTCAAAAGAACACATTTCTTACTTCATTAGAGAAGGCAAGCCTTGAAGCTCAGTGTAAAGTAAATAAACCATGCATAATAATAATAATAATAAAGAATTGCTAGAGTCTTCATCCTATTTATAAGGTCACTTAAGTTCAAAAGACACCTGCTGCAAATGCCTTTGATTAAAAAGAAAAATGTAATCAGCAAGGGTGTCATTCATCCTTACTAATGTCCATATGTCCATACCTAAAAAAACATTAAACAACAAATAACTGGACCAGAAAGTCATCACCAAGTTCAAATTTTCATTTTACTTTGAACCTGATTGATGTAAGTTTTGGAAATAATTAAACATCACAGTACTCCAGAGGTCAGAGACTTTCAAAGCTCAGAGCCCAGTAGCTCCCACTACAAAGAACAGAAAATCAGTTCTCTTCACTTCAAATTAAGAACATTAGGACTTGCTAGAGGCCAAACTTTTAAAATCTTACCTAGAACATAAGCCATATTTATAAGAGAGTAAGAAAAAACACACAACGCAGAAAATGTTACTAATCACTAATAATTATTTCGGGTAAGTTGAACAAGAAATCATTTTCCAGATCCAGGATCTTCTTTAGCCTTCTTCCCATTTGCCCTGAAGTATTTTTGTATCCAGCTGGCAAATTTCAACCAAAGAGAACAGTCCCAAATTATTACATTCCTAAAATACAAGTCAGGCAATGAAGAGGGATCATCTCAATGCTGCCACACTGAGGAAAGTCTTCTCTGATTTCAACCCCAATTGAAATACACCAGAAAATATACAGAGAGGGGGAGACACTATGAATGCCTCAACCACACAAACACCTCTCAGAACAGAACAGAAGAAAATCAAATCAGAGGACATAAATCTATTGGAAATGCAGTTTCAGACTATTGCTGCTCATGGACTTACACACTGAAATTAACTCAGTTCAGGATTTTTTTCCCCTAATTTTTGTATTTAATCAAAAGAGAGCCAATCTCACATTAAGGGAACGTAAGGTGCTACACTTACATTCTATGAGAGATACTCTATGATCATAAAAGGTAGCATTTTGATAGTTGTGGGAAACAATGTTCTTTATCATCTCCTAAAACACAGGTTCATATGCTTTTCATCAGTCTTCCATACTTCCTTGCAGAGGCAGTTGCTGCTGAAAAGTAGTTCACCCTCCATGGGTCTATTCATTCCACGGCATCCCTAACAAGTGCTAGCATGAATACCAAGTGTGATAGTGATTTTTGTGACATAAGTTTCAGCCCTCTTGGAACTAGAACAAAACTATCAGTCTGGCTAAGAGAGGACAAAGAGCCACCTGATAGTAAGTTACTAGTCTAGTTAACAAATGAATCAACAACCCTCTGGTGAAAATCTAGGAAAGTTTTCTGTAGCATCTACTTGATGCCTAGTATTAACAATATCTCCTCCTGTAATTAATTGAAGGGACTCTCTTACAGCTGCTTACACAATCTACCTAACTGTGACAATAAAGAATGTGTCTTATCGAGACTTCACAAGCTAAACAATAACTAAAAGAAGCAATACTTCCAACAATATCCCAAATGCATTTAATACACTTTTTCATCTCTCAGACTGGAATATGTCACCTTAAAAATGGGAAAGGAGAGTAAAGAAGAAGATGTATTAAACTATAAACAGTATAATAAAAATAACACCCCAAAAGAGCTTATGTTTTAATATATTTTGATATTGGCTCATTTTCATTTTTAAGGGACATAAAAAAAAATTGGCAGAAGAAACAGTGAAGAATATTCTATGATACATTACTGTCTTTATCCATTTGTTTTGTCTGGCTTCTGTGTTGTAACACATTGTAGGAGCTGGAAAAAAAATATACAACTCTTATAAAAGTAATATTTACCCAAGAGAAAAATATTGCTCTTGTTCTGGTTCACCTACTTCCATTTTTATGTTGTAATTCTGGCCAAGAACACCCTCCAGGAGTTCTTTGATCGTCTGGTCTGAGGGAGATGGAGAAGTAGACTGCAGGGAAGCAATTATTTCATCAATAGACCTTGCAACCACTTTCACAGGCAATGCTGGTGTGGAAGTAGGCTCTTCAGGTTTGCTCTGCTGGAAGTTCTCGTATATTTTTGAAGTGTCTGGTCTAGTCACATCTCTTGCCTCTTCCAACTGTTCTCGAGCAGACCTCACACTTGGCTGCTTGCTTCCTTTTCTCAGCACTCTTCCCGATTCAACATCTAAATCTTGTTGCTTTGCTTTTGAAATCACTCTGCTTCTCTTGTTACAGCTTTCCCTGGTGATTTTTCCCTTTCTTGAAATGTTTTTACTTGTATTAGAATCTGTAGAGCTAAATTCATCACTGTCTTTAATCACAGTATCTATTTCTTCAGTTTTCTCTCTTTTTAAATTCTGGGGATCCATCTGTAGCATAGGCACTCTATCCTTTACTTTACTGACAGCTTTTGTCTTTTCTAATGAGATAGGGGAGCTATTAACATGAAAATTAGACCTGCAGTAACTTGGCTTCTGAGGTGGTGCTGGGTGCTTGACCATTACAATTTTTTTACTGGTACCCGCAAATGATGCTATTACTGGCAGTTTTACAACTGTACTTTCACGACTACAAGTGGCATTTTCTCTGTTAGCTTTTTCAGAGCAACTTCTCTGATTTTTGTCAGCACTGTCTTCTTCCACAGATTTATTTCTGTGAGTCATCACCCTGAGATCAGGAGTTTGTTTCTTCATGTCTCTTACTTCAGAAGATATCCTTACTTTCTGTGAACATCAGAACACCCAATGAATTAGTTAGGAATATTTTTATTTGTATTCATGACAGGCTTATGTGGACTCTTTGACCTCTGGAGAGGACAATGTTCTTAACTGATGCAATTGATCTGGTGTTAAATCTTCCAATAAGGGCTAAATGCTCACGTTTCTAGGAGCAGTAACTATTGCTTGTTTGATCTTCAGACTATCCCACTGAGATTCCCTGCATATAGTCTCATGTTCCTTAATCATATTCAGCTCTTCCACATAACTCAGTCCAAAGGGCTCATGTTTTCTAGCAATTTTCTCCTACTGTATGCAGCCTGTAAATTCAAACAGATATTACGTTTTGTATTTTATATACCAACAGAGAACCCAATCTTGCAAAGACTACTTCATTTTGCTAAGGGCCCCACTGATTTTAACTAGACTGTTCTGAACATGTATAATTAAGCACCAGCAATGGCTATTAGCATTTTACCTGAGGAAACAACTGAACCATTTCTATCTTTGGGAGCATAAATTGGGAGTCAGACAGAAACTCCCAAGAGAGAAAGAACTGAGAAAGGATACAGCTCAACGCTTTCTCAAAGTAACCACAAGAAGTTTCCCGCCTACAAAAACCAATGACCCCTCCAAGCCCCACTTCTCCCCCTTGAGCAGGCAAAAGGCCTCCCTCCCTCCCCTCAGAAAACTACCTCACAGCCTGACAGCCCCCAGCGCCCACAGCCGGGCCGCCGGCAGGAGAGGCACGGCACGGGGCAGCGTCCCCGCCACGCACCGACGCAGGCCCCGCGGCTCCCCCAGTCCCTCAGGCCCCGCGCAGGAGGGCTGCTAGTCTCCCCCCGCACGGCGCTGCCGGCCTCGGGGGCGAGGACGAGCCGGGCCCGCAGCCCCAGGAGAAGCCGCCGCCGCCGCCGCCCCCTCTTGAGCCGGCGGGCAGGAGAAGGACGCGCTCCGTAACCAAGCAACGAGGCTCCCGCTGGGGGAGAGAGCGGGCAGCGCCGGCTGCCACCCCTAGCGAGCGCCCCCTGCCGGCGGGGAGGGCCCTGCCGGGGCCGCGCCAGGCTGGGTCTGGCAGCGCGGTCCCCGCCCGCGGCAGCGCCGGGGCGCAGGCGGCAGCCGTGGTCGCCCCGCTCTCCCGCCCCGTGGCAGGCGCGGACGTGAACTCTTTTACGTGCGCGGCTCTGCTGGGAGTTTACTCCCTTGAGTGAGCTTATGTTTTAAGGGCTGCAAGTTTCAGCGTCATCCGGAGACGTCGTCCCGGAGGCGCAAGCGGAACCACGGGTTTTGAAGGCCGCGGTGTGGCCGAGGTTGTTTGTACCGCTGTAGCCTCCTTTCTCTTCTGTGTATGGCAAACCTTGTTCTGCTGTCAGTCACGGGCTCGTTAAAGTTTTGCCCTGAAAACCAAACGTAGGAATGGCATTGCTGGGGATTTGTGTGCCATGCAATGCGACCGCTTCCTAAATGCAATTACAGATGCGTTTTTCCTGTCAAACTGATTTTCCTAATTGTCAGAGAGCCAGCTTGGAGATGAAAGCCCAACTCAGCTGCGTTTGACTCGTTTATCATCATCAATAAAGTTTCCATCATCAGGATTTAATTTCAATACATGGGATTGATTGCCTGCAACAGGGTAGACTCCACCTCAGACTCCATAAACCGACCAGCTTTGCAGCATTAACAGGAGCGAAAATCTGAAACCAGTTCTCTGGGAGGAATCCTGATTCCGTGTCTCACAGTTTTACTAGCCTGTCCTTCAAAGAACAGAGGTATCAAATGTATTTGACAGCTGTCTGGTGAAAGTTAAATTTTAACAGTACTTCTTTTCACACATGAAGTATGAAGTAAAAGTGGACCAAGAACATGTATGACCATTTCAGTGTCCAACAAACGTAGGGATGATAACATGTGCTAAAAATCATCAAACTTCAGGAAAGAAATAAAAAAATGAACATACAGATTAAAAGAAAATGGGAAAGGTCAAAGTGAATCTACCAAGATGGTTATAACTATGGCACAAACCTGCAAGGCCACATTGACCAGGTTCCCAAGAAGGCTGGTTGTCTAGAACACAGGCAAAGCAAAGCAGCTTATAGCAGTAAGGGGGGGAGGGGGGGAGGAGGGGAAAAAAAATGGTTTCCCACATATAATCTGAACTCAAAGCACTGGAATTTCCATGAATCTCTGGGCTGCAACAGTTCACAAAATTATGTTTGTAATCCACTTATGTCTCTTATGGTGGGTAAAAATGAAGTCTTTTTTTTTTTTTCCTTCAGTTTGGGTCCCCAAACACCCGTGAGATAACAAGGAACTGTAGGGACTAACTGCATATATAGGATTCAAATATGTCACTCAACTGATTGAAAGGCTCCACTGATCTAACAGGCAAATGTCTTCTATTATCCTTTCCTTTCTTTGTAGCTTCAGCTACAGCTTTGTAGCTTTTTTTTCCCTACCTAATTGTATTCCTGGAGTTCAAGGGGGTAGCCAGTGTACTTCTTGAAAACAATACTGCTTACGCTGGGCTAGATGGCCCACTTTTAGCTTGCTAATGCAACTAAAAACTTGTTGAAGATGAAAAACTCATCAGCCAATCACATTACATCCCAATTAATAGCAGGTTTTCCTCTTCTGATAGCAAGATAACTGATTAAAGCCCTGTAATACACCCTAGAAAGCCTATCTATTTGGTGTCTAATTTGCTTCTCCCTCTCTCTAGCAGGAATCCCAGAGTAGCTGGAGGAGCAGAAGGTGGAATATGAAGTAGTTGATCTGTGTTGAAGGATTCCCGTTAGCTGTCCAGGCCATTAGAGCAGTTTAGAAGTGTTCGATTGCCTCATTGAAGATGAATCCTATTAGCAGTTCAATGCAGTTGTAAGCCTAGAGAACAGATCCATTTCAAACTGGTTAAACAGTAAGTAAAGCCTCAACAATTTCATTTACCTAGAACAGTTCCTCTCTGCAGGAGTCACAGTGGGATGTGGAAGAAAAGACCCTGCATGTGAAGAGGTATTTGCATCAGGAAGTTCCAGTAAGAAGCCGCTGAATGGCAAGAAGTATTTGCCTCAAAAAAATCTTAGGAAGAAGGAAAAATCCTTAGACATGGGTTTGCTCTTTAGGTTAATAGTTGTAGTAAAATGGAAAAGGAGTATGCTGTGTTATCTTACTGTATCTGTTCTCTGTCAGTTCTGCTTGCAGCAGACCAGGGGCTGGCTCCTGGAGAATGCAGTTAGGTTGCAAGAAAGGTTCCGGCCTTGGTTCATAAATGTTTCCTGTTTTACAGCATTTAGACTCTAGGTCTTGTAAGCAAAGGGAGTAAGCACCCAAGGGGAGGTGATGTCAAGTTAAATCCCAAATGCTGTATTTTTCCTCTGCTAAGCCACACACATTGCTTAGCAGTCATTCCAGGAGTATGTTGCCAATATATCCTCTAGATCCTCAGCTTGAGCTCCAGAGATGACAGCTGCAGAGATTCTTGTCTCTGATACACAGGAAAACAGGGAAAGCTTTTTCCCCTTTCCCCAGGTATTATTAGCAGGTGTCCCTCTCATAATGATCACAGTGATGCTTGAAGCCCGAAGGTGTTTTTTTATTAGCATTAAGTATTTAGTTAAACAGGTTAAGCCCTACCTCTGTAGCTTGCAAAGTCCAAAATTTAATCAGTAGACGAATCCTTATACTCAGCAAATGGATCTAGATTTGGAAAACCTTGTGCAAGTTCAGTGCCTGGGTACACATTATTATTTTTCTTAATTAGGCCTCACCAGATTACTAAGCTTTCTAATATCGCATAAATTGTATCATCTAAGTTATTAGGCTATTAATGTTACAAGGAAGGTTTTTTTCTTTTTAGAAAGAAAAGCGATCATTAAAAAATTGTTCAGTTGGTTGGAGAAAGTCGAAAATGCAGTTTCTTTTCTCCTAAACTGGCTGAGTCCATGCCACATAGGAAGTCCCACCCCCAGTGCACATCATTGCCATGATCCAAATTCACGCTGGAATGAGACTGAGATGCACATCCTTTTCTAGCTGGCTGTGAAACTCTTTTCACGTGAAATAGTCCAAAGGCCCTGCTGGGGGATGCTGCTCTCTCCCCTTCGGTGTGCTACAGCCAAAGCTCTAGTCTAGTCTGCCTCAAAATGGCAGTACGCTTGCTCAAAACTATTCACCAATGCAATAGTTCTAGCAAGGATAACCGCATATTTACAAATACAGTTTCACCATGATGCCCAAGTAGCATTATCCCATGTTAGAGACCAGGAGCTAGAACAAGGAGAGTTTGAATGACTTTCCAAAGTCCCCTAGTAGAACCAGTGGCAGATTCATAACTGAGTCTGTGCTTCTGACTGCTAGTAGTTAGAAAATCAGAGGTATGTATCCTCAGGCTACAGGCTACTGTTTGTTCTTTGCATCAACATCTTTGTTTTAATATTTCTGCCACATGTATATATAAAATGGCCATAAATACTCAGGGAAAATCAATTAATTATAAGCTAAAATACTGAACTGTGAAGTATGGCCGTTGGGAATGTAGCACACAAACTTCTCTGACAGTTACACTGTGGGGACAGTAATCCGTAGCAGAAGAGTGAAGTAAACAGGTGGGGGGGAAATAATCTCTTAAATCAGACAGTGTCAATACTGAAAAGCTTTTTGGTTAGTTGCAAGGGTTTGATTCAGCTGAGCTGAAGGAAATACTTTTTTTTTCAGTGATCAATCCATATTGAATCCCTTGTGCAGTAAGCAGCCATAGAAAGGTTTTGTGGAATTAGTATTATACATCACACATTCAATCCCTTTGTGAGTGTTGAAAGCATTGTCATTCTTCTAATCACTATATCCTATCTTTGATCCACAACAAATATGCACACCCAGCTCTACTAATCTCCATTATGATTGTGAGATATCTGTATTTGCCAGTACTATGCCAGCAGAAATAGTTAAAATTTTTCTTCCTCCTATGATTTTGGGCTTTGCTTTTTTTTTCTCTCCCGATTGAAACACAGTATTTAAATAATGGCATTTCCTTTCTAATTCAAAATAAAAATAAATAAAAAGTTGGAAACAAGATGGAGCCCTTTTATTTAAAACTGTATTTATAATGAGAAAATCACTTGGTCATTTTGAGTGATCATGAATCCCAGATTTATTTTTTAGTATGACGTGACTGTAATATTTCCAGATACGTGCCATTTTATTACATAGCCCAAGAGAAATTACATGAGTTACTTCTAGAAGCCCATCACACATAGCCTTTATTATAGGCACAAGGTCAGAGACACTCCTGGCTTTGAAGAAGGCTGTAAGCAATAAACGGAGAAATTACAGCTAAACACCTGCCGAAGTCTTTGCTGGTCTCAGCCCTTTACTTCTTTTAGTTTTAAAATTTGATCATATTATCTCTGCTGTCTGTTGTCTTTCAGTTAATACAGCAGATTTTCCAGTCGGCTATTCCAGCCCAACTCTTCTGTTCTCTTAGGACAACAGCTTGACTGTGGATATATAGATGTAGATATATATGTGTGTGTTTGTAGATCTCATAGGTTTCACAGCTAGAAGACTCAGTGTTACGGGACATAGAAATCCCATTTAATCGCAAGAAAAATCTTCACATCTGATCAGTTTCTTCAGCAAAAGGAAATGCCCTGCGAAGGGTGAGGAGAGGTGTCTGCGGAGGCTGAAGTTCCAGCTACCCCAAAGGATAATGTTAAAAAAGATTTAAAGGATTTCTGGCACAGGATGGGTGGTGATCCTTGATGTTGATCCTGAAAAGGGGAAAAGGATTGTTTGTTCAATGGTTAATAGGAAAGCCACCTGATCCAGCTATGAAATTGTTGGGATGGAAGAGAGGATCTCTCTCTTCTGGAGGAACTGAAGGAAAGGTCAGGTGTTGGATTCCCTCCCAATCATCCCAGCTTAAGTCACTACCTAAAAAGGAGTAAACGTGAAACCGCATGCACTGCAGAAATACTTTGGCAGCTGCCTTATTGGCTGGGGAGGGGTGGAGGAGGAATGAATTACATCTGATTCTTCCTTGTCTCACCAGTAGTTACAGAGAGAACTGAGCAAACGTGACAACAGAAGGGAATGCACATGGTGAGCTAAGTGACCTTCCTGATGTCATTTCTTTAAATCTGCTCAGCAGGGAGATTCACCCTTGAAACGCTTGAAGCAGCAGCAGAAGCTTAGGCCAACTGCTGGGAGGACCAACCACTCTCCAAAATACTGAACAGCTGCTGCCCCTGAGGAGTCCTAAAATGTTACCGAATCCAGACCTTCCTCTACTTTCCCATAGACGCTAGTTGACTATCCTATTTTATGGGTCTTGCTTATGATTTTAGGGTGTTACCAGTTGATATTCACATTCTCACATTTCAATGTAAACTACAGAACGTGTTACATAGGGCCTCCAGGCATCCTTTTCCAGGGCAAACACCATTTTTGCTATACATAGGTTAGTGTATGTCCCCTGATGGAATAAATGGCCAAAGTGTTTCTTTATACATGTGATCGTGCTGCCACACATCCCACGATTGCTGGGTGTCCATGTTAATACAGCTCAAGAAAATGTGCAGTTAATTCAGCCTGAATTAATTTATGCTCTAGGAACTGCAAGCTGGGTAAAGCTGTGGAACTGCTCCCTGGGGAGGAGTTTAAATAAGCCAGCCTTGATTTTGTACATTTGATTCTTCAGAGCTGAAGCCAGGCAAGAAAGCCATTTGTGACGGACACTGGTCTCTCCCAGTGCTTTTCCGTAAAACTGCTGTAGAGACAGAGGCAGGGAAATTAATAATTCTTTGCAAGTAAAGGAGAATGGAGCAAACCATTTGAAAATATGGTGCTATGCAGTGGAAGAAGGGTAGCATTCCTCTGCTCTCCATCACTCAAAATCCAAGTTACCAAACCAAGTCCACCTTCTGCATAGGAAGGTCAGTTTGCAGAAGAACTGGAGTATTATATTGGCATGAATATTACAAACAGTTGATCAGCTTTGCATTTCTTGTCCAATACAGCAATATTTGGTTTACATGAGTAAAACAGATGTTCTCATAGAGAACTCACTGCAGGTTTTGGAGAAGCAAGACTCATGGAGAGTGGAAATACCTTTTGTTCAACCAGCAGGTACTGGTGGGAAAAAAAAAAGGGGGGCAGACTTTGGTCCATGAAGTCACTTGGGCAACTTTAACAAAGAAATAATTCTAGGATTCATGCAGAAGTGTCTCTCCTACCAAGCTTTGTTTCTTATACCGGTTTATACAGATTAACTGCACTCACTGTCTCAGTTTGCTTTCTTGCTTCCTTATATGTGTATTGCAAAAAGTCTGTGTATGTCCTGAAATACCATTTTTGCAATTTGGATAAGATTCGACAAAGTGGGTGCCATTGGTGTATATCTGTTTATCTCTGTGCATAATCAAATTCCCATCTCCTCTGGTACTGTTTCTTGTATGCCGTATTACTGCAGTTACTTTAAAACAAAACAAACCACCCAAAACTTTAAAAAATATATCGAGTAATTGCATAAGAATTGGCACGCTGATTGAAATAAACAACAGAGGCATTTCCATTTACATTTCAGTAAATCATAACATAAATAAAACACCCAATAATTGAAATAAATATATACATGGCTGCTCTTGAGTCAAATGAGAAGTATCAAATGCATTTATTTTTACATAAAGTAAGTAGAGCACACTTGGCCAATCACGCACTGCGGTGTGGGCATCCTGCCAACTGGAGTTCTGCAAACAGCATACACACATCTAGCCCTACTAGCAAAAATAAAGTGATTGTATGCAATGCGTCGTGACTTACCTAGTTACAAACTGTTTTGTTACAGTAAAGAGAAAGTAAACAAGACAGCAGAGGTTTCTTTACTCTCATCTCTTCAACCATCGGATATTAACTTGTTTGTAATTTTTCATTTTGTTATTTGTGCTTCTTTCTCCTTTAACTGATCTGATACATGAGTATTTTCGGGGGGGAGTATTATTTTTTACGTCGGGAGTGTCGTTCAAGTCACTACATGCGGAATGATGCCTAGAAAAATGAAATGCATTGAATTGCAATGAAATTTAAGGAAAAATAAAATAAAAAAATCCGGCAACGGAAAGTCGCTACTGCAACGAGCCACACCATGCTTCCGGGGCCTCGTACGGCGCCCATGAAAGGCGCACCCTGAGTGTGACCCGTGAGAGCCCGGCAGGCCTGGCACCCCCCGGGAGCGCTCCCGGCGCCCCGAGGGCGCGGCCCCGGCAGGACTGGGCCTCCGGAGGGACGACCCGCCGCTGCGCTCCCGCCGGCAGCAGGGCGGCACCTGCCCGGGGTCCCGGCCGCTCCGGAGCCCCCTGCGCCCGGCGGGGGCGGCTGAAAGGGCGGAAAAGCGGCGGCCGAGAAGCGGGCAGCGGGGAGGCAGGGCCCGCCCGGTGAGGGGTGCGCCCCCCGGCCCTCCCTGCCGGGGACAGGGCAGCGGGAGGGCACGTCTAGTCCGCCCAGGAGGATCCAGACCATGGGTGCCGGGGAGGAGGAGGTGCAGAAAGAAAAGGGGGTGCCCCCCTCCTACCTCGGGTTGGTCGGGAGAAGGGGGTCGCTTGCCTGTCATGGTCGCAGGTGAGAAAAGTTCACGCAGAAAAGGCTCCAAAGCAAGTGTTGACCCCATGCAGTGCCCGCACCTGCCCAGGCGCTGCTCCCGAGCGAGAGGAAGGTAAACGGCACCTTATCGGCTCGTGAACTCCGGGGCCCGGGGGCGCGGGAGCCACCGCCCCGCCGGGGGGTGCTCCGGGCAGCCGGGGGGGACCCCGCCGGCTCTTCTCATTGAGGGCTCAGCGGCAGGAGCGCAGAGCCAGGGCGGCTCTGCCTGTGTGAGGGAGGGAAACAAGCCCCCCGACTCCGCCGCCGCCCCGATGGGCTCCCTCCGGATCGAGGGGCGCTCCCGGCAGTCACCGACACCGGCACGTTCCCACCCGATTACTGTTTGCCCGCGTGGGTGGGGGAGGATTCCGGGTTGGAAACAAATGGGAAGAGGGATTTCCCACCGTCGGGAGGGGTGGATGAGTAAGGACAGGGAGAGGGTGGGAGAGGATGAGGGGTTCCACGGCGTTTGAGGCGACCCGCTGCGCAGCTCCCCTCCTCGTGTTGGGCCCGCCTGGAAAGCCAGGTACCAACGACCCTCTGCGGGAGACAGATCCGAGGAAAAGAGAAGGCGGCTGTACAGTGAGGAGCAGGGAAGGCATCCTGATGCGGACACAGCCTCGCAGCTCCTTCCCGATCTGCCCCGCACAAGCACTGCCGAGAGATTCCCGGCCAGGAGACGATGGCGTTTGGGTAAAATCAAGTAAGACCCTGGAAGTTAAATCGAAGGGGTGGCCGGCAGGCGCTGCCCCTGCCAGGGGAAAAGTAGCTCTCACGCTGGAGCGAACTAAAATAGCGCTCCAAAGTTAAAATTAAACCCCCCGCCGATTCCTACGGCCGCCCGCCCCACGCGTGGGACAGCACCTGCGAGCGGCGCTCCCGAGCCGCTCTGGGCAAGGGGCGTCGACGGGCTCCCGGGCCGTGGCGGCTCCCTGCGTGGGCAGCGCCGCGCCGGTGCCCGCTCCGTTCCCCGCGGCGCGGCCGGAGGGCCCTTCCCACGGGCGAGGCCCCTCGGCCCGGCCTGACAGCCGGGACCCCTCAGCGATGCGCTTCCCAAAAAGCGGCCGCTTGCTGAGCGGTCTTTGCGGGGCCCAGCTCTCACTGCCAGCGCTGGTAACACGGACTCCCGTGGACGTCCTCCCCCCGCTCCACACACACCCAAACCACACGCACATACTCTCACCTTTTAGCGCAGTTATTATGTTTTCCTCCCCGGCCCCGCGCACCGGCGGAGCCAGGAGCTGAGACCTCGCTCCCGTTTAGACGGGGAAAATACAGCTCACTTCAGCCTCCGCTTTCCTCCAGGCTGCACAAACAGCTCCCCCTGGGAAAAAAAAAAAAAAAAAAAAAAAAAAAAAAAAAGCCAGCGTACAGCTTGATCAGAAACTGGCGCTACTCTAACGAGAGCTGGGGAAAGGCTCTGCGTAAATCGGGCCAGGGCTACCGTCCTGAAGCCTAGAAAACGCATAAGCGGCTAAGCGCGTCTGGAGAGCTCCTGGCTGCAATCACGCGTCCTCCATCCTAGGAGAGTCCTTTCCCTTCCCGCTGAGCCTGCTGCAAAGGGTACGGACAAATCGCGCTGGACTCTCGGAGCATCGCACACAGGGTTTTCGCAGAGGCTCAAGTGCGGGACAAGGGCAACTACCAAAATACCCTCTTTTTCCTGTGGCCGTAGGCAGAGCCGTCAGGACCCTCTTCTTCAGGCAAGGAGGGCTTTTCTCCACCAGGGCTGCAACACAGCAACCCGGGCCGAAGGGAATTTCCAGCAGCGGCTGACTCTGCCTCGGGCTTGCTGATTTGTACAGCCAGCCAAAAGGCTCTCTAAGATTACAGACAGGAGCCCGTCTGCGCTCTCACCTCTGGGAGCAACCTTGGAAAGAGGGAGCTGAGCCCGAGCCGCAGCCGGACAACAGGAGGCGCTGCGACTTTGCACAACCCCCGGCCTCCGCGGCCCGGCCCGGCCCGGCCCGGCCGGCGGGCATCCCGGCGGGGGCGTCCGAGGGGCCGGCCGGCGCGGCGAGCGGGCGCCACGTCTGCTCCGCCTGGCAAAACGCCTCCGCGGCTCGTAGCAGCATCCGAGGAGCGTGGCCGGCTTCGTGCCTGCTCTTTTTTCCAGGTACGGGGTGAGCCCTGCGTGGGCTGCCCGGCGCCCCGGCGGATGTTGCTCCCGCGGGGTTGGGCTCTGGGAAGCGGGGCAGCACCGCCCCGAGGTCACCCGGCGGGGAGGCGCCGCCAGCGGGGTCGCTGGGACCGCTGCACCCCTCCCAGCCTCGTCGCACGCAGCTGTACTGCTCTGGGGGTTCTGAACAGACCTCCAGTACTAAAATGAACAAGCCACCACCGAAGGGTCTCTATTTTCAGACGGATAGACCGCTTCCATTAGGGAAAGGGGGAGGGTGCGTACACGAAGACCTCAATTTTAATATCTCTCAGATTTTCCACTGGGTTTTGTTCCAATTTCCACGGGTGTAGTTTGACCATTTGAGAAAGTAGGGGTTTAATCCGGTGCTTTTATCTGTTTTATTTCCTTCAAGACACATTTTCATCCCTTGTTCTCGTCTGCTGATTCCAGAGTTTTGTTTGTTTCGAGGATTTGACTTAATTCTGTTGCCAGATTTAAAAAAAGAAGGACGATGAGGGAAAGAACAAAGAAAGGGATAACAGAAAACGCATTTAGAGAACAAGTTAAAACGTATTTGTCGAGGCGGAGATATGCTATATCTCGTCATTTGTATCCTGGGTCTCTGTATAAGAAACTTTAAAATCGTGCTTGTGAGGGTGACGTTTTCGCAGATCACTCGAGGACAAATCACTGTGAAAGCAACTGTGATCCTGCTGGACGATAAACGTGCCCGGCAGAAATTCAGACCCAGATGTGTATTTTAGTTGGTGTGGTATGATACGCAAGCCTTTTTCAAAATCCCAAGAAACTTTATTTCCCCTTCAAATTCCCATTGCCCGGGAAGTTATTTGGGTTGGGGGTTGTTGGTTGGTTGGTTGGTTGGTTTTGACTTTTTTTTACTGTCAGGTGATAAAAGTTCCAGTAGCTAGGTAGGAACAAACTCATAAAGGATAGGGCAGAGAAACCCAGGAAAAGTCTGTGGTCTTGACATAAGCCCGAAGAGCCGGACAGAGCAGGAGCAGAAACAGAAAATGTTCGATCCGTCTGCAAAGACTACGAGATTCCCTCCATAATAATAAAGAGCGTTGTCCAATGTCAATTTGTTTTATCGGTGTTGCCCCTTTTTACCTTTTACCAGCCTGTGTAGATTCCTCCTCCCCTGTTCTTTGCGAGAAATCATGTTAAAGAGCAAGAAGTTGATCATGAGATACCCGCTACTTATTATTGCTGCTCCTGGGTGCCTGTGGCACCACAGAAGGCTTCCAAAGGAGCCTTCTGGGCTAGAGGCTTTCCACAGTAAAGATATAAAATGGTTCCAGTGACTCACCTGATGTTTGCCAAGTGGAGGTTAATATCGGTGGATCCGCATTCAAGCCTCTGTCCGCATTTATTGGGTGCCTGTAGTGTTATGTCTCAGCGCGGTGACTCACATGGTTTCTAAACGTAAGGGCACCAGAAAAGAAGTATCATCACCATCTACACAGAACGACAGACCCGTCTGAAGGGCTAGGCTCAGGCCAAGGGGGGATCGGAGGGCTTTGGGGAGCGCGGAGCCGCGCCCTCCTGCTCGCAGCCCGGAGCGCAGAGCCCCGGTCCCCCGGCCCCGAGGGCGCTGGGAGCGGGGGCGCCGCGGGAGGTACCTGCGCGGTAACCAGCTTTGAAGTGAGGGGCGGGAGCCGGGGGGAGCCTGTGGACTGCAGGACCCGGGACTTTGGAGCACGTCCCGGCCATCAAGTTAAAGGAGCATCTACTGGACTTCAGTAAATATCGCCCCTAATCTCAGGGGTTTAAGGCTGGATGGCCTTTTGCATTCTCTTCAAACAGAGGGGGCTGCCCTTCCCTTATCTACCTCATTTCATTTCCACCGATCCCTCCTAGCATTTGTCCTGTCCATCTGAAAGGGTGGGTTCCTCCCCCTCCCCCCCCCCTTTCCTACTCTCTCCCCCTCTCCCACCTCTCTCTCTCCTTCTTTCCCCACAAGCTTAAACCAATTACGCCGCTTTGCAAATAAAGTGCCGCCCCGGGGGGAGTTGCAGGCGAGGGGAACTGCCTTGTTTGCAGGTGCATCTCCGGCTTTGTAGGTGCGAACGCCTTTGTGCGGCGGACAAATGGGGAGAGGAGGAGGAGGAGGTGGGTACTTCTGCGACGTAAGATCCACATCAGCTCAACTCCACTCACATCCCAGCCGGCACTTCCTCACTTTCTCAACTGTCTCGCCCCACACCGCTCCCTGCCTCCTTTTTGGCTGGTTGTAGAGGAGAATTCAGCACCCCCCGCCCCTCCTGAGAGCTGGCTTCCTGCTAGGTCGGGCTTTCGGGCTCTTTTCCTGCTGCCCGTCGCTCGCTTGCAAGAGGGCTGGATGGTTACACCGGGCAGGTTGGCTCCATAATGTTAGGGACTGTGAAAATGGAAGGGCATGAAACCAGCGACTGGAACAGCTACTACGCCGACACTCAGGAGGTGAGTGAATCCCAGGGTCTGGCTCCGCTGCTGCCCCTCTGCAAGGGGGAGGGGGGGCCGGGGGAAGGGCTGGGGGGTCTGGAGGGGGGCAGCAATCGGAGGAATCGGTTTGCACTCCAGATCCTGGCGGCGCAAACGTGCCTCCCCCCCTCCCTCCGGCGCTGAAGCCGGCCAGGCTTCCCAGAGGAAAACGCGGCTTCCGAGAGCCCCGGGAGGTGTTTGAGGGAGTCCCGGGGCGGCTGCGGGCCCGCTGGGAGGGCCGGGGAGCCGGGGGCAGCCCTTGATCTCATCTAAAAGCCGTAATCGCCGGTTGCGGCGCGCACAAAAGCGCCCCGTCAACTCTTGGCTCGGGGCAGAGGACTCGCCGCGCTGCCGGCCCCCGGCTCCTTCCCGGCAGATGGCAGGGGGCGAGGGAGCCGGTCGCAAGCGCGTCCCGGGGCGGGGGCAGCACCTTCGCCGGGCTCCTCGGCGGGGCCGCCGGCCTCTCTGCTCGCCGTCGCCGGGGGCCTCACCTGTTAAAGCCGGGCGAAAAGAAAGGAGCCGGGGAAAATAGCCGTTTGTTCGTACTTTGCAAGAGGGGCTGCCTGCGCCGTGCGCTGCTGCCGCGGGCCGGCTGGCGGCGCTGCCGAGAGCGGCCCCGGGAGCCAGAGCGGGAGCGGGGCCCGCACCCGGACCCGCCGCCCCGGCCCGGCCCGGCCCGCGGCAGCCCGGCCCGGCCCGGCCCGCGGCAGCCCGGGAGGCGCTTCCGCCCCCCGCGCCTGTTTGACAACACGGTGTAAAGCAAGGGGGAGATCCGGCCCGAGCGCCAACAG
This sequence comes from Aptenodytes patagonicus, assembly GCF_965638725.1. Taxonomy (NCBI): domain Eukaryota; kingdom Metazoa; phylum Chordata; class Aves; order Sphenisciformes; family Spheniscidae; genus Aptenodytes; species Aptenodytes patagonicus. The sequence continues at coordinate 45,466,517 of NC_134955.1, read as the reverse complement.
CTACGGCAGAGGAGAGGGCGACGGAACCGCCCGGAGCCCTGCCCGCGGCGCGCCTCGGCCCTGCGGGGGCCCGGGGTTCGCACTGTGCCGCTGCGGCTCTGCAGTGGGGGTCCCCGGGAGAAGCCAGCGCCTAGCAGCACCGCCAGCAGCCCCTCGGGTTCCCGCCCGGGAAGGAGCCGTTTTAAGGAAGTGTGGTAGCGAAGGCAGGCACCTAGGTGTGCGCACCCGGGCATTGCATCAGCACACCCGGACACCCGGCTCCACAGTCCCCACGCCCCGTCCCTGCACCCCGGAGCTGGCACACAGCGCCCATAGGGCCACGCGGGCACAGACAGATACGTGTCGCCCTACTGGCATCTTATTTAATAGAGGAAAGTCGGCTAAGGGCAAATAAGGGTCATCCTAATTATGTGCCGGTTCCAGACTCATTTATCCTCGCCGTACTCATTATCCACAAACATAAAGTTAAGCGACCTTCGCTTTTGCTATTTTTTAGACTCAATCTTTTCTCCTCCCCTGCTATTTAATTTGAATCACTGCATGGATGCGAGGTGGGAAACCCATCCGCGTTCTACCATCTCAAATAATTAATGTGATCCTCTAAATTAAAAGCGCATTTATAAGCTCGTGGAATTTGTAGTGAACAGTAATGAATTTTATACATATAACCGTCGCCTAAACCTCCTTTTCTTCGCCGTATTGCCTTTGTTCGAGGTAAACTGGGAACGTCTTTCTCTCTCCTGTGAAATCGGACGCCGTGCTGGAAAGCACAATTTCAGGCTCTCCGGTTCTGCCTTTTTTGAGTTATGTTATGTGGTAGGGTGCTACAATTTTTGCTCGTCGGGCAATTGTAGAAAATCTCAGGCAGGGAAAGTTCAGGCTTCTCGTACTTTGGGAAAGTTGGGGGTTTTAAACTTTAATTTAAAGACTGACTTGATAGAAAATGCAGACAAGGGGGAAGCTTTCCACAGATAAAATGCGCGGACGTGAGCTGTTGATTTTGATTTTTTTTTTTTTTTTTTTTTTTTGTGACAAGACATTATCGCATCTTGTGTAAGAATAGAAATTTAAATCAGTGCAGGGTGGGAGAGATGCGTGAGTTTATTCTAAGAAAGTGCAGGCAGTTTCTCCTTGGCGCAGACGGTGTACGCCCGTAAATTTCAATAATTTGATGAGCTTAAATATTTAGCTAGCGAGACGGGACACAAAATCAGCAAAACCGCGGGAATACGCCGGAAGAAAACCTCCTCCCGGGGCAGGTAAAGCCCGCAGCCCAGCTCTGCGGGGGTGCGGAGCTGCTCCGGGAAGGCCGTCGGTCCGTGCGCCCCGGTAATCCCGGCGCAGCCCGCGCAAGCCGCGGCACACCGGTAAAACGGGAGCGCGTCGAGACCGAGCACCCCCACCTCCGTGTCTATTTATAAACACGTATAAATATGAATTAGACCTTTTCATGGCGCCAGCGGCCTTTCCGTGCGGCTTTTGGAAAGCGCTTTCCCGGGTGTCGGGGAAGCGGACGGCGATCCCGCGGCAGGACGTTTGCACGGCTCGCTGGGCAGGGCGGGCAGGACGGGCGGATCCGGCCCCGGCCCCGGCCCCGCCGGGGTCCTGCCCGCCCCTCTTTCCCCCCCTAACCCCCTCTCTCCGTCTCGCTGCCCTAGGCCTATTCCTCGGTGCCCGTGAGCAACATGAACTCGGGGCTGGGCTCCATGAACACCATGAACACCTACATGACCATGAACACCATGACGACGAGCGGCAACATGACCTCCAGCTCCTTCAACATGTCCTACGCCAACACGGGGCTGGGGGCCGGGCTGAGCCCTGGCGCCGTGGCCGGCATGCCGGCGGGCTCGGCAGGGCCAGTGAACGGCATGCCGGCCGGCGTGGCCGCCATGGGCACGGCGCTGAGCCCCGGCGGCATCAACGCCATGTCTGCCCAGCCGGCCCCCATGAACGGGCTGAGCCCCTACGGTGGCATGAACCCCTGCATGAGCCCCATGGCCTACACCCAGTCCAACCTCGGCAGGACGCGGGACGCCAAGACCTTCAAGCGGAGCTACCCCCACGCCAAGCCTCCCTACTCCTACATCTCCCTCATCACCATGGCCATCCAGCAGGCGCCCAGCAAGATGCTCACGCTGAGCGAGATCTACCAGTGGATCATGGACCTTTTCCCCTACTACCGGCAGAACCAGCAGCGCTGGCAGAACAGCATCCGCCACTCGCTCTCCTTCAACGACTGCTTCGTCAAGGTGGCCCGCTCCCCCGACAAGCCCGGCAAGGGCTCCTACTGGACCCTGCATCCTGACTCCGGCAACATGTTTGAAAACGGCTGCTACCTCCGCCGGCAAAAGCGCTTCAAGTGCGAGAAGCCGGCGAACAGCAAAGCCCCTCAGGAGGGCAGGAAAGATCAGGCCGGGGCCTCCAGTTCCAGCTCCAACTCCCCCCTGCACAGAGGCCACAATAAACCCGCGCAGCTGGACACCGCCACCTCCCTCTCCAGCTCCAACCCGTCCACCAGCCCCCAGTCTATGGACCACAGCGGATCGAGCACAGAGCTAAAGACCTCGGCCTCGGCCGCTTCCTCCACCATCAGCTCCGTTCCCGCCTTGGCCTCCGTCCCGCACCCCCCTCACTCCTTAGCCCACGAACCCCAGCTCCACCTCAAGGGCGATCCCCACTACTCCTTCAACCACCCCTTTTCCATCAACAACCTCATGTCCTCCTCGGAGCAGCAGCACAAGCTGGACTTCAAAGCCTACGAGCAGGCGCTGCAATATTCCTCCTACGGGGCCAGCATCCCCGGCGGGCTGCCCCTGGGCAGCGCCTCCATGGCGGGCCGGAGCAGCATCGAGCCCTCGGCCCTAGAGCCCTCCTACTACCAAGGTGTGTATTCCAGACCCGTGCTAAACACCTCCTAGCTCTGCACCCCCCGCCGCCGGGGGCGAGCCCCTCTCCCCCCCCCTCCCCTTTCCTGGCTTCTCTCCCCCCTTTCCCTCTCCCTGCGACAAACCGAGGTGTTTCCGCACGCTGCGTGCAAAGGACTGTTACTTTTTAATTGTCTCGCAACGCGTTGTTTGTTGTTATGATCCACCACGACCTCCTGCAAAGCCGGCCGCGTCCCGCTTGTACATACCCCCTCTCGCCCCCGCCGCCCAGCCCCTCTCCCCGGAGATCCCCCCTAGCCTTTGCAGGGTGTTACTAAAAAGAAGAAAAAATTGTTGAGCTTGTAAACTACTTGTTTGTGCTTGCCGCCCCCCTCGTCTTCCCCCCTTCTGTGCTCTATAATCTCATGTAAGTTTACAGGTATGTGGCAATACTTTAACAATACGGAGATGAAGAAGCGAGTAGACATTTAAGGCTTTTTTTAATTAAAAAGGCTTTGAAGGACAATACTGCTGTGAAGTAGCAAAACACTAAGAGAATCTCTAAGCAACAAGAGGACTATTTACTTTCTCGGATCATCCTTTTGATACTTGCAAAATAAACCTTCGGCTAGTACAACCCGCAGACACCCAGATGCTGCGGGCCGGATCCTGCACTCCCGAGGGGACCAGCTGGAGCTTTGGAGTGCAGGATGCGACCCTTATTTTTCTCCAAGTGTTACCTGTCTTGGGATGTAATATAAAGAGGTCACAGCCAGTTGGATATTTTTTTTCCTTCCCATCTGTTACTGAAGATTCTCGTTCATCAGGAACTCTCATCAACATGTGGATGACATGCTTATTTAATTTAAGTGTCTTCATTGTGTACCAGCTAGAACTGTGTATCTATAACAAGGTTATTTTCCCCCTCCCCCAGGAAACGTTGACTATTACACCGACGCAAGGAAAAGAGGAGAGCTCGGTCTCTCTCCCTTTTTCCAACTTGTTTAATAAATTCCACATCCAATTTTTTTTGTGGCCATTTAATTATCGCCATCGTTAGCTTGTTTCATCCAGTGTTAATGCACTTTCCACAGTTTTACACGGTGTTAGCATAGCCAGACGGGTTTTATTTTTATTCCTGTTCGCTGTCTCAATGTTCTTAATTTATTGCATGGTTTATATTTTTTTCTTTCTTTACAGCTGGAAATTGCTTTAAATGACAGTAAAAAAAGAATTACACGTGAATTTAAGAAATTTTGTTAATTTTATAAATGTGATTGTAATTGAAAAAATATTTTGATTTAAAACGATAACTGAGAATTTAATGCGTGGAGTATGTTTTTGATCATTTGCAGTTAAGGACTTTAAATAAATCAAACGTTAACGATGAAAGACTTCCGCTACTTTCTTCCAAAATTTCTGGGGCGGGTTACGGAGGACGCAGCCATGTGCCAGAAAAACAAACGTAGCGCTAAAGCGTGGATGTGCAGAGGAACGATTTGTACGGCCAAGCTTGTGCGGGGGGAAGGAAGGGGACGCGCCCGCAGGGTGCGTTTGCGGGGCGCCGCGATGCCACCGGCGTGTGCGGGTGCGTATGTGGTGGTGTCTTTTTTTCCTTTTAATTCACGGTGCCGGGGTAGGTTGAGGGAGGGAGGGATGGACGGAGGGAAAAAGCCACCCGTGGCGGTGTAACCTCCTGGGTGCTTCGCGGCCGGGGCTGCCGGGGCTGCGGCAGCCAGACCCGGCGTTTCCCCGCCGGACGGGGCGACGCCCGAGGGGAGCATCTCTAGCGCTGCTCCACCTCGCCCCGGGCCACTGGAAAGGCCGGGCCGAGCTCCCAGCCCGACTCCCGCTTCGTAGCCCTGGCTCGGATCGGCCCCCGTAACAAGAGCGGCCGCGCTGGCGAGCGCTGGTCCCCAGCAAGCGGTACCGCCGGGGGGGGGCGGGGGGGGGGGCGGTGAAACGTGAGCAGATTTCGCCCCCCTTCGCGCACGGCCGCCAGATAAAAGAACTGTGTAATTCTCATAATTACCACATAATTGCCCCCTGACGGGTTAGGGCCAGCGGCGACAAACTAAATTTGAGGGTCGATTTAGAGAAGAAAAGCCAAGCCAGCGTCCCAGAAATCTCACCAAATTCCTCCAGCACTACTACCCAGCGAAAAACGGGAGAAAAAAAATTGGCGAGCCCCTCTGCCGTGGGCTCTGCAGGTGTGGCCGGATCGGCCGCTGGCAGCCCGGCGGCGAAGGGCCGAGATGCGAGCACGGCGCTCCCGGCGAGACGGAGCCGGCTCCGGCGTTATGCTACGCGGGTGCGCCCGGTCGGGCGGAGATTTGCCGCGGGTCCCGCCCGGGCTGCCGCATGCGGGTCCTGCAGCGGGAGGGAGCGGGAGCTTGTGCCCGGGACGCCGGGTTTAGCCGCGTACCCCCCGACCCGGCTGTGCAGCCCCTTCGCCCTCTGTATTTCCTGAACTGGCAAACACCAACAGATCCCCTGCAGCCAGGGGCAGCTCGGGGTTGCTCGGCACCAAGTCCGGGCAGGTGGATCCTATCTGAAGTCCCGCTGCTTCTGCCAAAAGGAGCTTCGCGCGCATCGAGGCAGGATGAAGCCCGTTTTCAGCAGGACTTCACTTGTCTCCCACCGACTAGTCTATAGAGAATATGCCACTGCAGAGTGGAGACATTGATTTAATGCCTTGGGCTTGTACACAGAAAATATCAATCGACCGACAGCGATAAGGCAGCAGGTTTCACGTATCAGCTGAGGAGCACAGACCGTGTGTAATGGAAATATTCGGGGCGTGGGTAATAAACGGGTTTAAGCGGACCGACGCGGCTCCAAACCTCTCATAGATAAGGAGCGGAGCCTGTCACGGATACAGCGTGTGCCCCTTCGCCACTCGCCATCAAGATTATATTCCTCCCTTTTCTTCTCGCAGGCAAATGGTGGCTGCGGTGGGCAACGATCCACTGACATAACAGGGATGCGGCTCGTGTTCAAAATGCGGGTCCCCGACGCAGAGAGCGCAGCTTTCTGTGATCAGTTTAAGACTTGGCAGTCAACGAGAGGCAGGAGAGTCCCCTGTTTTCTGTCCCGCTCCTAGCTGCCCTGCTGCTGCTTTAATCCTGTGCTCAAGAAGCCCCCGGCCACAGTGCGAAAATAAACTAAAAGTAGGCTCCATAGGAAGAGGGTGCATCCCCCCGCCCCGCAATATGTAGAGGGGAGCTTACGAGCATCTCCTTCCAGGCGGACCGCTCGCTCTGTGCCGGGAGGGAAGGAGCCGGCGGGTGCGGGGGTTTTGCCCGTGTCGGAGGTGGTGTCTCAGCCCCGCGTCCGGGACACAGGCAAAGCGGGGGCCCGCCATGCTGCAGGCTCCGGCCGCCACCGCAATTTATAGGGGAACTTCGCCTTTTCCTTCACGGCAATTATCTCCGGCCGGCCACGTGCGAGGGAGCGAAAACGGCTCGTTTAACGTCATTAAATACAAGCGGGGAGTAATTCAGGGCGGTGGGGGATCTCTGTAAAGATTTACGCGGAGTTTGGGCGGTGAGGAGGCCCCCGGCCCGGGGCAGGGTCGGGGGGGGTGGTGGGGGGGGGGTGTCGGGCGCGTTTGCAGGGCGCGCCGGCGGGGCAGGGGCCGTCGAGGCGGCGTGGCGGGGCCGGCCGCGGCTCCGCGGGGCTGGGCAGGGGCAGCCCCCGCAGCCGGGGGCGAGGAGCCGCGGCGGGTTCTGCCCTGGCACGGCGGGCACTCCTCTGCCGCGGGGTCCGGCGGCCCTGCGACCCCCGGCAAGGGGGGCAGGACGGGGCCCTCGCCCGTGGCACCCCCTCGGAGCACCTGCAACAGCACTTTCCCTCAGGAGAAGGGAAGAGTCGATGGAATAAAACCAACTTCAGCCGCCCAAATCAGGGGGGAGAAATAAAATCACAAGTACCTCTTGGGCTGTTTTCTGAGTGCGAACGGACAACACTGACATCTACATCGGCAAACAATCGGAGGGTGTATATTTATTGGAAGGAATTAATTTGAAATGTTCGAGACTGAAAGATGAGAAAAAATATTTCCCGGTCAGTTTTTCCCTCTGAAACTTAGTCGTGTCAATAAATCGTAAAAGAACGGTGCGAGAAAACACTTCAGCCGTTGGCATAGCTTCAAAAATTGTTTTGAAATGTTGAGTAGATATTGAATACTTGAATGGTTACTGGTCCGACAGCATAAACCCGAAATAAATGAATTCCCTTGCTGTAACGCCAACTAGCCTTTAAAAGAGCAATTGAGTCGATTTTAATTTTACAGCGATATTGTAGATAAAACGCTTGATTGCGATAACAATGCACCTTGTATTATTTCTTTTCTGTTATGATAAAACGGGATCTAGGCATATATGTATGAGTGTATGGGATTAATCACTCTGAAAAAATATTTTAAAAACAGACACTCAATAAATATGTACTTTCATGAGCATGTTCGTGACAATTTTAATTCGTGAGGAAGCAAATTATCCTCACATAAACATGGGACAGAAAGTTCTCTCGGGAGGCATATAGATGCATATATTCTATATATTAACATATATATCATTAATATGGTTTTGTTTCCAGGGGAGACAAGTGGAAATATACACAACACACAATGACCAGGCGAAAATCACACCACAATGGTGCACAGAGTGACCGGGGTACGGAATGTACACGTAAGTCCTCGCAAAACTCCCACGCTGCAATATTGTGTTAGGAAATATAGGAGAATGGTTAATAGCTAAAATAAAAATGCAATTAGTTTGATTATTTAAATGTCAAGGGCGGTGCTGCAGAACGGGTCATTTTTTTCTCTTAATGCAAACCCAGGCTTCTCAGCTACTAGCAAAGGCAGAGTAATAACTAAAAAACCAGATTGTACATTTTCTGCGATTTGCAGTCTCGAAAGGTCTTTTTCAGCGGGAGAAAATAAGTGAGGGAAGAGAAGAGTGGAAAACGGGAGGCGATAAGAAAACCTGCCTTTGTTCTCTCCGGTTATTTTCTACTAATTATTCTGCCCATTGTGACAAAGTAGCAGTTAAGGATAGATTAGTGTAAATAACCTCGCATTTCACTCCCAAACCGTGCAACTTTCTGGCCCAAGCCGTGCCATGGTGTTTGTGTTTCTCCCCTTCACCTCAAACAGAAACTCATTGAGATTTCAGATCTTTGAACTTTGGACAGATCAAACTGCCAGCGCTCACCTTTGTCTCCAGTCATTAGGGTTTAAAACATATGTAGCCTCATGGCAGAATCCATTTGTCTCTACCAGGGGAAAAAGTGCAATCTCCTCTCTTCCCCCCACCCCAAAACTCCTACATTTAGTTGAATTCATTGAAACGATCATTTCCCGGAATGGCGCCTCTGCTGCGGGAGCATTGCTCGAACGGCTTTTGCCCAGGCGAGTTATTTTAGGGGAAGCTCGTCGTTATTTTGCTACTACTGTTTTACCGTTGGTAATCTAATTTTTCCCATGAAGTGTTCATACACCTGCTCGTTATTCCAAGGGGGAGCTATCGGCAGAATGGGAATAATAATAATAATAATAATAATAATAATAATAATAATAATAATAATAATAATAATAATAATAATAATAATAATAATAATAATAATAATAATAATAATTGTTATTGTTATTATTCCAGCCAGCAGGCGGAACACGCGCTGAACCCCAGCGTTGCCGTGCCCCGCTGCCGTGGGCGCGCCTCGGAGGTCCCCCCGCGGCGGGGGAAGCTCTGAAGCGGCGCGGAGGCGACACGGGAGCGGGCGGGACCGGGCCCCGGCGGGCGCGGGGTGCGGGGTGCGGGTGCCGCTGCCCCCCCAGCCCTCCCCGGTCTCCTGCCCGGCCCCGGTGGCCCGAGCCTTCCCCAGCGGGCGGCGTTGCCCACCTGCGGTCCAGCCCAGCTTTGGGTTTGCGACCCCCGTCCCTCGCCTTCGCTGAGTCCCCGGAGGGAATAGCGGGGGGCGGGGTCCCCGGGTGGACACGTTTCGAGTGACCGCATTTCTGCTTCCGAAATCGGGCCCGTTCACACACCTCTTGGCAGTGAAAGGGTGCCGAGTCCGCCGTCGTCCGGGGGAAAAACCACCCCCATCAGCGGGGGCGGCGGCATCCCCTTCACGGACGGGACACCCGTTGACCGTGAGCAGTCGGACGGAGGTGCCGTGTGCCCCCCAGGGCTGGCACCCGCTTCGGGAGGGCTCCAGGAGCTGCCCCACGCCGCTGAGAGTGGGACCCGCGTGATTCCACCTCACGCCACGCTGGCGGGGCACGGGGGTGCAGACGCGCTCTCGGGCCCCGGCCGGCCCGCAGCGGGCTCTCACCTCGCTCCTAGCCAGCCCGGGCACCAAGGCGCGGAGCCGCCTGCCTCGGGAGCAGGATCCGGCCCTCTCGCAGCAACCATTTCTATGGCAAACACCGCCTTTGTGCCCGATACCTCTAAGTGCTCCCTAATGAATCATCCACATTTGCAATCTACTGCGCAGTAGCTGAAATACATTTCCCCCTTTATTCCTTCTCTTCTCCGAGCCTGCCCGGCGGGTTGCTAACGCACATTTCCTCCGGTTATGACCGGCGGAAAATGTAAATATGTTGGTAACTAGGAGGTGGGCCTCATTCTGCAAACCGGGATCTCTCCATAGTGACTCTCAGTAATGACCTCTTTAGCATAATAAAGCCCCGGGGGCGGGGAATCTTTGAACTGTGGGGCAGGAGATTGGAATAAGAGCATGTCTGAACTTATTCAAATGTATGCAACAAGTTTTCTAGTTCTAAGGTTATCTGATGTGACCAACAGACGTTTTCCCTCTTCTTTTTTTCCTTGCCTGGTTGCTTTAGCTAAGGAAATACTTTACAAACTTCAGGTATGTCATTACGTTATATGCAATGGAACAACAACAACAAAAGGCAACAAAACCGCGCCCCGACCCCACATTTAGTGGAAAAAACCCAGTAATAGAGAAAGACTCCTGTTTAGAAAGGGGGGATGCCCTCGCCTCCAAATACATGGCAGCAGACCTAACATCACGCCTCGGCCACCAGGAGCCCTGGCAGAACCATCAGAAACTGTGAGCGGAGGGGACCCCGCGCATCCCCACCCGCCCACCGGGGTCCCCCGTCCCCCCTCCCGTGTGCCCGGGGCCGGTGCACGCCGCCTCCCCGCCGCTTGGCCTCGCGGACACCCGAGCAACCCAAGAGCCACGGCGCATCTCCTCGGGTCTCCCTTAAAAACACCCCCACCGGGGCATCGGTGTCCAGAGGACGGGGGGAAAAAAGAGCCGCTGGCCGGTGCACAGCAGAGCTCTCCCCCACCCCACCCCCCGGGCAATTGTTCCCTTGAGCCCCTATTAATGCGGGACATATGTTATCCACAGGCAGTAGGCAGCGGTAAGACTTCGCCAGCTAACTTGTTGCTCAACTTACGAGGCGGTTCTCATCTTCTCATCAAAAGCCGCCGGTCTTTCTTCAGCCGTATGGACAAAAATGTGAACAACAATGCCCGCCCCCCTTCACTTCAAAAGCTGCCATCGCGGAGGCTACCCAGAGAATTTTCTCTCTGCCTTTCATTCCCGGTTTGAAAAAAGGCACTACAGGGCCAAGGCGCTCCTAATACTCTTTGATGGGGATTGAATTCATTATCTCCAATAACACAATTGTGCTTGGCCAACGAAAAGAGCAAAGTAATACTCATCTAGAATTAGAGAGCGGGGCTCAGAAGAAAGGGAGCGGGAGGGTGAGGGGGGTGGGGGCATTTCAAAGGAAAAGGGGGGGGGGGTGAGAAAACACCTATATCGAAAATCGGCTTGGAAGGAGGGGGTCCCCAGAAGTTTAAATTACAGAAGTGTATTAAGTGGCGCATTGTACGGCTCAGGGCGCGTTGGTGGTCTGACTGCGCATTCCTCCCTCCGCCGGCCGAGTCGACACCGGCCGGGGTGGAGGTTCTTGACATTTCCCTCCCCGGGACGGCCCCGGGGCCGGCGGGCCCCGCCGCTCCGCTACCTGCCCCGGCGCACCCCGGCGCCCGTCCCCGTGTCAGCCGGCCTGCAGGCGGGGGGACCTCCCTGCCTTGGGACACCGGCCCTTGCCCGGGTGCAGGCGCAGCACCTGCGGTCCCCGCCCGCTCACGCTGACTTCGTGGAGACATAGCAGCGATGGGGAACCGCCGCAAGCACAGAGCAGCCAAACAGCCCCCGCCCCCTCCAGGGGACCGCAGGGACACCCAGAAGCCTGTCCTAGCAGGGATCGGGGTGGGGTCTCTCAGCACCATCACACCCCGACGCCGTCCAGGGCAACGGGCGTGCAAACAAGCCCCCCCCAGGGGTTAGCAGTGGCAGCAGGCACAGCCCGGGTTACCGCGGATTCGGTCGCGTCGATGGAGGGCAAGAGATGGAGGATTGAATGAATGACGGAGCGAACGAATGAATGAATGAACGGAGCGAATGAATGAAGAACACACACATAAATAAATAAATAATCGAGCACAAAAATCAACCGATTGGAAAACCGCTGTGTTAATATGAGAGATTAAAATATTTGCCTGTTTGGCTTCCAGCGTAAATGTTTTCTATCGGGTGTTATCCAAACAGCCTAATTTTCAAAGCCAAGCAAAATACAGCGATGAGCGGTTAAAGGCATTGCAGGTATGAGGGGCCCTGTGCTGGTGGCGTGCGGGTGCGTGTTACACGCGTGTCCGCAGGCACACGGAGCGGCGGCGAGATGGGCTAGAGATGCAAACCTCCGTGTCTCACGTGTCTCTGCGCACCGGCACACACGCGTCCGTCCCACTGCGGAACCCACTCGTATTTCCCAACTTCCCAGCGCCCACTGCAGGGGCCCCGTAAGACCTTACGCCGGCGCGGAAGATCAAAGGGGAGCCGCCAGGACCGCCAGAGATGCGCCCGCGGAGCGCCGGCGAAAGGCGCGGAGCCCCAGCCCCACACCCTGGGTGTTTGCCACACCTTGCAAATGAGGTCTTGAAAACTGTTTTTCCGAGGCCATGCCCTTCAGGCGTTGGCAGTTACACGGAAGGGGCCCAGCAAAGCGTATCGGTCACCCAGGGACCTCCTGGCTGCTCCGGGGGGGCAGGGGGACACCCCGCTTCCCAGGAGTCAAATTGCGCTCCGGGGAGCAGGAGTCCTCCCACCCCACGCTAAATTGGGAGCCGGTAACCCTAAACTGGCCAGCTGAGGAATTGCCTCTGGGAATAAATAATCGCGTCGCCTTCGGTGGGAGGTTTGCCCCAGCAAGGGACACATCGGCCAAAGGGGGAGACAGGAGGAGAGAGAGACGATTTCTTCCAGCCCCTGTGGGGGTTTCCTCATGTGCAATAATGCTGACCCTGCCGCCTTTCCTCTCACAAGACAAAGCTGACCTTGACAGGGCTGGTTTCTGTGGATCCACACTCCTCCTTTTAAACACTCTCTGGGCAGGGGGTAGGGTGGTTTTTTTTTCTTTTCCTAATGAGTGTGGACCGAGATTGCACTGACCTCAGCAGAGTCCGAGGTTCAAGGATTTCAGGATATTTCCCACTTTGTAAAGTTCCTTCGGGGTTTATTTTTATTTGAGGGGAGGGGGCTGCTTATTTGTTTAAGAAATTAAAAAAAATCTAGAATAAGATGGTTGTTCCCAGGGAAAGCAGTAGCAAAATACTCGTCTTCTGCAGAAGTCGGAGCAAACCTCGCGTTGTTGCTGCTGAGGTCTGTTTAGACCAAGCATACATGTTAACTGGCTAACTAAGCATTTTACTGTTTGTAGTTTACCTCCCCGTGCATAATGACTTCTTCAAAGTATACATAAAATGACCACATACTTCATGTCCAAGAATTGCTTTTTACAAGTCAGCTTACCTTAACGATCAATGTGGCATTTATACTTTTACACAATAGACTTTAATTGTTACAAGGGAGCCCTTTGGTCTATGAGAAATAATTTGTTTTGTGCCGTAGCACTAACAGAGGATTAGGAGTTCAGGTAAGGAATAAGCAGCAGCAACAACTTAATTCCTAGGCAACAAAGATCCTGCTTTCACGCCAGATTTCTTTCTAGTAAAAAGCAGGACACGGCACCATCTCCAGCTCACTGGACCAGTCAGGCATTAGTTAGCCTGCATTTCTTTCTGGTTTAAATCTGTCCAGGGTTTCCCGCCCTTCATCCCTTCCAGAGCCAAAAGTTGCACGTAATGCTATGCAGTGCTAAGTAAAAATAAACAGAAGACATTCGCCAAATTAAACAGAATTCCTTTTTTTTTTTTTTTTTTTTTTTTAATATCATGATTTAACAGGCAGAGGTCGAAGGCAGCTCTGTGGATTTGATTTTTAGCATTCCGTATTTCCAGTGAAACCGGTACAAAGGTGATTGGATTTAAAAGTTATCACTTTCATTTGGACTGATGGCTGATTATTTTTTTTTCCCTGCAATCACCGGCATATCCCAAATTCGGGTAGAAATTGTAAAAACCAACCAGGTTTAGGACGGAGTCCTTCTTTCCCTTCCAGTGGCTGGGCACTGGCAGAGCATCACGGTGGCCCGACCCTCGCCCCTCACCTCTGCGGGGCGGTGGGAGGCCGGGGGGGACACCCCTTGTTTCTGAGTTTTCGTGGGTGTTTCAGCGGAGGGGACAGCCTGTGCCCATGCGGTGGGTGAAGCCACTTGGAACATTTTCAGCTTTGGAAACAAATCCAGTGACAAATGGATCCCGAGCTCCCACCCACCGGCTTCAGCCTGTCCCGAAACCAGCCTGGCCATCGTCTGTGACAGGCGGCCTCGAGCGGGGGGTGGTTGGGGGGGATCCCATGGGGGGGACGCCGTGTAGGAAGCCATGGGCAGCCTCAGCCCGGCTCCTTCACCCCCAGACACCCCTGCTTTTCCCCTCACCTTTCTTGGCTATTGGTGCCCTTTGACAACAGCGAAAGTGGGAATGGCTCACTCAGACCATGATCTCCTCAAAA